>NW_027556402.1:183442574-184042574 GCF_003287225.1 Phascolarctos cinereus
CAGAAGACCAGTGGGACTCTATACTTAGACACTGCCTTCCACAAAACATGAATAAGATAACTGTGTCTTCAACTACAGACTGAAGCCTCTGACTCTGGACAAAGCATATACAGCTCATCCATCTGAAAGGAAGGACTAGGTCACTCACAGCCAAAGGGGCAGTGTTCAATTCGTCTTATGATGTTGCTGACCAATGGCATTTAAAACAAGGTCCAATCTCAGTATCAAAAACTCTGAAAAGGGGCACATTGAGATGCATGCGAAGGATGCAGCCAGGAATGAGCGTAAACCATCTCCTCATTGACCTAGTCCCTTCCCTGAGGTTAATAGGTCTGTATTTCTTTTTTAGGCTATGCTTAGAAGCAGAGATGCCCTCCTCCTTGGCCTCCCACTTCAGCCTCCAGCTAAAGAAGTTATGGTTATCAGTGGCAGCCTCATGGATGGTCTCTAACTTCATAGTAATGAGACAACTGAAGATGCCTTAATAAAAGGTGTGACCCTGCTCCACTGGGCAGCTCCCTGATTGCACTACCTGATTGTCAACCTATATTTTTCCCTGAGTGGGGCAAGGGCAGTATGACCCAGTAGCTTAACAAAAATTAAAAAGAAATAATTAAAGAAAAAGATGAAACCCAGCATTCAATTTAACCAATCGATAACCAACCAATTCCCTCTTTTACCATTTTCCCTCTTTGAGCTGCTGAGCAGTAAACAGCACAACTGAAATATAGCATCTGTTCCTATTGAAAACAACAGAGAGCAGAGGAGTGACAGTAGCATTCTTAAAATGATAAGCAGCATCTAAAACCATCAGCAAGCACTGCATGTTATGGAAATAAGCTAGAAGCTTTCCCAATAAGATCAGGGGCGAAACAAGGATGCCCATTATTACCACTATTATTCATTGTATTAGAAATGTTAGCTTCAGCAATAAGAGAAGAAAAAGAAATTATAGGAATTAGAATAGGCAATGAGAAAATGAAACTACCACTCTTTGCAGATGATATGATGGTATATTTAGAGAATCCTAGAGAATGAATTAAAAAACTACTTGAAATAATTAACAACTTTAGCAAAGTTGCAGGATATAAGATAAACCCATATAAATCATTAGCATTTCTATGTATCACCAACAAAGCCCAACAGCAAGAGATAGAAAGAGAAATTCTATTTAAAATATCTGTAGATGATATAAAATATTTGGGAATCTACCTGCCAAGACAAAGCCAGGAATTAAATGGGCACAATTACAAAATAATTTTCACACAAATAAAGTTAGATCTAAATAACTGGAAAAAGATCAACTGCTCATGGGTAGGCAAAGCTAATATAATAAAAATGACAATTCTACCTAAATTAATTTACTTATTCAGTGCCATACCAATCAAATTACCAAAAATTATTTTATAGAGCTAGAAAAAATAATAACAAAATTCATCTGGAAGAACAAAAGGTACAGAACATCAAGGGAATTAATTTTTTAAAATGCAAAAGACTAGGAGGCACAGTGGATAGAGCTCCAGCCCTGTAGTCAGGAGGACCTGAGTTCAAATCGAGCCTCAGACACTTGATACTAGCTATGTGACCCTGGGCAAGTCACTTAACCCCAACTGCCTCACCAAAAATAAAATACAATAAATAAAAATGCAAAGGAAGGTGGCCTAGCAATACCAGATCTAAAATTATATTATAAAGCAGCAACCATCAAAACTATTTGGTACTGGCTAAGAAATAGAGTGGTAGATCAGTGGAATAGGCTAGGTACATAAGACACAGTAATAAATGACTATAGTAACCCACTGTTGGATAAACCAAAGACTCCAGCTTCTGGGATAAGAACTCACTATTTGACGAAAATTACTAGGAAAACTGGAAAACAGTATGGCAAAAACTAGGTATAGACCAAAATCTCACACCATATACCAAGATAAGGTCAAACTGGGTACATAATTCAGATATAAAGGATGATACCATAAGCAAATTAGGAGAGTAATGAATAGTTTACCTGTCAGATCTGTAAAGAAGGGAAGAATTTATGACCAAACAAGTGATACAGAACATTATGAAATGCAAAATGGATAACTTTAATTACATTAAATTAAAAAGTTCTTGCACAAACAAAGCCAATACAACCAAGATTAGAAGGTAAGCAGAAAGCTGGGAAACAATTTTTACAGCCAGTGTTTCTGATAAAGCCCTCATTTCTAAAATATATAAAGAACTGAGTCAAATTTATAAGAATACAAGTCATTCCCCAATTGATGAATGGTCAAAGGATATGAATAGGCAGTTTTTAGATGAAGAAATTAAAGCTATCTATAGTCATATAAAAATGCTCTAAATCACTATTGATTAGAAAAATGTAAATGAAAGCAACTCTGAGATGCAACCTCACACCTATCAGATTGGCTAACGTGACAGAAAAGGAAAATGATAAATGTTGGAGAAGATGTGGGAAAATTAGAACACTAATGCATTATTGGTGGAGTTGTGAACTGATCCAATCATTTTAGAGAGCAGTTTGGAACTATGATCAAAGGGTTATAAAACCGTCCATAACCTTTCATTTAGAAATGCCAGTTCTAGGTCTATATCCCAAGGAGATCATAAAAAATGGAAAAGGACCCACATGTACAAAAATATTTATAGCAGCTCTTTTAGTGGTGGCAAAGAATTGGAAATTGAGGGAATGCCCTCAATTTGGGGAATGGCTGAACAAGTTGTGGTATATGAATGTAATGGAATACTATTCTACTAGAAGAAACAGATGAGCAGAATTTCAGAAAAACCTAGAAAGATTTACATGAAATGATGCAAAATGAATTGAGAAGAACATTGTACACAGTGACAGCAACACTGTGTGATGATCAACTATGATAGACTTAGCTCTTCTCAGCAATACAATGATCCAAGACAATTCCAAAAGACTCATGATGGAAAATGCTATCCATATTCAGAGAAAGACTTACGGAGTCTGAAAGCACATTAAAGCATACTATTTTCATTTTTTGTTATGTTTTTCTTTCTCATGAGTTTTTCCTTTTGTACTGATTCTTCTTTCACAACATGAGTCATGTGGAAATATACTTAATATGATTAGACATGTGTAACCTGTGTCAGATTGCTTGCTGTCTTGGGAAGGGCAGTGAGAAGGGAAGGAGAGGGAAATTTTGGAAATCAAAATCTTTTAAAAGTGAATTTTGAAGACTCTCTTTACATGTAAATGAAAAAAATAAAATACTATTAAGTGGGGAAAAAATAGAAACTTACCTGCATTTCAAGGTACTTTGTAGTTCCATAGTCACTCAAATAATAAAATCTTATGTGCCTACAAACAAACAAACGAAACAGCATTCATTTTAACCAACCAACCAATTCTCTCCTTCCCCATTTTTCCTCCTTTGAGCTTCTGAGCAGTAAACAGTACAACTGAATGGCTTTCTCACTTCCTCTTTTTGCTCTCCAGGGGAGGCTCACATGCCTGTGGTTACACTAATCCAAATACGTGACCCAACCTGATGGTTTCTGCAAGGAATTTAGATTTTGGTGATACAGGAATGAAAAATCCAGACAGCAGACAGTCAAGGATCATCTCCCTTGCTTATAATATTCTATGGTGAGAGTTAAAGCCCCATATTGACATCTCTTAACAATGTCCTAAAATATCAGAGGCTGTAGCCACTCCCCATCACAGGTGATACTCAGCAGTGACCCAAGAAGGCTTGATCACACCCCTGGCTTATTCTTACTTCCCACAGACCAACAATATATCTCAAGTTTCTACCAGTTAATGACCTCCTGATTTGGACAAACAATGTAACGTGCTTCCTAAAGACACTCCCTACTACCACCACCACCATGGGAATCACAAACTTACACATGACAAAAAGCAGGAACAGAATCCCAAGACTGCTACGAAGGGAGAAATTTTCCATGGATATTTTGGTATAATGCTATCTCACTCTTCTATGTGGATAATCTGTCTCAAAGGTTATTGATCTGTCTTCTCCAGAACCAGGATGGTTAAACCACCAGCATAAATAGAAGCTCTGCTATGGTCTTAAACAGAATTGCCTTCATTCCTTGATTCTAGGAAAGATTAGAGCATCAGCAACTAGCTGAGTAGATGGCCCAATCTATGCCCATGATTCTGACCTGCTTATTTCCTGTTCTTTTCTGTCCACTTTGGGGCATAACCCTTCCTGATCATGGTAGGTTTAACAGTTCCCATGTGAGAAACTCCAAGCTAACTCCATTCAACAATTGCCCCCTTGAATATAGTCACATTCAAGATACAGAATCCTTTTTTCCTACTATGGTCATATCCGTGTCTAAAAGTGTTCTTTGCTTCCCTCACCCAACCTTCCTATGTCTGCCTGGCAAGAAGTTAATCCTATCTTCTTTGACTGGGGTCAAATCTAGTATTTTTTTACTACTTTGATGAGCATTGTCTTGGGTGTTTTTTCTCCCCTGTAGTTGCTCTGCCCAGGCCTCAGAGAGTTACTGATCTTTCTTTCAGCCCTGTTGATATTGTACAGACAAAACCCAAGGCTAACAGGATGGAAGGGGAGAAGCCAACAAATGTAAATTGAACCACACAATCACTCTTCTCTGAACTTGGCACACAGTGTGCTGTGGCTTACCTCCCCCTCCCTCAGTCCTGATGCTTTTCCTTTTCTCAGAGACTGTCTCTGGTGGAATAAGGAAAGGGAGTATTGAGGAAATTAGTTGGATAAATAAATATTAAACATTTAAAGGATATTTAATATTTCAAGAAAAGATTTCTACTGTTGTTGAAGATGTAAGGTTTGGGGAGTGGAAGTATTCAGACAGTCTGTCTACCTGTATCAAATTCCTGAGATAACTGTTCAATGTGTCTTTTCTCTATTTATATAATTTCTTCCCACACAGGATACAACAAAGAGAATAAGTAATCTCCACCTCCACAAAGTATCAAATAACTATTAAAACTTTAAAATGGATACTCTTTCAGAGAGTACATTTGAGTATTAAATTTTAAAAAGTGTTTCCCCTTAGAACCAGAGTTCCAGAGCTATCATAAATGTCTATTTGCAAAATCACAGAAATAAAAAGGATATGTATTCATTTATATTCTTATAGGTAGAGATCTGTTAGCCTGATGAATGCAATCCTGCAACAAATAAAAAACCAAAAAAATACTTCTACTGCTTAATATGCCTAGTTTCCTTCTGAAGAAGCAGAGAATATTGTCATTATAGAAAGAAAATCAGGGATACAATTGGCAATTTAAAGAAGACAAAAAGCATCTCCTTGGGAACAAACAATAGTTTTACTTTGGATGGCAAAAAAATAGGCATGATTAGGATATTTTTAAGAGAGTTGTTTCAGATAAAAACTTGATCAGGTAGCATTCAAAATGATGGCTTTGTGAAGGTTACTTAACCAAACAAGGCAGAGTAGAGATCACAAAAGACAAAATAATTAATTTTGATTGCATAAAAGTTGAAAAGCTTTTGCATAAACAACATCAATGTAGCTAAGATAAGAAAGGAAAGTGTTAGTTGCAAAAAAAATGCTTCAAATAACTACGATAGTGCTCTAAGGAAATTAACACAAATACATAAAACTTGAGAAACATTCTCCAATGGGTAAGTAATCAAACAATATGAACAAACAATTCTCAAAAGAAAAATTGCAAACTATTAACAAGCACATGAAAGACTGATACAAATCACTAATTGTACGAGAAATATAAATCAAAAGAACTCCAAGGAATACACCATTGGTGAAATTATAAACTGTTCCAATCATTTTAGAAAACAATTGGGAATTATAGTTTTTAAAAAGTGACAAAAATATCCATACTTTTGGTCCCACAACTAGGCACACACCCCAAGGCAAAAAAAAAAAAAAAAAGAAGGAAGGATCTCATGTCAAAAACAGTCATAGCGGGCGGAGCCAAGATGGCAGAGTGAAAGCAGTGACTTGCTTGAGCTCTCCTCCAAACCCCTCCAAATACTCATAAAAAATGGCTCTAAACAAATTCTGAAGCAGCAGAACCCACAAAAAGACAGAATGAAACAAATTTCCAGCCCAAGACAACCTGGATGATTGATCAGAAAGGTGTATCGCATCAGGCTGGGAGCGCAGCGCAGCATGGCGTGGGCGCGCAGGCCGCAGCAAACCTGGAGCAGGCCTCAGAGGACTGAATCGCAGGCAGCTGTGGAGGTTTCCAGACTCCTCAATCCACGAATGTCAAAGACAACTTAGAAGGTCAGTGGGAAAAGTCTGTTTCTGTCACTGGTCAGAGAGGAAGGCGGGGTCTCAGCTCCATTCCCCAAGAGCCTGGCCTGGAGGGGCAGCTGCTTCCCGAGCTTCCGGCCCACAGACTGAGGGGGAATCCAGTGGCTGATCAGAGAGGGACTGCAGGGATCTCTTTGCCAGTGCTGAGGCAGGAATCTCTTGCTTTGCCCATGTGTGGATCTGGGTCACAGTTCTGGGCGGCAGTGCTGGGGTGAGGAGGAGCGCTGGCGTGGTGGAGCTTGTAGTGGCTGTGGAGAGAAACCCCTCCTCACAGTTACAGGACAGAAAGGAATACCTGTGTCACAGGCCAGGAAAGGAGTAAACACCTCCCCTTATCATACCACCTTGGAAGACCTGAAAATTTACAGGTCCCTACAAGTATCTCTGAAAACAGCTACACAAACCCCTGAAGCTTGGGACAGTACATTCTCCACATTGGAAGCAGACTCTTACCTTAACAAGGAGTTTAAAACTCAAGTAATTGGCTGGGATCATGAGCAAGCAGCACAAAAAGAGTCAGACTATATTATCTTACTTTGGTGAAAAAGAAGATCAAAATATACAACCAGAAGAAGACAACAAAGTCAAAGCTCCTACATCCAAAGCCTCCAAGAAAAATATGAATCAGTCCCAGGCCTTGGAAGAGCTCAAAAGGGATTTTGAGAAGCAAGTAAGGGAAGTAGAGGAAAAACTGGGAAGAGAAATGAGAGTGATGCAAGAAAATCATGAAAAACAAGTCAACAGCTTGCTAAAGGAGACCCAAAAAAATACTGAAGAAAATAACACCTTAAAAAACAGCCTAACCCAAATGGCAAAAGAGGTCCAAAAAGCCAATGAGGAGAAAAATGCCCTAAAAAGAAAAATTGGCCAAATGGAAAAGGAAGTCCAAAAGATTACTGAAGAAAATACTTCCTTAAAAATTAGAATAGAGCAATTGGAAGAAAGTGACTTTATGAGAAATCAAGACACTGTAAAACAAATCCAAAAGAATGAAAAATTAGAAAACAATGTGAAATATCTCATTGGAAAAACAACTGACCTGGAAAATAGATCCAGGAGAGAGAATTTAAAAATTATTGGACTATCTGAAAGCCATGATCAAAAAAAGAGCCTAGACATCATCTTTCAAGAAATTATCAAGGAAAACTGCCCTGATATTTAGAACCAGAGGGCAAAATAGAAATTGAAAGAATCCACAGATCTCCCCTGAAAGAGATCCCCAAAGGAAAACTCCTAGGAATATTGTAGCCAAATTCCAGAGTTCCCAGGTCAAGGAGAAAATATTACAAGCTGCCAGAAGGAAACAATTCAAGTACTGTGGAAACACAATCAGGATAACACAAGATTTAGCAGCTTCTACATTAAAGGACCGCAGGGCATGGAATATAATATTCCGGAGGGCAAAGGAGATAGGATTACAACCAAGAATCACCTACCCAGCAAAACTGAGTATAATCCTTCAGGGGAAAAAATGGTCATTCAGTGAAATAGAGGACTTTCAAGCATTCCTGATGAAAAGACCAGAGCTAAACAGAAAATTTGACTTTCAAATACAGGACTCCAGTGGAACATGAAGAGGTAAACAGGAAAGAGAAATCATAAGAGACTTATTAAGATTGAACTGTTTACATTCCTGCATGGAAAGATGATATTTGTAACTCATGAGAACTTTGTCAGTATTAGGGTAGTTGAAGGAAAAAAATTTATGTATGTATATATAGATAGATAGAGGGCACAGGGTGAGTTGAAGATTAAGGGGTCATATCTGGAGAATAAAATTAAGGGATGAGAGAGGATGATACTGGAGAAGAAAGGGAGAGGTAGAATGGGGTAAATTATCTCACAAAAAAAAACAGAAAAGAAAAGTCTCTCACAGTGGAGGGGAAACAGGGGAAGGTGAGAGGGAATGAGGGAATCTTATTCTCATAGGATTTGGCTTAAGGAGAGAATAACATACACATTCAATTGGGTATGGAAATCTGTCTTACCCTACAGGAAAATAGGGGGAGAAGGGGACAGGGGGGTGATAGAGAGGAGGGCAGATTGGGAAAGAGGGTAATCAGAAGCAAATACTTCTGAGGAGGGACAGGGTCAAAAGAAAGAATAGAATAAATGGGAGGGCAGGATAGGATTAAGGGAAATAGAGTTAGTTTTTCACAACATGTCTACTAAGGAAGTGTTTTGCATAACTGCACATGTACAACCTATATTGAGTTGCTTGCCTTTTCAATGAGGGTGGGTGGGGAGGGAGGAAGGGAGAAAATTTGGAACTCAAAGTTTTAAAAACACATGTTTTAAAAAAAATGTTTTCACATGCAACTGGGAAATAAGAAATACAGGAAATGGGGTACAGAAGTCTATCCTGCTCTACAGGAAAATAGAAGGGGAAGGGGATAAGAGAAGGGAGGGGGGAGAGATAGAAGAGAAGGCAGACCAGGGGAAGGGGTATTCAGAATGCATGCCATCTTGGGGTGGGGGGAGGGGTGAGAAATTTGGAACTCAAAAACTTGTGGAAGTGAATATTGAAAACTAAAAATAAATAAATTCTAAAGAAAAAAAAACAGTCATAGTAGCCTATTAGTAGGTGGGATTTGAAATCAGTCTTGAGGGAAGATGGGGAGTACAGAAGGTAGATATGCAGAAGGAAATTATTCTAATCAGGCGGGACAGATAGTACAAAGTCACAGAAATGGGGATGAAGGACTCTGTGGGAGAAACAGCAAGTATGGCTAGACCATAGAGTGTGTGGAAGAGAGTGATGTGTAATATAGCTGGAAAGATATGAAGGTTCCAGGTGATAAAAACTTTAAATGCCAAACATTATAAGGAAGAATTTCCCAACAGTGATTTTAAGAACCTCCATTAAATCTTTACTACAATGCTCTACCATGTTATGGAGGGGACCCTTGGTGCTGATAGGCATACCACAGGTTCTGATGATTTTATTAAACAGGAAAGGCCTGGATCATGGGTCCAGTGATTGTCTATATGTCCATCATCTGAGGACTAGCTTAGTGGAATCCAAAGTGGCTCATCACAAAACTTGGCCATTAGGTAACAAATGTTGTTAGTAACAGACAGACTCATTTTGTGAGGAATGGAAAAAATAAAATCTCTATCTGGGTGAGAAGTGCCCATATAGGACCTTCTAATATATTAAAATAAGGACTTTTGAGCCCTGGGTTAGTTATTAAACAGATCTGGGAAATCTGTTGGATTTTTTTTTGGTCATTACAAATTTCTAATGGTCATTACAAATATTGTCTAAATCTTGACCTGATGAAACTAAGTCTTTCCTGAAGGTCACCTGGTTGCTTCTGACAACCCCCCAAGATCCCTTCCACCCCTGTCTGCTCTCTCTCTCTCTCTCTCTCTCTCTCTCTCTCTCTCTCTCTCTCTGCAAACCACAAGAATGAAACTGATTGCTTACCTTACAGAGCATCTCAGTGGGATTTATTTATAGCATAACCACATGACTTCCAGAAATACCTATGTACCAGTAGGAATACCAACCATCTGGTCCCTCAGCTTACATACTCAGAATGATTCTCCTGGATGTTAGTACTTAACACAATTTGGTCACAGTATCACCCAATCTGTATATTTATAGGCAGAAATATGTGTGTAAGTTACATATTTGGACTTGTTTCTTTAGGAGGTGAAAATACAGCCCCAACCATATGCCTGATATACACATAATCCCAAGCTTCCTATACACATATACTGTGCTTTCCTGCCTCTTCTTTTAGCTAACATCATTTCCTATTACTTGTGATACTTCTCATTCTCCTCCCCCCACCCTATTTAGGGTCTACCTAGCCTTTAAGCCCTCTTCTACAAAGCCTTCCCTGATCCCAGGATGAGAAGTATTCTTTCCCTCAATTCACCAAATAATTGTCAAGGCTATCTCATGCGTTATAAATTGTTCAGAAATGGGGTACAGAGATGAAAAAGACATGATACCTGCCCTCATGGAACTTATATTCTAATAGGGAAAACATGCAAAGACCCTAAATAATTATAATAGGAACAGGGACTGAATCTATAATTTCACTGATTTCAGGAAATCCCAGAAAAATATATATATATATATATACATATATATATATATATATATATATATATATATATGTATATATATATATATATTTTTAAGTGACATCTTAAATTTAATGATTTATTATAAATTTGTGTTTTTCTCCTGCATTGAAATTTTTATGATGCAATATTGAGTCATGTAACTGTATAGTATCATATTGTAAACAAGTCATTACACACACATATTCCTGCCAATGCATGCTGGACTTCCCGACAATCACCTGCCAACACTTGCTTGTTAAGACCTGTCAGAGGACTTGACCACTGATCAGTTATAACCTGCATTTTGTTTGTTTAGTTGGAAACTAATGTAATCACTAGGACTTTAACTCTGTTACACAACAAGAGAAACATATACAAATGGTTTTTCAAATTTTTCTTACCTTCTTTTCTTTCCTTATGCTTCCATAGCCCCCTTATTTTTATTCAATGTTCCCCCAATTGCACCTGAGGTTACTCCCACCCCCCTGGATCATTCCAGCTCCCCCTAGATTACAGTATCAACCACTTTGGGAACCTCTGTTTGAAAGTCAGCACCTTTCTTGCAACTTAAGTTTTAAATTTGCTGACTCCATTGAGAGGTTAAGCAATATGCCCAAAGTCATACATCCACAAGCTAGAATGTGTTTAAATGCATAAGAAAGATCTGAATTTCTTTGAAGAGGAACCTCATTTCTAGTGGAAGAGATTGGTGAAGACTCTGAAGAAGGTGGCACCTGAAGTTGGGCTTAGAGGAGGATATTAATGGGTGAGGAGGTATTTTCATGGCAGAGAGAGTGAAGACATCTTATGAAGACTATGAAGACATCTTCTGATAACAGACACTCAATTGCCAGATATGTACTTAAAGTTCCTTCAACCTGTTAGGATCTATTCGCTCCATGGGCATATAACCACACAGTGAGAAGGCATAAAAGAGGACCTTTAGTAGAGGCCTTTGTATATAAATGACAATACATGTTGGTGGACTGAATGAATTCAATATGAAATTTTGGTTGCAGAAGGAACCTTAGAAATCAAGTACAGCTGCCTCATTTGGCAAGTGAGGAGAAACTGATGCCCAGAAAAGTGAAAAAAGTTGGCTAAGGTCACACAGCTAGATAATAATGCTGGGGCTGGAATTCAAGTCTCCTGGCTTCTTTAACTTTAAAATGTTTTAAATAATCTCTGCTTCAGATAACAATATGTTTACATCCTCCTGAGCCAAGGATCATTTGTGCCCAGTCTCTTAGAATGGAACCAACCCTCTCACTGGATTGCTAATCAGGTATTATGGAACTAACATGCTGAGTTCCTAAATAAAATTACATTCATGCTATGTCTCTGAGAGTTTCAAGAAAAGGCTGGAAGCCAAAGTAACCAGTGGAAATTCAAAGGCATGTGTCCTCACCCCATGCCTGCTTACTAGTGTAAATAAAGAATGAGCTGTTGGATAATTGTACACATACGGGCATTTTTACAATTGAATTCAGCTTTTAGTCTGTTTCTTAAGCACTAGATTCATTAGATTCTCTTTATCCTTTTAATCTTCTGTGGAAGAGAGCAGCCTTAGTATTCAATTCCCACATCTGTGAAGTTATTTGAAACACAGTAGAAGGAAAAAAAACCCTGAAGAATCAGAGACCCAAATTTAGGTTATAACTCTACATTCACAGTTGTTATTCAGTCATTTCAGTCATGTCCAACTCTTCATAACCCCATTTTCAATTTTCTTGGCAAAGGTACTGGAGTGGTTTGCCATTTCCTTCTCCAGCTAATCTTCCAGATTAAGAAAATGAGGCAAACAGGGTTAAGTGATTTTCCCAGGGTCACACAGCTAGTAAGTATCTGAAGCCAGATTTGAACTCAGGAAGATAAGTCTTCCTGACTCCAGATCCGGTACTCTATCCACTATGCCATCTACCTGCCCTTACCATTCACAAGCTGTGCAGATTTGAGCAGATGTCTCAGTGTCTCAATTTCTTTGTCTGGAAAGAATAATACTTACTGGACCTAATTCATATGCTTATTAGGTAAAATACTTTGTAAACTAAACAGCAACATAAATAAGTTATTGTTATTAATTATTCAAGGGATTATTTAAAGGCACAAGTGATATTGGACATTTAGAACCAATACCTCTTATTATCTTATATTTTTACCACTTAGAAATCTCCCTTTCTTAAGGAAAAAGAAAGAGAGAATAGGGAAAGAAGGAGGAGTAAAGGAGAGGACAGGAAAGCTAGCCTTAGCATCAAGAAGACCTATCAAGTACTGCCTCTGACACATAGAGAAGCATTAATATCTACTTTGTTGCTGAACCCCAAAGACCATGGGACTTTGCCATCTAATTTTCAATTGAAACTTTCCATATGTGTTGCCTCTCCCATTACAATATGAACTTTTTTTATTAATTTATTTTGATTTATCAACAATCACTTCCATAAGCTTTTGAGTTTTAAATTTTTCTCTACTTCCCTCCCCAAGATGGCCCACAATCTGATATAGGCTATACATATACATTTCTATTAAGCATATTTTCATGTGTTGAAAGGAAGAACTAGAACTAATAGGAGGAACCACAAGAAAGAAGAAACAAAACAGAAGGGAAAAAAAGAGCGAATAGTATGCTTCAATCTGCATTCAAACTCCTAGTTTTTTCTCTGGATGTGGATAACATTTTCCATCATGAGACTTTTGGAGATATCTTAGATCCTTGCATTGCTGAGAAAAGCTAAGTCTATCAAAGTTAGTCATCGCACAGCATGGCTGTTACTGTGTACAATGTTCTCCCGGTTCTGCTCACTTCACTCAGCATCAGTCCATACAAGTCTTTCCAGGTTTTTCTGAAGTCTGTCTGCTCATCATTTCTTATACGCAATAGTAATTTCATTACAGTCATATATCACAACTTGTTCAGCCATTCCCCAATTGATGGGCATCCCCTAAATTTCCAATTCTTTGCCACTACAAAGAGAGCTGCTATAAATATTTTTGTACATGTGGCTCCTTTTCCCATTTTTATGATCTCTTTGGGATACAGCCTTAGAAGTGCTATTTCTCTTCACATTTCACAACTCCACCAACAACGCATTAGTGTTCCAATTTTCCCACATCTTCTCCAACATTTATCATTTTCCTGTTTTGTCATGTTGGCCAATCTGATAGGTATGATGTGGTACCTCAGAGTTGTTTTGATTTGCATTCCTCTAATCAATAGTGATTTAGAGCATTTTTCATATGAATATAGATGGCTTTAATTTCTTCATCTGAGAACTGCCTATTCATATCCTTTGACCATTTATCAATTTGGGAATGACTTGTAGAATATGAACTTCTTGAGAGCAAAGATTGTCTCCTTTTTCTGTTTGTACGCCCAATGCTGGGCATAATGCTTTGCACATAATAAGAGCTTAATAAATGCTTCATCCCTTATCCATTCAGGCTTTGGGATCATCTGCAAGTCTTTTCACATCTCTCTCCCGGGCATCTCTTCCAACAGTTCCAGGCAGAACTGTTGGGGAACTGCACAGTTAGAAGGGGGTCTACTCACCATGAGTTCCATACACCAGTAAAATCAGTTTCAGAAGGAAAAAAAAAAACAACTACTCTACACCTGGCATTTCTGCACATCTGCATTACACTGATAATTAATATTCATAGGGATGTTTCTGGGTCCCTGCAGCATCCAGAAGGAGCTACTGAAATATTTTTTTAAAAATTTGAAATCAACTGTCTAGTACCACTTACACAATGTATTGGTATCCACACTCTTTGAAAACTGGTAATCCATATATATTATAGTTGGGATTTCATTGTCACTGAGAATATTGGATTAACTCTCAACCATTCAGGATAACAGAAATTTTTAAAAATGTGCCATGTAGCATAACAGCAGCTCATATTTATATAGCATTTTAAATTATGGTGAGTAGTTTCCTTACAATTGCTTAACAAGAGTAAATGAAAATACTTTTCCCACTTCGTAGATGAAAAAACTGAGAAATTAAGTGTCTTGCCTGTGGTCACACTGGTGTGAGAACTAGGATTCAAAGTCAGTTTCTCTAAATCCAGATCTAGCATTATTAATGTTACACTCTACTGCCTTTCTACTAGACTGAATGCTCCCTGACAGCATGGATTGTGCTCTGCAATTCTTTGTGTTAAAAGTAAAATGGTAGTGAGTTCCTATGCTAATGATACAGAGCCTAGCAATTCAATTCCACACTTATTAAAGTACAACCATGTACCAACCATTGTGCTAGATCCTGAAAAAGCTATAAATAAAAACAAAATAAAATAAAATAAGCTGCAGTCTCTGTTCTAATGCAGCTTATGGTCCATTAGGGGGTAAAAGGCACATATATAAACAATGCTCTTTTATGCTGTGAGTATGGAAAGGCAGACATGTAGGGTATTCCCAAAATAGGTATTTAATCAAGATGTGTTGAACGTATCAATGAATCAATGGAGAAGCAGGTACAATTCATCTCTTACTTAGGCATAATATTATAAATGAGATCTATGCTCTCTCAAAGATGTTTGGTCTAACTATTCACTCAGGAAAAAACATGTGGATGAAGAAGGCCTATTTCTTAGATTATGCTGTGAAGGTGGATGGATAACCAGCAGAGTTCATTCATCAGTAATTACATATCTTGGTTACACATTGAAAAAAAAAATATTGGAAACAAGCTGAGCTAGGAATTTAGCAGAAGGAAGGGAGAAGGCTGGATTGCCCTTAGGGAATTGTTCACTGTTTTTACTGGCTCCCAAGCTTCTCTCTGAAACAAAAATCCCATCTCTTTTTTTTTTAACACTAGTGATCTTTCAATGATATTGAAGGGATACGAGTCATGCAATAGCATAGCCTCTGAAGAAATGATGTTGAAGATCACCCAAAAACAGTGAACAGTTGTACCGCAGGCACCAGTAGACAAAAATCTATTACAGACATGGAGAAAGTAGCATCACAGATGTCAATACAGAAATATATGACTAGAAAAACATATGGGTTGGTCATCTAGAAGTAAGGGATACCTATGTTCTCTGTTGGCATCTATGAAGTATGAAGATAACTCAGGGAAGGTTTCTTCCATCCCCCAGCCTATTAAGTAGACACCTGTTGGGAAATTTATAAGACATATTCAAGAGTCCCAAAAGGTAGGCTAGTATCCCTAATATCCTTCCCCTCAATTTATCAAGTGCAGTACTGTGCTAGGCCCTGGAGAAATAGAGACCTAATTAGCACAGTTCTTATTCTCAAGAAGCTTCTGCACTATCTGGAAAAACAACTTGAGGCATATAAAGGAATATAAACTATATACAAAATAAATTTAAAGTAATTTCAAAAGGTACTAGAAACTTGAGAGATCGGGCAAGGCTTCATGTAGGACTCATTTGTGCTAAACTTTGAGAGAAACTAGGGATTTGAATGGAAGAAAGAATGAAAGAGAAAACATACAAGTGTTTTCTTTCTGCCAGAAACTGTGCTAAGTGTGAAGGACTCAGACATAAAATTGAAACAGTGCCTGCTCTCTAGAAGCTTATTCAAATAGGAGACAACACATATAGGAGGGTTTAGTTGCAGGGAAAATGGAAAGTCCCCCATGGTCCTTAGGATGCAGTAGTAGGACAGATGCTAATATATTTTCTTTAGTATCAGTTTTGATTTTAAAAAATGTCCATTTCTGATGTTGAAACATTTGACAATGTCGAGGACTTTCTTGGCAAAAACATTCTTTTCTGGTTCTTCAGTAGCTCTGGCTACTGAAGAGGTAGGTGCCTACCTACAGGGGTAGTTTGAGTCATGTCTCCATAGGTTTTGCTGCCTGGTACCTGGCTACAGGGGCCAGGCTATAGGTTGAGTGGGTACCCTAGGGGTGTAAGTAAGGTCATGGACTGCTTCCCCCAGGCTCCTAGTGGAGGTGGTGGCAATGTTTTGACCCACTTGGCAGACACTCTCTCTTCTTTCTCCTATAAGAGAAGGAGGAGAAAAGGCAAGCTTTCTATGCCTGAAGAATAGCTTTAGTAAAGTACTAGAGAGGGCAGATAAAATGTTGTGCTTGAGAAAGAGCAAATAGATAAGTTTGGCTGAAGTATAGTATGTATGATGGATAGTAATGTATATTAAGCCTAGAAAGGTAAGCTGGAACTAGATTTTAAAGTCTGTAAAAGTCAAAGAGAGGAGTTTGTGTTTTCTCCTATAGACAATAATTGCCTGTTTCCCAGCATTCACTGAGGTACACTGGTTCAAATGGAAGCTGGCCTTTACCTCCCTTTCAGAAGCATTCCCAGGTAATTTGAATAACCCATCTAGGGTGACTGGTAGAAGATAATAGATAATGAAATAATTAGGAAGAGAAATGTGAAAATCCCTAATGTGAGCTGTAGATAACCTGCTGGGAGAGAAGAGACAAAGGGTACTGAACCATTGTAAGTCTGCATGGTATTGCAGACAGAGCCTTGCTTGAAAAAAAGGCAAAAAAGAGAGATTCTGTGCCCCACCAAAAAGCCTACCAAGCATAGTTTCAGGCTATATATAAAGAGTAGGTTTTAATTATCATTTTTTTGACCTGCATAAGAGACTTGTCTCATATGAATTCAGTTTGAGAGCCTGGGATTACCACTGTCTTCTGGAAGAGACCTGAACTGAAGATAATATAGATGCCTAAGAGCTGAGCAAGAACTCAACAGAAAGCAGACGACTCATATGAGTGCCATCCACTGAAAAAGAACTGAGGAGAGTAAGGAAGCCTGATCAGGAACCAAGCAAAAGAAAACAAGGGTTTGGAGGATGGTGGCAACAGTAAGACTCTCTCTGGGAACTCAGAAGAACTACAGCAGAGTGGGGGAGGATGACAGCAAATCAGAGGATAGTTGAAGGTAAAAAGTCCCTTCCCTCCAGGATTTCAAATTTGCATGGGGGAAAGCAACATCTGTTGAGGGCAGCTAGGTGGTACAGCAGATAGAGCACCAGACCTAGAGTTAGGAAGACTCATCTTCCTGAGTTCAAATCTGGTCTCAGACACTTCACAGCTGTGTGACCCTGAGCAAATCACTTCACACTGTTTTCCTCAGTTTCCTCATCTATAAAATGAGCTGGAGAAGGAAATGCTAAACCACTCTAGTATCTTTGCCAAGAAAACTCCAAATGGGATCACAAAGAGTCAGATGCAACTGAAAAACAGCTGAACAACACCATCTATTAATAATGGCAGCAGAGCTATAGGAGAGAAGACAAAGGACTCAAGAAAAGGAATGACATTCTATGTGACTCTTGTTCTCCCATAAATACTCCAAAGTGTGTTGATCAGGGGAGGTGTTGACCACCATTTATACTACATACTTCCATTCAACCTACTTGCTGTCTCCCTGTTCAATAGTTTCAGTCATGTCTAACTCCTTGAGACCCCATTTGGCATTTTCTTGGCAAAGATACTGGAATGGTTTGCCATTTCCTTCTCCAACTCATTTTATAGATGAAGAAACTGAGGTAAACAGGGCTAAGTGACTTACCCAGGATCACATAGCTAGTAAGTATCTGAAACTGGATTTGAACTCAGGAAGAGAAGTCTTCCTGATTCCGAGCCCATTGTTCTATCCATTGCACCATCTAGCTGACTACCCTTAGAGAGTACCAAATACTGAAGTCTCCAGGTCACCTGGTGGGGGCAACAATACAGAAAAAAGGAGGTCCGCAAAATACAGCCAGGTCCTTTGTGTGTCAGGAAGCAGTCTCTGACACAAGATGACACAGGCTAAGATCCATTAACTTTCAAGTTGTCACATCATGTTGTTGGCTTATACTAAGCTTATAGCTCTTTAAAACCTCATGTTCATTTAACATGGCACTTTCTTCTTTCCTTCCTCCCTCTCTACCTTCCCTCCTTTTTCTTTGTTTCTCTTTCTTTTTTCCTTTCTCTCTTTTCCTCTCTTTCTCCCTTCTGTCTTTTCCATTATATATGTACATATATATATATATATATATATATATATATATATATATATATATATATATATATATATATATATATCTTTTGCTACTTTGATTTATTTACATTCACTTTAGAGAAATGTTTCATGAATTTATCTACTGGAAAATTGGAAAAACTATATGATATGATAAAGAATAGAATAAGCAAAACCAGAATACTCTACACAATGACCATAACAATGGAAACAAAAAGAACACTAGAAGCAAGGCAAACTCTGAGTAACTGAAAAACCAACAATGATCCCAGAGAATAGATAATGAAACACGACTCCTTGTTCTTGGCAAAAACATAAGACACTAAGAGAGTAGAATGTTCTCTACATTGTTAGATATGGTTCCTTGATTCCTTTTGCTTAACCATGTTTATCTTATTACAAAGAAGGGTTCAATTTTGGGAGGTGGTGGGGGCAGTGAAATCCAGGAACAACTGTAAATATATAGCATTTTCATAGAGGCCATATTTTCATATATATTAACTTTATTCTAAATTTTAGTCAATTGAAAGGGCTTTTGAAAAAGGAGAATCATAGAGAGCAAATGGGAAGTCATTTGAATCTTTTTATAATAAAGCAAATATTTGTGGAGTGTCTAGAAACCATCTCAACACAAATGAGAAGGAGCCTCTTTGTTATGACCCCTCCATTACCGGTAGACTGGTAAACTCAGAGGGTGACAGACTTATGAATGACTACAAAATTAGTCAGGAGCCAGCAATCCTGATGGCAACAATGTCCAAGGAGTAGGGGAACAGTAAAGATTTTTAATTTCATGTCAGAGTAACACTGGAGGTCATAATGGTCTAATATCTGGCATAACAGAATAATAGAAAGAAATGAAAATTATTCTAATATCATCAATATTTTCTTCAATTTCTCACTGTAGCATGAAGGTGACTCCAGGTTATTCGAGGCTATGGCAACAGAGCCCAAGCTCTGGCAAATCTTACCAAGCTATAAAAGCTTGTGGAATGGTTGTTTGTCGTCAAAAGGTAAGCTAAGTGTGGAGAGACTCTGCAACATATTGGCTATGGGATAATGAATTTTTGGCCATTGCAACTCAGAAAAAAAAAACCTTAACATTAGAGCTGTCAAAAAGAGACCTGAACTGCCTCAAGAGACAGAGGGCTCCCCCTACTTAGATGTCTACCAAGTCATGAGGGAAGGGAGGAAACATAATCTGTATTGGCAAGAAGTATATACACACTAACGTCATCAATTCTTAAAGAATCACAGTATCATGGACCAGGAGTCAGGTGACATGAGTTCCTATTCTGAATTTGCTATTACTAATTGTGTAACCTTAGGCAATTCATTTCATATCTATAGGCCTCAGTCTCCTCATCTGTAAAAAGGAGGGAATGGGGGCGCAGCTAGGTGGTGAAGTGGATAGAGCACTGGCCCTGGAGTCAGGAGGACCTGAGTTCAAATCCAGTCTCAGACTAGACACTTAACACTTACTAGCTGTGTGACCCTGGGCAAGTCACTTAACCCCCAATTGCCTCACAAAAAAAAAGGAGGGAATGGATTTGATGACCTCCAAAATATCTTCCAACTCTAAAATAATAAGTTTCTTTGATATATGAAGTGTCTCCTTTACACTCAGATACCTTATGCCTTTGATGTAAATTCTGGATGGCATGTCATTCTGCCTTAAATCTTAGCTGAAAAAATCAATTAGCATAGTCTAGCTGGTAATTCCAAACTATATACCAGAACAAGAAGAATGATAGTGAATGAGCAATTTAGGTTGATAGCTACATCAACCACAGTACAGTTGATTAAAAATTTAACAGGTTTCCTGATGAATGTCTAGCTCAGATTTGGAAAACATCAACGGATTTAATTTTCCACGGACTAAATAATCACTTTATAAGCTATGTATAATTCATGTCGTAGCAACATTACAGACTTGTTAAAAATTACTGCAACTAAACAATTAATACTTATCCAGGGAACTTGGACTACTAAAGAACCATTTGTATGAATTATCTGGTACAAGATAACCAAAGACAAGTCAGTAACCATAGAATCTTTGAAAGCAAAATTTCTTCAGCTTTATTTCAGGGTTAACATGGACAGATTTCACCTCAGAGTCTCAGAATTAAATACTGCTGAAAATGAGGCCTTAACAAAAAAAGTTTCCCAACTTCCTTCCTCCAGTACCTTGTTCCAATAATCATCCTTCTTTCTTTTCTTTTAATATAGGGCTTAGCACATAAGTCCTACCTACCTCCCTTCTTCCCTCCCTCCTTTTCTTCCTCCCTCCCTCCCTTCCTTCCTTCTTTCCTTCCTTCCTTCCATCTTCAATCCCTACTTCCCTGTTGACTCCTTCCCATTAGCCAAAAACATTTCCAGATCTCCTCAGTTCCAAAGTAAAAACAAAACAAAACAAAACAAAATCATTTCCTTAACCTTCTACTCTTTATTATTCTCGTATCTGCCTCCTCTTCACTTTGGGGGGAAAAGTCATTTAGGGCAAAGTCAAGATGCCAAAGAAAAAGGTCACAACTATCAAACCTCCCCCTAAAATCTCTCCTACAAAATGACCACAGGAAACAACAAATAGAATTCTGAGTAGAAAAGCACACTCAGAAAAAAAAAAGTCACAATGAATCATGTTTCTAGCCTAGGGTATCTTAGGAAGACAGAAAAAGATGCCTGAAGACATTAGGGTAGGGGCTGGCTAGAAGCACAGCACAGCAGAAGCACAGCATGCCAATGGGCTGTAGGGCAGCAGCAGCTTCCAAGGTTGGTAAAGGGACTGAACACCTGGTTAGAAAGAGATCCTGGGTACCCCTGTACTAGCACTGGGAACAGGATTACATGAGATTTGGCAGCTCTGTTACCTATTACCCAGTTCCAGGTCACAGTTTTAAGGTGGTGAGGAAGGGTTAGATTCATGAAAGAGCAGATACTCTACCGGAGTAAGAACCACATGGAGAGGAAGAATGGGTGAAATTATCTCACATAAAAGTACACAAGGAAGTATTTTCACAATACTGGAGAAAGTTGTGGTAATGGTGGGGAGTGGGAAGCACTTGAACCTCAACTTCATCTGAATTGGCTAAAGGAGGGTAGTATTTATATAAACATACTTCCTGTTGGATTAGAAATCATCTTATCCAACAAAAAAGTAGGAGGGGAAGGAGCTAAGAGAAAGGGGCAGAGGGATAAGAGAGAGGGTAGATTAAGAAAGACAGTGGTCAGAAGCAAGTTAAAAAAAAAGGACAAATAGAAGAGAATAAAGTGGAGCTAGCAACCATAACTGTGAATGATAATAACATGAACCTATAAAATGAAAGAAAGTGGCAGAATGGATAAGAAACCAGAATCCAACAACATGTTATTTACAAGAAATAGTGTGTGTGCTTCTGTTTATAAGAAACAAAGACACAGAGTTAAAATAAGAGATTGGAATAGGTTCTATTATGTTTCAGCTGAATAAAAAAGACAGGGGTAGTTCACACAAAGTAAAGGCAAAAATAGATCTAATTAAAAGAGATAATCAGGGAAAGCACATTTTGCTAAAAGAAGGAAAAGTTAAATGAGTTACAGGAGCAAATACATTGTAACATTATACTAGTGGGGGACTTCAATTTACCCACTCTCAGACCTAGATTAATTTAATCATAAAATAAATTTAAAAAAAGTTAATAGGTAAGTAGAATTTAGAAAAGTTAAATAAGATAGACCTTTGGAGCACACTGCATGAGAATAGAAAGGAGTATACCATTTATTAGCCATGCATGACACATTCACAAAAATTAACCCTATATTAAGGCAGAAAAAACTCACAAATATCAACAAACAGAAATATTGAGTGAATCTTTTTTGGATCATAAGGCAATAAAAATTACATTCAATGAAGGGCTTTTTAAGCATAGATTAAAATTAATTGGAAACTAAATAATCTAATCCTAAAGAATGAGTGGGTAAAAAAACAAATCATGGAAACAATCTGCAATTTTATAAAGAAGAGACAAAACACTAAATGTGTGGGATGCAGCCAAAATAGTACTTACGAGGAAATTTACATATTTAAAGGCTTACATCAAAAAAAGCAAGAATAAGCAGATCAATTAATTGGACATACAACTAAAAAAAACTAGGAAAATAAAAAGTTAAAAATCTTCAATTAAACAACAAAATATAAATCCTAATGATAAAAGGAGAGATTAATAAAACTGTTTTTAAAAATTGAACTAAAAATTAAAACTAATTTGACTTTAAAAAGAAGAAAAACAAATTACGAGTATCAAAAATGAAAAGGGTAAATGCACAACCAATGAATATGAAATTAAAGCAATTATTAGGAGCTATTCTGCCCAACTTTATGCCAATAAAATTGAAAATCTAAATAAAATGGATGTTATATTTACTAAAATACAAATTGCCCAAAATAACAGAGGAGGAAAAGAATATTTAAATAATCCCATCTTAGAAAAAGAAATTGAACAACCATAAATGAGCTTAGAAATAAGATAAAGGACAGATGGACTTATAAGCAAATTCTTCTAAGCATTTAAAGAACAATTTTAATTTTAATTAATTTCAATGCTATACAAACTGTTTCAAAAAATAGGTAACAGAGTCCTATCAGATTCTTTTTACAACACAAATATGGTTCTTAAACTTAAATTGGGGAGAGCAAAAACAGAGAAAGAAACCTATAAACCAATTTCCCTAATGAATAGTGATTAAAAACTTTTAAATAAAATACTAGCAAGGAGATTACAGCAATATGATTACAAAAATCACACCTATACTATGACTGGTTTATGCCAGATATGTAAGGCTGTTTCCTTATTAAAAAAAAAAAGAAAGAAAAGAAAAAACCATAAGCATAATTAACAATACCAATAACAAAAAGAGTCATATGATTATATCAATAGACACAGAACAAGCTTTTGACAAAATATTACGCTGAGTTCTACCTGGAAAACCTAGAAAGCTTGAAAATAATTAGAGCTTTTCTTAAAATGATAAATAGTATTTATCTAAAACCATCAGCAAGCATTATCTGTAACAGGGATAAACTAGAAGCATTTGAGGCAAGGATGTCCATTAGTACTATTATTATATGTTATTGTACTAGAAATGCTAGCTATAACAACGACAAGAAAAATATATGAAAAAACAAAACTATCACTTTTTGCAAATGGTATGAACCCTAGAGAGTCAACTAAAAAACTAGTTGAAACAATGAACAGCTTTAGCACAATTGCAGGATATGAAATAAACCCACATAAATCATCTTCATTTCTATATATTACCAACAAAATCTAGCAGGAAGAGAAATTCTATTTAAAATAACTGTAGATAGTATAAAATAGTTGGGAGTCTACCAGCCAAGATACCCAGGAACTATACAAACACAATTACAAAACATGTTTCACACAAATTAAGATGGATCTAAATAATTTGAAAAATATTAATTGCATTGCTCAAGAGGAGGCTGAGCCAATATAATAAAAAGGACAATCCTATCTAAATTAATTTACTAATTCAGTGCCATACAAATCAAACTACCAATCAATTATTTTATAGAGCTAGAAAAAATAACAAAATTCATACAGAAGAACAAAAGGTCAAGAACATCAAGAGAATCAATTTTTTAAAATGTGAAGGAAGGTAACCTAGTAGTGTCAGATTTCAAGCTATATTACAAAGTGGTTATCATCAAAATAATCAGGTACTGGATAAGAAATACAGTGTTGGATGATTGGAATAGGTTAGGTACACAATATACAGTAGTAAATGACCATAATAATCTAGTGCTTCATAAACCCAAAGCACCAAGCTTTTGGGGCAAGAACTCATTATTTGACAAAAAAAATGCTAGGAAAACTGGAAATCAGTTTGGCAGAAACAGGTATAGACCAACATCTAGTACTGTATATCAAGTTAATATCAAAATGGTACATGCAATTAGACATAAAGGGTGATATCATAAGCAAATTAGGGGAGCATGGAAAACTGTACCTGTCAGACTTATGGATAAGGGAAGAGTTTATGACTAAGCAAGAGACAAAAATGATCACAATGAGTAGAATGGAAAATTTTTATTATATTAAATTAAAAAGAGTTTGTACAAATAGAAGAAATGCAGCCAAATTAGAAGGAAAACAGGAAACTTGGGCAGGGACACAGTGGGGTTGCAGCAAATTTCTCTGAGAAAGGCCTCATTTCTCAAATATATAGGAAACTGATCTAAATTTATAAAAATAAGATAAATGGTCAAAGAATGTAAACAGGCAGTTTTTAGGGAAAACAAATAAAACTCAATAGTCATGAAAAATGCTCAAAATCACTAATGATTAAACGAAAATGAAAACAACCCTGAGGTATCACCTAACACCCAACAGACTGGCTAAAATTACATTAAAAGAAAATGGCAGATGCTGGAGGGGAAGTAGGAAAATAGTTACACTAACACATTGTCAGTGGAGTTATGAAGTAGTCAAACCATTCTGGAGAACAATATGGTACTATTTCTAATGGCTAGAAAGCTGTGCATACTCTTTGACACAGCAAGACTCGTACTAGGACTATCCCCTAAAGAGATAAAGAAAAAAATGCACAAAAATATAGCAGCACTTTTTTGTGGTGGCAAAGAATTGGAAACTAAGTGGATGCTCATCAATGGTTCAACAAATTATGGCATGTGATTATGATGGAATATTATTCTACTATAAGAAATGATGAAGGAGATGGTTTCAGAAAAACCTGAGAAGATTTATATGAACTGATGCAAAATGACTTGAGCAGAATTAGGAGAACATTATACATAGTAACGGCAATATTGCAATGATAATCAATTATGAAAGACTTCGTCTGATCAATACAATAATCCATGACAATTCCAAAGGACTTATGATGAAAAATGCTATCTCCTTCCCATAGAGAACTAATAGAGCATATTTTTTCCTTTTTTTCTTGCTTTTTTTTTTTTTACAACATGTGGAAATGTTTTGCATGACTTCATATGTATAATGGATACTGTATTTCTTGTCTTCTCAGTGGGGAGCAGTGGAGACAAGGAGAGAATTTGAAACTAAAATTAAAAAAAAAAATTTAAGAGACTTAGCCTTAGAGATATTTCCCCAAAGAAGGTACAATAGTGAACTACACTTGTAGCCAATACATACATACATACCTAAATGTGTGTATGTATGCATACACATACACATTTAAATACATATTTGACAATTCAGGACTCCCTTTGTGTGTGGCAGTCCTTTAAAAAAAAACTTGCCTGAGCTGCTATTGCAAAATTCTTATTCTTATATTTTTATAAATATCTATCCAGGGTCATCATCATTATCAATAAATATATATTAAATACCTAAAAAGGAAAAAAAAAGAGAGAAGAAAAAAGTCATACCTGGAGTCTCCATTTCCTCCCCCCAAGTCTTCTTTTCTTCTAGCTAACTCTTTCCAGGTTCTTCCACTGAGCTTCATAGGTCATAATATCAAAGCCCTTTGCTATCCTGGTTATCATACCTTGGACACTCTCTAGCGGACATCCATGCCCCTCCTAAAATGTGTTACCTAAAACTAAACACAATATGCCAATTGTGGTCTAGTCAGGACAAAATGGACCAGGACTATCACTCCTCTAGTCCCTGGAAAATGCCTAAGATCATATTATGCTTTGAAGGTATCCATATAACTCCATTTGAACTTGATTCAGTAGAAGAGTCTCTGAAAATTTAGATCAGAAGAATGTGACTAGATCTACACGTAAGAAAATTTGGAGAGATAGAGGGCCTATTCCATGTTCTTGGCAATGGAATTAAAGAAGAGATGACCAATGCAAGAAAGAGGGGAGAGGCATAATTGATGAGACTTAGTCATCTGCTTTGATATGAGGAATAGGGAAGAGTCAATGATGAATATACAGTTTTGAAGACCACTTGAATGGTTATCCCATAGAGAGAAATAGTGAAGTCCAAAGAACAGATTTAGGGGGAAAGATGATAAACCCAGCTTTACCGAACACAGCCAAAACTCCTTCCCCACTACTTCCATCTAGCTTAGACTAGTTCTTTCTCTAAAAGGTGAGGAAACTGTCCCCAAGATTTAATTGGCTGCCAGAGCTTCCTGGTGGCATATGGCTATATTGACTTGGCTTCCACATCATTTACAGCGACAACAAGCCCTACCCACATGAAGTCAGGGAGCTTCACACTTGGCAGACGTCCTAAGCTATGCAATCCCCCACTCCTTTCCTTGCTGATCAGATGCATTTGGTAGAGAGAAGAGCTGTTTCTATACAAGCTAATTCCTGCGGTGTTTTCTACATTACAGCTCAGTAAACCTCTTTTTGTTAACTGTTGAGTAGCCCATAGGTATTTCTTTGTGTTTCAGTATCAAACCTAAACCAACAAGGAATTTGCCTGAGCTAGGTCTTCCCACAAAAGACACGTTGTATTGGAGGAGCTGGTGAGTTAACAAAGTACAGAAGTTCTGAAAGAAGTTGGAGATGCAGACACTCATTAGCTGTATGTTCCTGCATGAGTCACAACTTCCATTTGCCTCCGTTTCCTCAACTGTAAAATTGTGATAATAACAGCAACTACCTCAAAGAGTTGTTGTGAAGACCAAATGAGGTAAATTTGTAAAGCACTAAACATAGTGCCTGACTATGACATACTTATTCTCCTTCTGAAGGAAAAGAAGGAGAAGGAGAAGGAGAAGCAGAAGGAGGAGAAGGAGGGTGAGGAAGAGGAGGAGGAGGAGGAGGAGGAGGAGAGGGAGAAGAAGAAGGATGAGAAGGAGAAGGAGAAGAAGGAGAAGCAGAAGAAGGAGAAGGAGAGGAAGAAGAAGAAGGACAAGAAGAAGAAGAAGAAGAAGAAGAAAGAAGAAGAAGAAAGAAGAAGAAGAAGAAGGAAGGAGGAGGAGGAGGAGAAGGAAGAGAAGAAGGAGGAAGAGGAGGATGAGGAGGAGGAGGAGAAGAAGAAGAAGAAGAAGAAGAAGAAGAAGAGAAGAAGAAGGAGAAGGAGAAGGAGAAGGAGAAGAAGAAGAAGGAGAAGGAGGAGGAGAAGAAGAAGAAGAAGAAGAAGAAGGAGGAGGAGGAGGAGGAGGAGGAGGAGGAGGAGAAGGAGGAAGAGAAGAAGGAGGAAGAGGAGGAGGAGGAGGAGAAGAAGAAGAAGAAGAAGATGAAGAAGAAGAAGGAGAAGGAGAAGGAGAAGAAGGAGGAGGAGGAGAAGAAGAAGAAGAAGAAATAGAAGAAGAAGAAGGAGAAGGAGGAGGAGGAGGAGGAGAAGAAGAAAGAGGAGGAGAAGAAGGAGGAGGAGGAGGAGGAAGAGAAATCAATATTGGGAATTATTTGAAGTCTTATACATAGAGATGATCAGGGAAATCATAATGTGAATATGTTATTTTTTGCATTTAAGCATTTTTATCTCCTTCCCACCAGTACCCCCCAATAAAGCAGAAAAATTTGAAATCAATACTCAAGCAAAACAAATTCCCACATTAACCATGCAAAAAAATCTGTTTCATTATGATTCTGAGTCCACTACCTCTCTGTCAGGAGGTAGGCACCATGCATCATCATCTATGCTCTGGAATGATGGTTGGTCTTTGCATTGATCAGAGTTCTGACATCTTTCAAAGTTGTTTATCTTTGCAATGTCCACTGTTATTGTATAAACTCTTCTCTTGGCTCTTCTTACTTTATTACATCAAGTTTTCCCAGGTTTCTCTGAACTTGTCCCTTTCATCCCTTTTTAACACACAACAATATTCTATTACATTTATATATCATAATCAGCTTAGCCATTCCCCAGTTAATGACTGCATATTTTCCAAGAAGGAAAATGGTTTACTGAAAGTCAGCCTGACACACAGATCTTCCCTATTCCAATCCTCATACTACTATCTAATGTACCTGACAGAAACAAAGTATCAAAAATCTAACAACAATAACAGTTCTCAATTATATAGGACTTTAAAAACAGCTTGGAGTCACAGCGGATAAAGCTCTGGACACAGAGCCAAGAAGACTTGAGTTCAAATTCTGCCTCAGTTACATTATAACTGTATGACTCTGACAAAGTCTCTTAACCTCTGGCCTATTTTCTTCCTCTAGTATGGGAATGACACTTTAGAGATGAAGTAAGCAAAAAGATTTTACAAAAATCATTTTAACAAACTGCTTCCTCTGTCAGGGGCAGTAGAACCACCACATTTGGATCCTAATATCACAGTCCTAGATATGCTTATAGAGAAGACAGAAATGACAGCAGTGAGAATGAAGAAAGGAAAAGCAGCTGGATTCAACCAAGTACATATAGAGGAGCTTTGTGCTTTTCCCAACATACCACACTGCCTAAAGAAATACCAAATGGGTGTCCTCTATCTTCTCTACCCTGGCTGTCTCCAAATCCCATTCACTTCACCTTTGCTCTGGCTGTCCCCCTGTACTTGGAATGTCCTCCCTCCTAATCTCTTCCTTCTTCCAGTTCAAGTGCCCCTTTCTGCAGGAGGCCTTTCTTGATCCCCTAGCTGCTAAAACTTGCTTCTCTGAGGTTACTTTGTCATCTATTTTGTATGTACCATTATATACTTACATATGTACATACTGTTTTTCCCACCGGAATGAAATCTTCTTGAGGGAAGGGACTGGGTTTTTGTTTGTTTGTTTGTCTGTTTTGTTCTGCTTTGTTTTATAACCTCTTCGAGGGAAGGGACTATTGTTGTTGTTGTTTTTCTTGACATAGTGCCTGACACATACAAAGCATTCAATAAATGCCTGTGGATTAACTAATTGGTTGCTGATTCTGATCAATCACTCCTAATCCCAGCAGTCTTCATTCTTTCCAGTAATAAATATTTCTGGCCTGGATAATCAAAGGCCAGTGTCCAGGGATGAAATGTGTTTATTTATTATTTCCAACTTGGAAGAGGAGAAAGAAAGAAGTTTAGCTGAAAGTCTGTGCTCTCTATCTCACTGCGGGGACCACTACATCTAAAACAACAGGTCTCCTTATAGAAGGAAATGACAGTTTCCCTTAGACAGAAGTTGTTCCTTCACTGTGACATCATGTTTCCATGGCAACACTTGGCAGCTTTTCATACAGGATTTCTAAGATTCAGATAATGGCCTTTAAAAGGTTTTTGTTTTGAACTTTTCAGGGTCATTTAGAAACTGAAGGCTTTTCCCTTTATGTGCTTTCTGAGGACACAAACTGAAAGTCAGACTAAGATTAAGGATATACATCTTCCTTAGAAGAAAAGTCTCCCTTCAAGACCATCACTCCCTATAGCCCTGATACTCTTATATTTAAAAATCTTGACTGAAGCCTCAGCTTTTCCCATGTGGAACACTTAAAGTGGGTCAGTGCACAGAGGTTCCCTTGCAAAATTAACAGGTGTCATCCGTCATGAAAACATATGGCAGAATGCATGTCCTTGAATTGGTCCAGGAAAGATGCTCTCAGTAGGTTTCAATAATATGTTAAAAAGTCAATGAGTCCTTCAAATTTTGATTCAAAGTCAACAAATGTTGAATAAATACCTACTGTGCAATGCTGCACTGTGCTATGGAGCTGGGAATAAAAAGATGGATGGATGGATAGAAACACATTTATTAAGTTTCAAGCACTGTACTATTGTGGATACAAATGCTAAAATGAGACAATCCCTGCCCCAATATTAGAATTGCATTCTAATAGCAGGAGTCAACACACTGGTGTCACGGGAAGGTGAATGAATGCAAATTCACATAACCCACTATGCCTAGGCAGCACCAGATCATGTTTCATATCCCATCTAGCCATCTACTCTAGGAATCTTGCCATGGCTGCTACATATGTAGTCCTCTTACAAAGAGTATAACAGTAGACTGTCCTATGGCTTCCCAGACCAAAACTCCCTTGGAGTCTCTTGATTCTAAGGCCAGAGCTCCCTTGGGCTTGTGTCCCAGGAGCCTGGCTTCTCAGAGCTTCTATGCTGGGATAGTTGCAACATCTGGACTGGAATCCTAGGCTCCAAGGTCCCCATGGCTTGATTCTCAGGTCAGGGACTCCACTCCCTGAAACTAGAACTGAAAAAAAAAAATGAAACAAGACCAAAACTCAAAGTCTGTTTCTTGGGGCATTGACGTCTAAGGGGAGGGCAAGGTGGCCATCAGGCCCTTTCCTTCTTACACCACTGCATGGTGAATGGAAGTATTGTGAGAGATGAACTCTCAGACGTGAAGCCTCCTCAAACGTCAATAATTCTTGATTATTGCTTTCAAAATCCTCCCCCGCTCAGACCCTGTTTTTAAGCGCATAACAGAAAGAATAAGCCCTGCCCCCAACCTGAACTGTTTGCCCTTGGCTTCCCACCTTTCTCTTGTCTCTGGGATAAGGGAGAAGGGGGTTGGGGAGAGGAGACTGCAGTGGATTTCGGTTTCCTAGGAATTACCTAACTCATGGGAATTCAGCCCTAAATCCCTCCTGATCATCACACCACTGCTATGTCAGCAGTAGGTTTACTAAATAAGGACATGTATGTTTGGATTGGCTATACCCTGTTTCCTTGTCTTTGAATTTTTGCGCCTAGAATGTAAGCCCACCTCCCCAGTCAATGGGAATAAGGGATAGTGGTGGGTGAAGGTTTTTGCGTTAGGGTATATAATCTCATTTTGGTTTCTGTGCCTCGCCTCTCTCCTCCTGGAAGTATACCTGGGGAGCAGATGCCCCTTCTCACGAGATTGCAATAAAAGTAACTTTTGCTTTCCACCTTGAGAAGTCTCTGGGTTTAATTTGGGTTAGGGTCGCTGTCCCACACAGTATCCTTTACTCTCAGATGCTGCTGGAAATGAGAGATGTACTTTACCACAGCCTAATAAATCTAAAAATGCAGACAGTTCCAGCTATTTAGCCAATGAAAAGAGGCTGCTCCCACCCACTTGGGGGGCCCACACAGAAGTCCATACCTACATTAGTCCTCTTGTCTACCAAAAGGAGGTCACTAGTATTTCTCACATGGGTGTTTCCAAGCGTTTTAGGTGATCTGGGCCTATCTCAACCACTTTTTATAGTTCTGATAAATGCTTATTGATTAAATGATGGTTACAGAAGACTATCCCTGCATCTCTTATAGCTTTCTGCCAAAAACAGAGAAGACAATAATTTTTTTGTTTACCTTAATGATAATTAAACCCATCAAAAGCTGTTGGAGCCAGCAACGGGAAATTCTATTCTGAAACTTATTTAAGAAGAATTAGGAAGTAGTTGCTGACAGATAGGAAAATGAGAATGGAAACTCTTGAGGGGAAATGAATAATCCATTTTGCTGGGCATAGTCCAACATGAGCCTCAGATTTTAGAAAAGTGGGTTTTAGAAGAACTGGTGAAAAACGATTGATAAGATTCTTTGGTCAAAATGGGGTCAGGAAGTGTCAGAGCTGACTGAAATGACTGAACAACAACAAGAAAATGGAAAAGATGCCAGAGGACTGGAGAAGGGCAAATTTCCAGGTTTTGATGTAAAAAAAGAAACTGGAGTTTGCAAACTATAGTCCAATAGACTCTTTAATTCTTGGAATATGTGGCACAAGGTAGCATATGACAAAACCAGGATTTGAATCCAGACCCTCTGACTCTAAGTTCAACACTCTTTCCACTGCGCTCCACTGCCTCAGTGACGTTCCTGTTCACTTGATCCCTTACAAGGTTGTAGTACAATCTCAAGTGGTCATAGATTGTAGATGTTAAGGCTGGAAAGGACTGCAGAGACCATTCAGAGCAACCCAGCCCCTACCACTGTACAGATGAGGAAACTGAGGTTAGGAGGATAAGCGATTTGCTGGAGATCACATGAATAATAAACATTAGAGATGGGATTTGAATGCAGTGCCTTCAACTCCAGAGCCAGTGTTCTTTCCACTGCACCATAGTGTCTCTTTTCTCGTGTCATACATAAATTACCTTTGCCCTTCTCCTGATGCTTTCTTCTCAGCCACAATCTCTAAGATCCAAAGCCTGTTCCCCAGGAGGCGTGTAGTTATCCTCATGAGTCTAATTGACCTTTATTGTTTATTTAGGCCATACAGGCTCCATAGATACCTCAAAATGCAGGAGTGTGTTTGGCTGCCATGTGAACAGTTTCCCTTCAACTGGGTTACTGAACCTGGAAATCATCTCTGGGGTGCCAGGGAAAATGATTTAGAATATGAGATGGAGGCCAGCGTAGGTAGCAGGGTGGGAACTTCTCATAAATACTAAAGGTGGTTTGGCAGGAAGGGTCTACAGAACTGTAATGTTTTTCAAAAAAACAAACTGCTCTATATTTAGTGACCAGCAAAAACAACATTCAAATATACAAATACAATTATATGTATACTTATAAGTTCAAAATGTATTAAGAGATCTAGCAGGACTTGGTAGACTGAATACTGGACTTTTATTTAGCAATCATTCACCAAGCATTCATGAAGTGCCTACTATGAACCAGACGCTTTGCTGGATACCAGGGATATAAAGACAACAGTGAATGTTCTTAAGAAGCTTATATTTCCTTGGAAGAAGTAGGTTCAAATCCTGCCTCTTTCATATAATGCCTGTTTGCCCATGGCCCAACTGTTGAAACTTTCTGAGCCTCTGACACCTCTCTGGGCTTATCTTAAAATTTATATATGGGCTGTGATCTGTGATATGCATTCTGTGCTAACAAAGGGACTTCACACAAAGAAGAAATAACTAATATTAAAAAATGTACATTAACAAAAGTTTCCCACCCCACTACCACCATGCCTAGTGGCATGTGTGGTGTAGGCATTCAGACAGATGATTTTATCAGCAGAAGGAACTCCTAGAATGGAAACTCTTCGCCTGAGTTAAGATAATCAACTCCTAGAGTCCATCAGGTTAACAAGTTAAGTGACTTGCCCTTAGGCATGGAGAAAACACAGGTCAAGACAAGACTTAAACCTAGGATTTCCTGACTCTGAGGCTGGCCCTCTATCCATTATGCAAAGTTGCTTCAAGTTTTCATATTTATATTTATTTATTTTGAGATGCATAAAATTCCAATGATTGAGAAATGCCCCAAAAGGTTGGTGTAGTATATAAACATAATGTATCATGAAATCAAAGGAGATAATATTTATAAAACACTTAGCATAGTACCTGACACATAGTAGGTGCTTACTAAAGGCTTATTCTCTTCCCTTATTCCCATACAAAATGACAAGTACAAAAGCTTTAATGAAATATGAAAGACATATAAGGTGATACAGAGCAAAAAGAAAAAAAATAGTCATTGTGCTATTCAAGAGGATGCCAACACAGAAAAGACCGCAGGGGACAGTGCTGATGCATAAATAATCCCTAGGCATCATCATCAAATCATAAGTGCTAATACCCATGATTTATCTGGATGGAATGTTAGTTTTTTCCTTTTCAACCATGGTTTCTTTATGCCTATCCCAGGAAAAGCAAGTGCAAACCTGAGTGTAATTAGGAATGCACACAGAGACATTTTATTAGTCCTCATCCATATTCCTCATAGCAATTAACATGACTCAGCTCTAAATTTGCAGGGCTTGCCACATAATCTAGTAAACACTCTTTTTAATGAGCAGACACCCCCAGAGAGACTTCAAAAACCTTTTAAATTTTTTTCATTTATCACATAGCATCTCTTCTGCTACAAAACAAAATTATGAAACTGTATACAAACTATGTAGAATTTTAAACTTGAGGTATCTTAGGAGTGGTCTCACCTTCTCTGTCATTTTACATATGAGGGAACTGAGACCTAAAGAGGGGGAAGACTTGCCTAAAGTTACCCAGCATGTCCATTCAAGACCAGGGATAAAATCCAGGTCTTCCAATCCAGTCTTCTTTCCATTACACTACAACAGTAAAGACAAAAAATCCTTTCACAAAGTATTTTCATATTGAATAATGGTCTGGAAATCAGAAGACCTATTGTCTGTTCTCTTTCCCTGCCCACAGTTTTGTGACCTTGGGCAAGTCAATCCCTGCATCTTGATTTCAGTTTTCAGGTCAGTAAAATGAAGAGGTCAGACCAGATCAGTAGTGTCAAAGGAATAGAAATGTGTATTGACTTAGAAAAAGACAAATCAACATCATCTATGTTATGTTGTATTTTCATTTATTTTGGTAAACATTTCTGAATAATATTTTAATCTGCTTCAGGCCATACTCAAGACATATGCTAGTCCCTCCCGTGAGTGTGATAGCTCTGAATTAGATATCTCCTGATGTTCCTTTCAGAACTCACACTGAAGTATCATAGTCACAGACTCAAAACTAAAAGGGAGCTTGGGGGTCTTCTGGTCCACACTGTTTTACTTCACTGATGAGAAAACTGAGGCCCAGGGATGTCATATAACTTCTCCAAGGTCATATAAGTCACAAGTGTTAAAGCCCAAATTTGAATTCAGATCCTCTTCTTGTGGACTTCAAGATACATCTATTTTTAGCTAAGCAGGTGGTCTAAAGAACCAGAAAATAAACAACTATCCAATTCTCTTCCTAAGGGGGTATTTGTTAAACTCGCCACTCCATAACCCTGTAATATTTTCTACTGTCAACTTTTTCCTGTATCCTCCTTGCCCTCCAGCCCTCTAAAAGCTCTCAGCCTGCCTGTGAATGGAGGGTTTTTGTTTTCATTTTCACAGAATTTCACTGCTGCAAGTGACTTCAGAGGTCATTAAGTCCAACCCATACTACAATGAAAATCCCCAACTGGTCCACCAGCCTAGTCTAGAAGATTAGTGAAAGATGATCCACGACTTCCTAGGACAGTCTATTCCACTTCGGAATATCTCATATAACTAGAAAGTCTTTTCCTTATATCAAAACCTAAATTGTATTCAATTTGGAACAAGATGCTCTTGGTTCAAATTCTGCTTCTGACACTAATTATCTATGTAACTATTGGCAGGTCAGAAAACCTAGCTGAACCTCAGTTTCTTCATCTATACAAAGGGGATAATAACACATGTAATGCTGGGAAAGAATATCTGCATCAATAAATTCACAGATCCATCTGACTTTTTGAGGATAAAATGTAGTGATAAAGATGTAGAAATAGAAGGAAACTTAGGGATTAGATAGTTCAACTTCATCATTTTCTAGATGGGGAAACTGAGGCCTATAGAGGTGAAGTGACATATATTTAAAATAAAAGAATAAGTGAAGATTCCATTGGTTTAAAAGGAAACCCACAATAATATGTTGAGTGCCTTTTGCCAAGTTATAAGAACAAAACTAGTTGAACAGGAACATTTCTCCTTAGGTAATGAAATAAAGATACTGTCAAATTTCCATGCCTAAAGTTAATTTCTCATTTTACCAAATAGAATGAGAACAATCAAAATGTCAGCCAAGATTTCCATTTGATATACCTCATTTCTTTAAGAAGCTCTTAGTCACCTTGCAGGTAATTTTAGAGAGTTCTAATAGGTCTTTGATGTTTGAAACTTTCCATTCCTGTTGGTGGCTATTTATGCATTGGGACTGTGCTAGGTCACCTAGGAAACAGGAAAAAGGCAACTTAAGAAAAATGAAAGAATCTTTGGCCAGACTGATTTTCACAGGAAAAGTTAAAGTGGGTGAGGTGCCCCTGCATAGAGTTATACATTACCAGGTCTGCCATTGGAACAGTTCCAAATTAATTCCCAGATTCAATTAGGGGGAGGCAATGTTTCTAGGCTTAGAAGTCATTCTTTGCCTAAGCCAGCCAATTTCTGGATTCTTTACTACCATTTACCTTTAGAAGCATTTACCTCATTGCAGTACTGAAACTTTTTTTAATATAAAAAGGATATTAATGTTCCCTGAGATGTATGTTCTACATCTAGGGGAAAATGGAGCAAAGTCCTGGAGTGCAATTTGACTCTGTTGGATGGTACCCTTTGTACTACTCATTTATAGTGATTTATTCCTTTCTGAACAAAATGATAATGGGAAACCAGGGTGCATCACTACTGGTTTGCCAAAAGATTGTCTCTCTTAAGCTTCATGTCCTTTGTTTATAACAAGAAAAATTTGATAAGTATAAAGTCTTGGACATAAGTTGAAAAGCCATCAGCATAAGTACAGGATGGGAAGTCTGGGCTAGATGACTGTACATATGAAAAAGATGTGGGGGTAATTCAATCTTAAGGGAATTCTTCAATCTACCCATCTTCTTATCCCCGTGGGTGATCTCTCCACCAGCAAAGAACTCAATTTAGTCATGCCTTCTCATTTTTTATGATTCTTATCCATGTCTTTCAATAAGTCTTGCAGAAGACTTTAAATAAGGTTCTTTTATCATTCCATGCCCCTTCTCTCATTGGTGGATTCCTTGTGGAGGCTCTATTTTGTGAATGGGCCCAGGCTGGCCTGCCTTCATTTCCCTTCAAACCCTGTTCCTGACTTTCTGGACTTCAAAACCATGCTCCCACATCATGTATCTTCATCTTCCCTCCTACCCTTCCCAATTTTCAGGTCTTTTTTAGTGTATTATTTTATCCCATTAGAATACAAGTTCCTCGAGTTGGAGACTGCCATTTTTGTTGCTTGTATTTGTATGCTTAACACTTAGTATATGGCACACGCTAGTAATTGTTTAATAAACTCTCCCTTCCTCTTTCCTTCCTTTATTCCTTCCTCCCTCCTTTCCCTAATCCCTTCCTTCCTTCCCTCTTTTCCATCTTTTCTTCCCTTCTTCCTGTCTTCCTTCCTCTCTCCCTTACTTTCTTCCCTCTCTCATTTACTTTCTCCCCTTCTGTTCTTCCTTTCTTCCTTCCTTTCTTTCTTAGTGCTGGTACAATATTTAGGTCTACCTGTTACCCTCTCACCCCATGGCTTACTATTATGCAACATCATGGTGCAATGGAAAGTGTGCTGAACTTGTAGTCACAGAACCCAAGTGTGAATCTCAGTTCTGCCACTTTCTGCCTCATGTGACCTTGGGCAAATCACTTCACCTATCTAGACATTCAGATTACTCATCCATAAGAATGCTAGGGCAGATACTCTCTCTGATCCCTTCTAGCTCTAAATCTGAGATTCTATAACCTATTACAGATAACTTATTATGCTTTTTGGTCATACATGCTCTTCATGATGCAACCTTAAAAGTGGACAGGTACAAAAAGTTGCTTCTATTCCCAGTTCTTCCTTACCACCTTAAAGCAGTAAAAAATGTGCCAAATAAAATAATAAAAATGTCAACAACAAAAAAAGGAAAGGACAGAAAAAATCTCTGTACTTTTCACAGAAAATAGTAGTAAAACTAGTCTCTCCCCACAGCCTTCAATCTGACATTCTTTTGTTTTCCACTATACATGTATAGGTGTATTTTTATATACCTATACATATGTGTATATCTACTAATACACAAACACATAAATATTACATATACATATCTGCATATATGTCTGTACATGTGAATTTATGTAATCCATATATACACACATGTGCTTTATAATTTGAATGCTGTCTCCTCAATTGGAATGTGAGTTCCTTCAGGGCAGGGACTATTTTTTTTTCTTCCTTTGTATTCCCACCTCTTGGCACAGTGCCTAGCATGGATGCAAAACTTAAAGCTTGTTGGCTGGCAATATTCTATTCTACATTCAGGGCTTGTTACACTTGACATCTTGCTTACTCTTCTGGGCTCCATGCTCAGAGTTCCACATGGGATTGGCTGCAGTAACTGCAGAGACAATTGTCTGCTTGGAATATAAACAAGTGTGGCTATCCTTCACCAGGTGTCTTCATCATCTACCCCAGTGTTTGTCACTGCCTCTCAGAGTCTCCCCTCCTAAACAATTCAACCAGATGTCTCATTGTCTGCTAACTGAAGTTCATAAACTCACTCTATTCTCAGTCTCTGAGCAAGAGAGAGAAACCAAGACTATCAAATGTTTGCATAGGCTATCCCCTCGTGTAATGTTTTCTCTCCTTAATTCCATCTTTTACAATCCAATGCTCCTTTTAAGGCATTGCTCAAAATGCTACCTCCTATGTAAAGCTTTTATTAATCCCCTCAAGTGGTTAGTGTCCCCTCAAATTATTTTGTATTTACTTTGTACATGTTTTGTATTTGTGCTGTTTTATCGCCAGTACAATGTAATCTCCCTGAGGGTGAGGATAGTTTCAATTTTGCCTAGCATAGTGCCTGACACTAGGAAACACTGACTAAATGCTTGTTGAATGAAGCAATATCTTTTATATCCTTTCTCTTATGCAATTCTGCATTGGTGACAAGTTATAGCCTACTAACACTCATGATAGACTCAATAAGAGCTGTGCAGAAATAGTTACATTTTTCGACAAATCCAGGAACACAATCTACTAGAAAAAAAAAGACTCGCTATTCAATTGAAAACTCATGAGAAATGTTGAAAACAGTTGGGTGGAAAGTACATTTTGACCAATATCTTACACCATATGCTAAAAGAAAAAATTCCAAAAGGATATTTTGTCTGAATATAAAATGTCACATTATAAAAAAAAAAAAACTAAGACAACAGAAGGAGGTATCTTTCACAACTTTGGCAAGTAGGAGAATTCTTAGTCATACAAGAGACAGAGGTGTTAATAATAAATGAAATGGACAATTTTGAAAGCAGAAAATTTTTAATTATTTTATTTTGAATTATGCTTTTACAGGAATAAAATCAATGCAGCTGCCTAAGAAGAAAAATTATCTAATGGGTAAATGAGGATCAGAGATTTCTTATTAAAGTCTGATATATGAATTATTTTAGATAATTGACACAAATATGTAAAACAAAGAGCCATTTCCTCACCAATAACTAGTCAAAGAAAGTAGTTTTCAAGCTAAAAAATATAAAATATCAAGAACCATACAAAAATGCTCCAAAATGCTAATAATAAGAGAAATGCAATTTAAACACTGAGGTATTCTTTCATGCCCATCAAACTGGAAAAGATGATAAAAGAGAAAAAAATGTCATTTTTGAAGGGATTGTGGGAAGATAGGCACACTGATACACTGGTAAAGGAACTTCAGATTTAACCAACTGACTTAGAGGACAATTAGAAACTGTGTGAAAAGGCAATGGTCTTAAGTTGGTCAAAATTCCCTTGGATTTCAAATACAGAAATAAAGGTCCCAAATATACTAAAACATTTTAAGTAGCACTTTCCCTGGTAGAGAAAAACTGGAAACAAAATACATGTCTATCAATTGTGAAATGACTGACAACTGCAGTATGTGAATGTAATCAAATGAAGTAATTACAAACATGAGCAAGTCAGAGAAACACAGGCAGACTTGAAAACGTGTATTGAGCAGAATGAAATAAGTGGAAGTAAAACAACAATGTACACTGAATATCATAGAGGCAAGTTCGGCTGGCATATGAGGAAGAGGAATGTGATATCATTCTAGAATGATTGGTTGGAACCAGCAAAGGTTATAATTTTATCCTACAAAGAATAAAGACTGGGTTGGTATTTCCCTTCCCTTGCCTCCCTTTCTTCTTTTTCTCCATTCCTCATTTCCTTTTTTCCCATCCCTCCATTCTTCTAGCTTTGCCTTTCTCCCATTCTTTCCCCCTTTCCTCCTTTAACTTCCCTTTCTCTTTTCTCATTTCCTCCTTCTTACCTTACCAATTTCTCCTTTCATCCATTTTCATCCATTTCATCCTACAAGGGAGCCACTGAAGCTTTCTGATGTGCTCAAACTACTAGGCAACTTTAGGAAAGTCATTTCCCTTCTGTGGGCTTATTTTATCTTCTGTAAAATGAGGGGAGTGAGGCATTATTTCTAAGGTTCCCTTTCCCTCTAATCCAATGGTCCCATGAGTTGCAGGAGTATGCTGGATCCAGCTTGTATGAGCTCTAAATTTTTGATGTGAGCATTTGCACCTTCGAAATCAGCAAATGCTACAAATCAGTACTTCATTTATTGTTTCATTGATTATCTATACTTAAAATGTTAAAGAAAATATTAATAATGTAAATTAAATTTAGAAATGCATATGCATATTTTTTCTAGAGAACTGGTTGTTAAACATTTACTAGCATACTACTGTCTAGAACAATCTGGCAAACAACCTTTTTGAAAGTTTGGGAAAAGGTGTGGTATGTGATGGCAGAGGAGATACACATTCCTTCTAAACTACTGAAAATCAATCACAAAACTATAATTTGCAACCACTGAAGAAAAAGGAAGAGGCATTTCAGAGTTAGTAAAGACTCATGCAGGATGTGGAAAAATAAGCCTAGCCTGGGGAAAGGGTATTTTGCCAGGCCTGTGATACAGAAAAATAATAGGATTTGCTCCCATTGACAGAAACTTGTATTTCATATGAAAACTTACCTCCTCACTGGACTCAAAAGGGTTTTTTTGTTTGTTTTGGTTTGGTTTTCTCTGATAAAAGGAAAAGGGAAGGGAAGAGAAGGGAAAAAGAGAAAAAAGAGGGGAAGGGAAAAAGGGGAAAGGAAGTAAAAAGGAGAGGAGAAAGAAAGGAAGAGTGAAAGGGAGAAAATGGATGAAAGGAGAAATGGGTAAAGTAAGAAGGAAGAAATGGGAAAAGAGAAAGGGAAGTTAAAGGAGGAAAGGAAGAAAGAATGGGATGAAAGAAAGACTGGAAGAATGGAGGGATGAAAAAAGGAGGAAATGAGGAATGAAGAAAAAGAAGATAGAGGGGCAAGGGAAGGGAAATATCTAGCCAGTCTGGTTAATTATCTCCTCTTCATGCCTTCAAGTTAAAAAGAAGAAAGGCAGAAAGAGAAAGTGAAATATGGACAGTGAGTATCTGTTCTTCCCTCCCCAGAAGGGGCCAGGAGCAGACTTCAGGTGCTTCTCTACTAAATCCAAGGTTCTTGGCCAGCTTGTCCCTTACCCACGTGTTGTCTATATGATTCATAGGGCTAGGCTGACAATGAATAACACATGCTAGATTGTCACAAAACTTTCCCTAGGAATACAAAGATAAGTGGGGAAAAAATACAAATTTGCTCTTCTCATGAAATTAGTCATTGTCAGCAGCTGGGACATTGGCTCCCTGGCTCTCTTTGGCTGCTTCCCATCTTCCATCTCTTTAGAGATTCTGAAATGAGCTTAGCACCATAGCAGAGCCCTAAAGAGAATCTCCCAACCCCCACTCCATTTTTTGCTGAAATTGAGTTTCCTGCTTTCTCTCTCCAGTACTGAATGTCTTTTCTCACTGCTCACAGAACAGCAGAACATGAGAGAAGCAATCATAAAATCTTAGAATCATAGAGATTATAGACTTAGAGCCAGAAAGGACTTTAGAAATTATCAATTCAACCTCCTCACTTTATAGATGAGGAAAGTGAGTCCCAGCACAGTTAAATGACCCTGCCCAAGGTCACACAGGACGTATGTGGCAGAGTCATGGTTTGAATTATAGTCTGCTGTAGTCAGACATGTGAAGTAATATGTTGATTTCTGGGTGCTATATTTTAAGAAGACCATTGATAAACTGGAGGACAACCAGAAGCGGGCAATCAACACAGTAAAGGTTTTGAGATCACCAAATATGAGGCTCTGCTGAAAGAAGTTGAGATATTTATTAAGCTGAAGAAGGAAAGACTGAAGAGGAACATGACAGCTATCTTCAAGTGTTTGAAGGTCTTCATATGGAATAAGAAGTAGATTTATTCTACCTGACCCCCAGAATGAGGAAGAATGGGCAGAAGTCACAGATGGGCAGATTTAGACTTTATAGAAGAAAAAAAATCCCTAGAATTAGATATACATATAAGTACAAAAGGAGAATAAGATTTCCCCCTCATTCAAGGTCTCCAAACAAAGCCTGGATGACCTTTTCTTCAGTACGTTGTAGACCAGATGGCTTCTGAGGTCCCTTCTAACTCTGAAATTCTATCACTAATAATCAAAGGATAACAGAACAGAGTAATTTCTGTGGTTTTAATGAGCACTTTCTAGGGTTGATTCTAGTATGCTGGCAAGATCCTCTTTAATAGATTTCAAAGGAATCAGTGAGAGGTAGTAGGAAGAACACTGGATCTAGTGTCAAAGCACATGGCTTCATAAACCCACATTTAATGCTTACTACTTCTGTAACCTTGAACAAACCCCTAAATCTCTCCTCATATCAGTTTTTTTTTTTAGTCTGTATGTATGATAAGCACTTTTTTCCAAGTCCCACTTTCAAAGGAAGATCAGATCCCCAAAGGGCAATACTATGTTTCTCCTTTAGGGTTCTAAAGATAAACTTGGAGGGGTGGGGGGCATTCTCTAGTACTATAGCTCGCAGGCCCCCATCAGTGTGCTTCCTCCATTGATTATCAGTTCATACTAATTAGCCATCTAGACAATTAGAAACTAGTATTAGCTAAAGTGGCATAGTTAAAATAATTGGTCCAAAATATCCCCTTCCTCCCCCCAGAAAAAAAGAAATCTAGGGCACACTTTTCCACAAGTACATACACAGGCCAGAGGAAATTGGACTCACACTTACATAGTAAAGGCACTTAAAGCTCCTGGAAATAAGTTTATTGGAGGTTCTTCTCTCCCCTTTATGAAGTCCTGATGAAGTTTCTCCTTGGGCATGCTATAGCTTTTATCTGGGCTCCTTAATAAAGTCCTGAAGCTTTTTTCCTCATCTTTGGCCCCTAATGCAGACACTGCAGCTAGTCACTACCGTTCTAAGGACATTCCTAGGACACCACTAAAAATTTCAAATCCTCTATAATTTTGAGATTCATGAGGTCATTTCCTGGTCAAAGAGGGTGGGGCAAGTTCTTCTCCCCAAACTTCTAGTGATTCCCTTTCAAGAACTTGGTTGGAACTGCTGGGTTCTCACTGTTTTGCTTTTATACAAGTTGTAAAGGCTGTGACCAAGTTTCTTCAGCTAATTGCAACACACCTCCTATGCAATGTCACTTTATTTCAGCCAATAGCTTTACTTCCTTTCAAACCAATCAAGGCTAATTGATTGACTCCATAGAGGTATTCTCATCAGATTAAAGGTATGGGCATAGCATCTTCAGTGGGGTGGGATTGATTAATTGATTGATTCAATTGATACTCATCTTTATATGTAAAATGGAGTGGGTTGGACAAAATGGACCTTGAGTTTTTTAAATTTTATTTATTTTATTTTATTCTGAACTTAAGAAATTAAACATGCATTTCCATAGCATAGTAGAATAAAAAAAATACAACTGTACAAGAAACTGCAAGTCTATTATGTGCAACTTGCTATTCCTTTTAAATATATAATAAAGTTATCATATAATTTTTTTTCTCTTTTTTCTTCCTCCCATACCAGAGATGGCTACCATTCAACACAAATATGTTTGTGTGTGTGTATGTGTGTGTGTATACACGCATGTGTGTACATATGTACGTATATTCATATGTATATTTATATATATAAAACCATTCTATACATTTTTCTATTTATAATTTCTTTTTCTAGATGCAATGTCTTCCCTCATAAGGCCTTTGTAGTTAGTTTGGGTATTTATAATAGTAAAAATTTGCTCAAAAATGTTCTTAAAACAATGTTGTTGTTACTATATATAATGTTCTCTTGGTTCTACTAATTTCATTCTTCATTATTTCATGCAAGTCTATTTGTTTTTCTAATATCATCAAGCTCATCATTTCTTATAACACAGTAGTATTTCATCACAATCATATACCACAACTTGTTCAGCCACTCCCCAATCCTTTGAGTTATGGAAAAACAATGACATAAAATGAAAATATTTATGATTTGAAGTTCTGCGCAGATGCCCACACTGCTGAGGTCATTAATGGTATTGTAGCAAGTAAGACTAAGGTGGAACTGCTTCACAATTAAAGCTTTCCAAAATACTATGGCCTGCCTGCCGAGTTAGTAAGCTTTCTGACATTAAGATGTTTAAGAGAGGCTTGACGACCAGTTGGATGGATATCATAGACAGGATTAATCCATTAGGCAAAGGATTGAACTAGACCACCTCTAAGGTCTTTTATGATTCTGAGAGTCTATTATTTTAAGCTCTGAACATCCACCTTAAGGGACCCAGTTGAGAATGACTGTGCTCCAGGCATCATCTGGGGAGGTTCAGATCACTGAGCCTCAGATACATCTTTGCCAAATGGGTTAATATGAAATCTGGGTTTTCAGTAGGATTTTTAAATCTTAGCCATAAAATCTTAATCCTGTCTCAGACATGATATTTACCCTCTCAACAAAAGAGGCAATTTATTTTACTGTTATTTGAAACTAAAGAAATCCAATAAAGTGGTTTTGAACCAAAAAGTACCATAATGACAAAATGATTGATCTTTCTATAATACATAGCTTTACCATTCTCAAATTTAAGAAATACAATATAGAAGACATTCATTTATAGCATAGACCAGCATTCATCTTTATATCAGTCCTTTGTATTTATTAAGTGTCTGTCACTTCTAGAAATACAAAGCCAAATAATTCCATATTAATCCTCATGGTTGTCATTGTCAAATCATTAACTCCCTATTGACATAGGAAGAGAGAACAATGTACTTTGTAGCACCATGAATTTTTGGAAAGATCTCTCTCTGCCTTGTAAGAGCTCACATTGTCCCCATGAAAAGGGCCAAACATATTAATACTATTTAAGAGCTGGAAGGCTTGAGAAACAAGCATATGAAGAGGCCCAGTCCTCCCAAGGGAAAGAGTTATTGGATCAATGACCAACTCCTTAAGTGTACTAGAGCAGTGCCTTCTTAAACTACGGGTCTTGACCCCACATGAGGTCATGAAAAATTTGGCAACAGTAAAAGGTTTCTGAATATGCAACAACCGAAAATTAATTAAAAATCAATGTGTAATGAATCTGAGGTATTTCTGGCAGTGCTTGGCCATGCTGCATCGCACAACTTCACTTCAGCCTTGATTCTGAACACAAAGTACACACACTTTGCACTGTGTATGCCATCATGCCATGCAACACTAATGAACGCTGCCAAAAGCACTAAAAGGGGTCTCAAGTGGAAAAAGTTTACGAAGCCTTCTACTAGAGAATCCTGGGGGTGGGGTGGGAAGTAATGCACCTAGTTCTCAAGCAGTAGGGGCCAGAGAATCACTGTTCCATGTATGCATTATCCCTCTACTTCCAAATTATAAATTCAGTGAGGGTATGGAAAAGATTTTACTCACTCATCTTTGTAACTACCGAATACGTGGCACATGCTCCTGCGTAACACTATCAGTGTTTGGCATCAATTGTCTGAACTGAATTCATAAAGAACACGCTCAAGAGCTGATCACTATCATGATGTGACATATTCACAGCACCCATACACAGTCAGACATATGCACTGTTGGTACTTAATGATTATTTCTGAAACTAAATTAGTAAGGAAAGGACTTTAGAGATCTTCTAGTCCAACCCCTCACTTTTCAGAAGAGAGAATAGACTCAAAGAACTGCTATGATTTACCCAACATTGAATAGCTGGTAAATAGAAAGAGTCAGGATGATAAAGTCAGGTCTTCAGACTCCAAATTCAATCCTATTTCTACTCTGCTATGTTTGTTCTCAAGTGAATTGCACTGAAGTTCCCAACTAATGGAACTGAAAGACTTACCAAATAGACCTCCCAAGCTGATTTTTCCCTCAAAAGAGGTAATCTCTCTAAGGTCACAGATTTAGCACAACATCTGGTACACAGAAGATGCTTAATAAGTGCTCATTAATGATTAATTAAATGAATGAATGAGGAAGGGTGAGAAAGAAGGATGAGTCAAAAAAGACTTTAAGGTAATTTACCTGACATCTGGGAGAATAGTGGTGGTCCCTGCCCCTCTGCTCCTATAAGCTTGGATTCAGTGCATATCACATAACACTCTAGCTAGCATCAAGGTTCAATATAACCCTAACAAGGTCATCATGTGTGAGAGACTCACTTGTCTGGATCAGGACCTCTCACAGACTTACCTGGCTGTGAAAATCTAGATGCCTAAATTGAGGCCATAAAAAAGTGACTCACCATGCAAATGTGGGCCCTCACAGCTATGGGGAACTAACTGTTGAAATATGGACTTAACCAGATGTGAAGAATCTTCCCCATATGAGATCTATTGTTAAAATGTGGGGCTTTCCAGGTATGAGGGATCCTCTGTTGAAAATAGTATCTTTCCAGATGTGAAAGACCAACAGTTTAAACTGAGAACTCCAGATGTGAGGGACTACTTACCCATAATCACTTTTGCTAAAGTCATTCAGGGTGTCAGATTGTGTGTGATGTGGGCATAGGGGAATGATACCACATGACTCCCAACAGCCATCAGTCCATTTCTCTATATTTTTGTCCCTAAGTCTTATCAACACAGTAACTATATTCAGTGTCTACAAACCCAGGAGAGAATCAAATCAATGACCTACATTAAAGGGGGCCTGAACACAATTAACAATGCACCAGATCCTCTCCTACTTCTGCCCTTTTTTGAGAATTAATCTTGGATCCTTCAGTCATAGAACTCTGGAGAGTTAGTTTTCCAGCTGAGCAAGAAAGTCAGGCCCTTCACAAGCAAGGTGCAAAGTGAGGGAAAGGGGAGAGATGAGGAGGACAGAAAAAAGGGAAGATAGGGGAGAGAAAATGCTGAAACAGAGGAGAGAGAAGGAATGGGGAAAGAGAAGGGAGAGAAAAGAGAGAGGAGAAGAGGGGACTAGAGAGAGAGGAGAGGAGAGAGAGATTCTTGAAGTCATTCATTATAAGAGAAAACTCCGACTTTGGGGAATCTGGATAATTAGTACTTTCACACAAAAGGGAATTTAATATACTTCAAGCTGATAAGCTCTGAAAATGCGCTGATGTTAAGCCCAGTTAAGCAATATTTAAAAGTGATGGGCTTGATTGAAAAATAAAATGTGGTGTGCCCCATCAACACGTGGAACTGACTTAGCAGAAGTGTAACAGCTGGAAGCTAAAAGAGTGCTTCAGTTGAGTGATGAGTGAATCTCCTGAGGTTCAGAAGTTCAAGCCCAATTCAGTTAACTCCTCCTTTATTTGCATGCTTCCTGGAGCTTAATAAAGGGAAAGATGGGGAACAATGAGCTTGTGTCTCCAACTGGAAACAGCTTAAGGAAGACAACTGGGCACTGTCATCACAGAGTTAGGGCTGAAAAGAATCAAATAATGTGATCAAATTAGTGATGAAGGAAATGAGGCTGAGAAATTGTATGAGCTTATTGAGTATCTGTATCCCTAGTCTCGGCACACAGTAGGTGGTTAACAAACGTTTGTTGATCAATTGATTGCTTAAGGTTCCACAGCTGTCAAGTGGAGGAGCCAGAATTTGAACCCAGGTCCCCAGCTCTACAAATCCTTAATTCTTCTCACTGCTAGAAATGTTCTACAGATAAGAGAGATCTCTCCTCTTCTGCTGTGGTCCCTTTGCTAAGAAGAGGGAAACCACTCCATCAAGTTCATTCAGGTAAGACCTAAAGACTGAGAGGGTGCAAGATGTGACTCTCAGACACATCCCCTCAAAGTGGCCATGGAGCCTCCACTTGAAAACCTACATTCATGGAGGATTCAATATTCTGCCCACCTTACCATATTGCAATATGACTTTTAATAATTTAGAAGTGTTTCTTAGCCCAAGTTCCTTATTCTACAAATTATTTGCACTCATTGCTCCCAAATTTGTCATCATGATCTATATATCTATATAAATTTAATCCCTCTTCCATGTGATGACTTTTCAAATATTATAGGCATGGATATTCCCCCAATAATAGCCTAGCTTTTCATTTCCTCCATTCAATGACTCCCACTTTCCAGGGACAGGCCAATGGAAGTCTACACCGTACATTCCTCCAGGGACACTCAGCACCCCCTGAGTGTCTGGCTGAGCTTAGTTTAGAAAAACCTAATGAAAAGCTAATGGAGTAAGAACAGAACTCCAAGGACTCCAGAAACTACTGTCAACTTCATCTCCAGGCAGCACTTCCTCAATTGCTAATACATACTGTCCAGAAGATCTCTTCTCTCAGTATCTTATTTCCACAATGTCTCAGTGCTCAGTCTAATTGCCTCCCATTGCCTCTTACCCTTTTTGAAAGTAATGGACCCCTAGGGCAGTCTGGTGAAATCAATGAGCCCTTTCTCAGAATTGTGATTTAAATGTGTAAAATCAAATGTGCAGGATCACAAAAGAAACCAATGATATTGAAGTACAAATATCAAAATGCTCTCTATATACAATATTTATATGTGTGTGTGTGTGTGTGTGTGTGTATGTGCTAAAATCAGAAAAGGGGGGAGGATATTTATATATATGAAATTTCAACTAATTTTCATTTTCATTAGCAGGTGAAATTGATTCCAGAGGCTCTTAATCTCACCCTTTCCATTTTGCTTTTACCTCACCTCTATTTCAAATTCAACCCAATGTCTTCATCTATGAGATGAAGTGGAAATCAGCCACCCTAATCATAGTTAGGAAGCCATCTCATGATGGCTCTCTTCCTCAGAGGTATGAGCTGCAGGATGAGAGGTCTTGAGTCTTAACATAAATTGGGTTGTCAACAATTGAATCTATTGAATAAAGTGACCACACTATAGGTACATAAGAGCTTAGCATCCAAGTTCACTTCCTCCTAATGCCATGCAGGTACAAGTGTGAATTGACTAGTTCAGCCCTCACTTGGCAGCCCACTCATTCCTTCCCGGGAATGCCAGGGGAAGTAACTGCATTCAGAATAGATGAGAGAAATGCTTTTGCTGCTCTAGTGCACATATTGATTGCCCTTCTTGATGGTAGGCTTATTTATTCTGGAGAGCTACAAAACTCCCACTCACAGCAGTGAAAGCATTTCCAAAGAGTCTCAGTTTTCTAGTGGATGAAGATGAGGAGCAATTCATTCTGGATCACCATAGATAGTAGAGTCTATGGAATGGAATTGACTTCATTTACATAATACTATTGGAGTTATGCTCATCATCTTGGACCTACAGGGAGTCAAAGGCTCCAAAAATCTACATCTGGATCACTGTGTTCAGTTCTAAGTGCTACATTATAGGAAAGACATTGATTATGAGAGAAATGATTATTAATAACCAATGATTTGGGGAGACCTAGAGTTTCTCCCTTTTTCTAACTTCAAATTTTTCTGATTTCAAAAATTCAGTCTCTTGAAGGACATTACTGATAATGATATTGGATTAAGACCCCATCTAATTGAGGAAACCATTGTGCTCTTCTCTAGTCTGGTTGAGGAAAATTTATTTGAATAGATTGCCCAAGGCTGGAGGTAACTTAGAAGCAAATGACATAATCAAAGTTCATTTAAATAGGTTCAGCACCTCATTGTAATATTTATTCTCTCGTTAATTATTAACCAGAGTTGATTGCCACTGTAGGAAACACCCCTTTTCCAACAGGCATATAAGCCTTGAGTCCTCTGCCATGATTGTCTTTTTTTCTAACAGAGAGAAAGTCAGATGACCATACTTTTATTAAAATTCTGGCATTATTAATAAAATTATTAAATTACTCAGAAATTCTGTCTCTGAAACTTTTTAATTGTCACAGTTAAGAATCTGGACAGTGTCTAAATGGGCTTTAACCAGGATTTTCAAACTTTTCAAAATCACATCCTATCAGGGCCAATAGAAGGAACTAAGAATGTTTAGCCTAGTTAAGAGAAGACATAGGTGAACTTTCAGATAAGATTCTTTGGTTGCATTGAAAGGTGTACAGTCCAGAAACAAGGAGATGATAATCTGGTAGTATTCTGCCTTGGTTCAATGACATCTGAAGTACTGTGTCCATTTATGGGGCCATATTTTAGAAAGAATAGTGATGTTGCTGCAGAGTGTTCAAAAGAAGGTACCATGTCCAGTGAAGGACCTTGAGCTCCTTCTGTATAAGGATTAATTAAAGGAGTAGGAAGAGAAGACTTAGAGAACATGAGACCTGTCTTCAAGTATTTGAAGAGCCGTCACATGAAAAAAGAGCATGAGATTCATTCTCCATGCCTCCAGAAGACAGATCCAAGAGCAATAGATGCAAGTTACAGGGGGAAGGTTTAGACTTGATGTAAGAAACAATGCCCCAACACAACTTTCTAAAAGTAGAATTGTCTACCTCAGAAAGTAGTAGGTTACGCTTTACAGAAAGTCCTGAAGCAAAGACTGGATGACCACTCACCAAGTATGAGCTAGAAGGCATTCTTATTCAAGTGTTGGTGGGCCTCTGAAACCTCTTTCTATTGTGAAATTCTGGAATTCTATGGAAGAGAGTTTAGGAAGAAGAAAAAAAGCAAAGCACAGTGTGTGAAAGCTTCAGGGAAACAGATTTTAGCTAAATGAGGCATTGCCTGCTAATTAGAGCTGTCTGAAATTAAAATGCATTCCCCCATAATCAAAAGTGTCCAAGCAGGGGCTAAGCAGCTACTCTTCAGGGGTTTTATAGAAGTCATTCCTCCACTGAAGAGAAAGAAGGGGAAGTTGGACAAAAGACAGAGAAGGTCTTTTCCTACCCAGGTTCAGAGGGATAGAATATTCTTTATCCATCCCCCAAAGTCCCAGCATGGAAATCTTCCCTTATCTCTAGGATATCTTCTCTCATAACATGCACACCTCCAGTTGTGTGGTTGTTTTTGTTACTGTTGCCTTGACTGCAACATTGCTCAGAGAGTTTAAAATCATAAATAATGGAATTAAATGTATGTTGATGTAACTAAAAAATATCCTTACACCCTGAATATTTACTTTAGCTTAAGAGCTTAAAATCTAGGTTTCAGATAGCTTCCTCACAGCCTCCTAACACAAACCTTCCCTTTTATGTTGTCTTCTCTTATTAGAATGTAAGTTCCTTCAGGGGAGGGACTATCTTGCTTGTAGTATTTGTATCCTCACCATTCACAGTGCTTGGCCCATAGTATTCACTTAATCAATGCTTTTTCATTCATTCATCCATAAGAGCATTGAGACTTGCCAGAATGAAGTTCGAAAACGAGGTTGAGAATTCAGTTTGAGGTATAACACCTTTTTTCGAGCTCACTTAAGCTCTAGGTACCTTAGGCTTCTTTTCTGTTGTAACAAGAGGCATTATTGAGAGTTCTTTACCCATCAGGCCATGTATATCACTTCATTGATAGTTCCTTGGAAACCCTTTCTGATATATAGCTACATTCTGAATTATTCTTTTACTAATAATCAGTTGCCTCTCTATGATGCACTCCTGATTCTCCAGACCTTCTTTACCATGCTGTAGAAATCTCTTCACCCTGAAAGGTCATTTCACCCTGGACTTGACACATTGAAAGTACATTCTGCCCCTGTGGGCTCTCCCTCTAATTGGCTGATTCCTCCCAGAACCTCCATTTTGAGTAGGATTCACTATGTCTTCATTCCTCTCCAGGCTACACTCATGACTCTGAGGACTTTCTCTACCATACTTCTGTACTGGGCACCTTTATCTCTCCCCCTCTCTTCCTTTTCAGCTTGTTTTCCTCCATTAGTATGAAAGCTCCTTGAGGGCAAGGACTCTCTTTCTTTCCTCTTGTATTTGGATTCCAAGTGCTTAGCTCAGAGCCTGGTATATAGCAAGTGCTTAATAAATTTGTTTTTACTTTACTTGAATAGATTATCTTAACCAATCCACTTATTAAGTAGTGTGCAGAGAGTTTGGTCAGAAGTCAGGACATAATGAATTCAGACTTAGCTCTGATACCTTCTATCTAAGTCACATTACACAATATCACTTAACCTATAACAGCTCTAATTGTTAGTTTTTCCTTTATTACAATGTAAAATCTGATTCCTTATAACTCTTGCTCATTGCTTTTAATTCTGTCCTTTGGGGCCAAGCAGAAATAAATCTGATCTCTCTTTCACAGCGTTTTTCAGTCATTTCAATTGTGTCTGATGCTCTATGACCCTATGTGGGGTTTTCTTGGCAAAGATACCAGAGTAGTTTGCTGTTTCCTGCTCTAGTTCATTTTACAGGTGAGGAAACTGAGGTAAACAGGGTGAAGTGACTTGCTCAGGCAAGTAAGTTAGCACATGGCTAGTAAGCGTCTGAGGCCAAATTTGAACTCAGGTCTTTTAGACTCCCGGGCTGGTGCTCTCTGCACTATGCCACTTAGTTGCCCCACAGATTACATCCTACATATCTTTGAAGACAACTAACGAAGTGCTCTCTGTTTTCTCTACACTATATATTCCAGATTCCTCCAATTGTTTTCTGCATGGTCTCTCACCATTCTACTTTCTGCCTTTTGGACACTCTTTCCAGCCTATCAATGTTCTTCCTAAAATATGGTGCTGGGATCTTGACACAACATTCCCATTGTGGTCTGACCACATCACCCCTCATTCAATAAACTCCAGTGGCTCCCTATTGCCTCCAGGATGAAACAAAATCTTTTCTTTGGCATTTAAAGCTCTTCGCAAGCTGGCCTGTTCCTATCTTTTAAATCTTCTTGCAACTTACTCTACTCCACACAGTCTGCAGCTCAGCTAACTACATGGACTTACTTACTGTTCCCCAAACACAACACTCCATTGCCATCAACCTTTGTCCTGTCTACCCTCTGTGTCTAGAATGTTCTTTTTTCCTGCCTCCACCTCTTAGCTTCCCTGACTTCCTTCAAGACTTAGCTCAAATCTTACTTTCTACAAGAGAATTTTTTTCAGGTTCCCCTTGCCCCAGATACTAGTGCTTTCCTCTCTGATATTATCATCTGCCTTCCTTGTACGTATCTGGTATATACCTACTTATTTGCATGATGTTTTCCCTGCCAGAATGTGAACTCCTTGAAGACAGAGACTATTCAGGGCTTGCTTTGTATCCCTAGTGCATACTGCATAGTACATAGTAAACACTTAATAAATGCTTATTGACTAACTAACTGATAAGGTCCAGTAGGACTTTCATCTCATTCTGGACACTGTGCCTCTTTTAATGTAGTCTCAGATAGCACCAGCCTTTTTGGCTGTCCTATTATATTCCTAATTCATACGGAGTTTGATATTCAACAAAACTGCTAGGTCTTTTACATTATTTGGTATTTGCCCAAACCTGTTTTACATCATTCCTGTTTGTTCATGGGTCATCTGAGAGAGGTAGCAGGATATAATGGAGAAAGAGCCGTCTTCAGAAACAGGAAGGGTTAAAGACATGCGGTGACACATATTGATCTTGTGACCTTGAACAAATCACTCACCTCTCACACAAGGAAAGTGGAGGTCAGGGAGGTCATATGAAGTAATATAAGGACACCCTCAAGAGCTCTCTAAAGTCCAGTGCTTCTTAAACTGTGGGTAGCAACCCCATATGAAGTTGCAAAAATATTTGGCAACAGTAAAAGGTTTCTGAATGTGCAATGACCAAAAATTAATTAAAAATCAAATGTAAAATGAATCCAAGGTGTTTCTGGCAGTGCTTGCTCATGTCGTACTGTGCAAGTTCACTGCAGCCTTGGTTCTGAGCACAAAACATGCACACTTTGCACTGCACATGCTGTAATGCCATGCAAGGCCAAAACGTGAAAAGGGGTATCAGGTGGGAAAAGTTTAAGAAGTCTTGCTCTAAAAAACTTTGGAATTAATTGGGAGACATGGGACCCACTATGGCATGCCCAAATCAAAGAAGGCACTGTGCTCTATGAGCAAAGCAGAACTGCAGTAACTCAAAAGAATGTGTGATGTACACATTTAGAGATACCTCCGCTCCAAATGTCAACATAGACTATGTGTGCCCAACCTGTAGTAGAGCCTTATGAGCTTGTATTGGTCTGATCAGCAACAGACAGACACATTGTACCTTGAGCACACTATACTGATGTCATTTTGGTTCTCTTCAAGAACAAAGGGCAGCAACGAGTACCTCTCAGTGCTCTGGCCACCTCACTAAGACTGATTTACAGAGGGGATGACAATCTACAGTGGTAAAATGAGCTTCCACATCCAAGGGGTTCCCTATACTATAGAAGTAACAGGTTCACTTCCTATCCCCTATTGTCTCCTCTAATATCTCCCCTATTACCCTTTCTTATTAGACTGGGAAGCACAAGTTCTCTGTATCTTAGTACAGAGACTGAGATTGAAATAGATGGGCAGTACCTATGTAGTGGGTGAATATATCAGAAGTAACAATATTCAGTGAGTCTCACATATGTAGAAAAAGGAGTCAAATTGATAGAAATAAGAGCTACTCTTCAATTGATAAATGATCAAAAATATGAATAGACAGTTTTCAAACAAAGTAATCAAAGCTATCTATAGTCATGTGAAAAAATGCTCTAAATCACTATTGATTATAGAAATGCAAATTAAAAGAACTCTGAGGTGCTACTCCACACTTATCAGATGGGCTAAAATGACAGAAAAGGGAAATGACAAATGTTGGAGTAGGTTTGGGGAAACTGAGACTAATGCATTGTTGGTGAAGTGGTAAATTAATTCAATGATTCTGGAGAGTGATTTAGAACTATGCCCAAAGGGCTTTAAACCATGCATACCCTTTGATCGAGCAATACTGCTACTAGATCAGTAACCCAAAGAAATAAAAAAAAAGGGAAAGGACTCATATGTATAAAAATATTTTTAGCCTCTCTTTTGGTGGCGGCAAAGAATTGGAAATTGAGAGGATGTCCATCATTTGGAAAATGGCTAAAGTTGTTGTATGAGATGGTGAAAGAACACTGTTGTACTATAAGAAATGGTGAGCGGGATGCTCTCAGAAAACTCTGGGAAGACTTATATAAACTGATAGAAAGTGAAATGAGCTGAATCAGGAGAACACTGTACACAGTAACAGCAATATTGTATGATGATCTACTGTGAATAACATTCTCAGCAATACAATGATCCAAGGCAATTCTGAAGGACTTATGATGAAAGGTTCTGTCCGTCTCCAGAGCAAGAACTAGTGGAGCTTGAATGCAGACTGAAGATACTTTTTCTTTACTTTATTTTTCTTGTATTTTTCTTGTGTTCTCTTTCACAGCATGGCTTACATGGAAAATATGTTTTGTGTAACTACACATGTATAACCTATGCTAAATTATTTGCCTTCTCAATTAGGGGGAGGGAGAGAATTTGGAACTCAAAATTTGACAAAAGAATGTAAAAATGATTTTTACATGTAATTGGAGAAAATAAGACAAACTTCAGAGAAAAAAATTTAAGAACAATATTCAGTGAGGAGTGTACTCATTCATTCAACAAATGTGTATCAAGCATCCAGTAGGTGCAAAGTAGTGTGCCCAGCGCTGGTAAAGGAGTTAAAGAAGATATGGCTTCTGTCCACAAGAAGCTCAAACTCTAGTGGAGATGATTCTTCAATAATCCTGAAGGCTAGCGTACTAAAGACACCACAAATATTAGGATGAGACTGATTATGAGACACAATAGTATCAGTTTCATTGTATTCATTCTTTTATCCTTACCATCAATTCTACATAGTTAATATCATTATATTTTAATTCTTCAAAAGATATATTACTTCATTAACATGGACACTATCTCTATCAACCAAGACTGCAACATTGCCGTGCCATAGTATATCAGTTAATTAGTTGTTGGGGTTAAAAACAGTCATCACTTCAAGGTCAAATTTCTGGTCATGAGCCTCTCCACATTTAATAATAATAATAACTAACATTTGTATGGAGCCCACTTTGTACCAAACTCTGTGCTAAGTGTTTTATAATTATTATCTCATTTGATACTCACAACCACCCTGGGAGGTAGATACTATTATTATCCCCATTTTATAAAAGAGGAAAGTGAGGTCAAATGACTTGCCCAGGGATACATAGCTAGTAAGTGTCTGAGGTCCGATTTGAAATCATCTTCCTGACTCCAAGACCAGTGCCCTATCACTTAGTGGACTTCTTAGCCAGATCAGTCCTTAGATTACAGAAATGGAATCTGTGGGCTCACATTCAAAGACTTTCTAGCTTGGCACGATTTGCCAGAGCTTGGGCTGCAGGAGCATAGTCTTTAGTGACCAATTCGACCTCATTTGCAAACTAAAATAAGTAATTTGAGGGTGAATTTAGCAGAGGGCAGAGGAGTGATAGAATACATGGGCACACACCTCACACATGTTTATGGTAAGGCATAAAGGAGGAGGTAATAAAGAAGCTCAATAGCTCCTGAGGTCAGAGGACAGAGAAGCGTTTCCAGCTGGAACATCAGGAATTAGAGAAGAGTTCACAAACGAAAATATATTTAAGCTGCGCCTGAAAGCATTGGATGACAACAGGCAGAGACTAGAGGCTGGAGAGAGGACAGGAGGGCATTCTAAGTACAGGAAAGAGTATAGGCAAAATCACAAAGTAAGAATGGTATAGTACATATCCTAGAGATGTTCAGTAAAAGGCTAGATTTTATAAGAGACAAAGTCATCATCATCCTCTTATCCTCATATTTTTACAGTGCTGTGAGGTTTATAACCCTGGAAAAGTGGGTTACAATTAGATTATGGGGAGCCCTGAATGTCAAACTAAGAAATTTGGACTCAGTTTACTAGGAAACACGGTATTAGCAATTCAAAGGCTCTCTTCCCAATAAAGTGATTCTTACAAGATTCCACAGTGTAAGCACCACTTGGCTTCCTGCAGTTGACCTGTGGCTTTGAAGAAACCACTAAGCATTCCCATCTCTGCTGACAAGGTCTGGACACACTACGGTCATGAGGAGAGATGAGAGACCAGGGAAGCCTGGCCTCGAGCCCTGCGGTGAGTCAAGCCCCAGGCAGCCAGGGTTTTTTGGCTGGAAGATTAGAAGACACAGTGTGAGGCTGACAGCAGGGTTTAGGCCACATGGACCCATGTGGTGCAGATTTATAAACCCTTTGTACATCAAAGCTACAAATATTCTGAGGTAAGCCAGAGCAAAGGAACTCAAAGCACCAAGATGGGGAAGGGCTAGGCTGCTGGAGCATGAGCTGTTCCCTTGTGTGTCTATATTCTTTCACTTTGGGAAGTAAATACTTTCTAAGCCATTGTGTCATTGATCCTCACAACAGCACTGTGAGGTAGGAGGGGCAGTTGTTATTGGCCCCATTTTACAGATGATAAAGCTGAGTCATGGAAAGGAAAAGTGTCTTATCCAAGGCCACTCACTAAGTTGGTGGCATAGCTGAAACTTGAACCTGGGACTCCATATCACAAGGGCTCTCTCTGCTAAACTTCATTGCCTCTTCTACAGATATATTATTAATCACTATTCTTAATATTCTCTAGCAGGTGTGACCAGGCATTTCCCAGGAAAAGGTCCAGTGAGTTTCTATTCCTATCATTTCCTGAACAACTCATGAAATTCCATTCACTTTGTCAATGTCTGATTGAACTCCACTTGGGGAGAGGGGTACTTTTTACTCTATTGACATCACACTGATGATTATATTCACAGCTAAGTCACATATCTGAGCTATACCCTTGGACAGAGATGGGGAACCTGTGGCCTTAAGGCCACATGTGGCCTCAAAGCCATAGGTTCGCCACCCCTGCCTTGGGTTTTGCCTTTTTTTCAAAGAAAACTTAAGAAGGAGACAAAAATGCAGAAAGGTCAAGGTCAGATAGGAGCTCTGTTCCAGGCTCAGCTCAAGTGCCAGCTTCTCCCAGAGAGCTTTCCTGGTTCCTTCAATTGTTAGTGCTTCCCTCTAAACACGAATCACTAACAAGGCAAGGCAAGTCAACAAGTATTCATTAAGTTCCTATGTGCTAAGTTACTGTGCCAAGTTCTAGAACATAAACTTTTTGAGGGAAGTGCCTGTTCTGTCTTTATATTCCTTGCACCTACCCTACTTTTGAACACACAGTAGGGACTTCAGAAATGCTTGTTGAAATGAAATGAATTGAAATTTTTATCTTGTTTGTATGAGCTCCCAAGAAGTTGTGAGGTATGAGTTCATTTATTAGGATCAACTTGCCATATCAGGATTGAGTTTTATGTCTATTATTTCTTTCTATTTACCCAAAACCAAAACAAACAAACAAACCCACAAGTAATTGGTTCATTCCACCAAGTTTTCAGCCTTCTGGTCAGCCATTTGCCTTGTTATGGGATGTATACTCTAAGTTAAGTGGTCCATCTGCCCAGTTATTCCTCCAGACATTCAATAAGCATTTATTAAGTATGTTTGCTTAGTCCTGGATTGGGGGGAGATACAAAGATCAGATAAGACTCAGTCCATATCCTCAGAAAGCTAATAATTTAGTAGTGGAATAACACATAAATATAGATAGTTTGTAATTTAGTACAAACCCCCAACATTCAGGAAGCATGATGTAGTAGAAAGTTGTGGTTGTGTGATTTGCCCTTCATTCTTGAAGAGGACCATGACATCAGGGAGATGATGCCAGGACTTGCAATTGAATTTGATTTGAGTGAGGGAGGGCTGTGCAAAGTCACCAGCCTCACTTTCCCCTCCATAGCCATCTAGATCCAGTGGCCACATATCGATCAGGATGACTGGAGATGGCCCAGGATGCAGTGGGTATTTATGCTCAAACAACAAGAGTCCAAGTCTCAGCTGTGCTACTTAATAACTGTGTGACCTTGGCCAGGTCCCCTCCCCTCTCTGGGCTTTAGTTTCTTCATCTATAAAATAAGGGGAGTGAACTGGATGACCTCCAAGGTTTCCTTTAGCTCTAAATCCTATGATCCTAAGGGAAGGTAGGAGTCAAACAGGTCAGAATTGCCACTGGCCTTAACAGAAAATATTTTGGCCAAACTCCAAGAGGCCCTTTCAGACCACAAAGAGCCAGGAAGGTTATTACTTGTCTCTTTGACTTTCCCTTTCAAACAAGACTAGACTCCCTAAGGATGCTGCAGCTGGCAGCCAAAGACCCTTCTGCCATTTCCTTGACTGGGCCAAATTGAGCTTAATTTCCCCCATCTCAGGTTATTGGTTTGTAAGCTAAGCTGCATTTGAATGAAGAGTAAGGGCTACAGATAGAACTGAATCATTATCCTCAAATTATAGAAGTTTAGGTGGACATATGCTCTTAGAGCTGGAAAGGACCCTTAAAGATCTCATGGTACAATGCTCTCACATTGCCGAAGAGATAATTGAAGTGACTTGCCCATGCTTACACAGTGCATAACTGGTGCCCTAGATACAGTGTCACATCTATAGTGCCATAGCATACCAGAGTTTAAAGGGACCATGGAGAGCAACTATTTCTACCTCCCACCCAGTGCCATAATCCTGAAACAACATCCTGGATAAATAAGAGATCTATAGATAGGAGTGGTTATCCACTCATTGCTAGAACCCTTTCAGGGACACAGGTAAACCATTTCCTCATTCCATTTTAAAAGGCTGCAGTTGTGAAATCCTCTCTAAAACTGAGCCAAAATATTTGCTTCCCTGTAGTGCCCACTACAACTACCCTGCCTCCCACAAATAATACTCCAACACTAGTTGCTTCTCTTTTTCCTTTAATACTGAGAGAGACCAACTATTCCTATTAAGAATTTTGGGAAACATTTATGAGAGACATTGGAACTGCTAAAATTCCAGTGGCTCCCAAGAAGAAATCAGAGCTGTATACAGTCACATGAAAAAAGTGCTTGATTAAAGAAATGCAAATTAAAACAACTTTGAGATACCGTCTAACACTTATCAGATTGGCTAAAATGATAGAAGGGAAAAATGACAAATGTTGGAGAGTATATGGGAAAATAGGGACACTAATACACTTTTGGTAGAACTGTGAACTGATCCAACCATTTTGGATGGCAATCTGGAATTATGCCTCCAAAGTTATAAAACTATGTATACCCTTTGACCCAGCAAGAATACTTTTAGGTCTGTTACCCAAGGTGATCAGGGAAAAAGGAAAAGAACCTCTATGTTCTAAAACATTTATAGCAGCTTTCATTGTGGTGGGAAAGAAATGGAAATTAAGGCAATACACATCAGTTGGGGAATGGCTGAATATGTTGTGGTATATGATTGTGATGGAATACTATTGCACTGAAAGAAATGATGAGCAGGTTAGTTTTAGAAAAAACATGAAAAGACCTGCATGAAATAATGAAGAATAAAATGAGTAGAATGAAGAGAATGTTGTGCATAGTAACAGTAAAATTGTTCAAAGAGTAACTGTGAATGACTAAGCTATTCTGCATAATATGAATATTCAAATCAGCTTCAAAGGACTTATGAAAGAAAATGCTATCCATCTCCAGAGTGACTGTGTGCTTGTGCGTGTGAAATATTGGCCTTCCCTAGTGTGGAGTTGGGAGGGAGGCAGAGATCATCCTGAAACTCAAAATGTAACAAAAACATAGTTTTTTTTTTAAAAAATTCCAATGGTGATACTTGTACTCACCAGAAACTTCCATACTTCTTTCCTCCCATGATTCAGAAACTTTTCTCTAGTGTTCGGTATCTCACCAATTTTTAAAGAGCTAGACACACAGTCCAAGGTTCTCCTGCCCCCACTACCAGATTTCCATTTTTTAAAAATGAATAAAAATGCAATGGGTAGGAAGTGAAGAGCATATGAGGTGGCATGCTGGGCCCGGAGTAAGAAAGACATGAATTCAAATCCAGCTATAAACTAGGAAGGAAAGAAGGAAGGAAGGAACAAATAAATGAAGGAGGAGGGGAGGGAAGGGGGAGGGAGGGAAAAAAGAAGAGCAGGAAGAAAGAAGGGGAAAAGGAAGGGAGGGATTGTGAGTACTTGCATTGAAACTTACTAGCATTGTGACCTTGGTCAAGTCACTTAAACTAACCCTTCATTTCCTCATCTATAAAATTGACAAATTTGTCCTTCTACTTTGATATTCATATAAATAAATGAACTAAATAAGCGGATAAATATTCACTGTGTATAGTTAGGCTGAGCTAATAAAATACAGATGATAATATGACCATAATTTATCCATAGATTTAATGTGGTACTGATTAAAATATCAATGAAATATTTTATATAGAATTAGGCAAAATAATAACAAAATTAATGTAGGAAAATAAAAGTCCAAGAATATACAGGAAAATTGTTACAAAAAAAAGGTACAAAAAGGTACTTTGTCCTGACTGTCAAAGTATATTAGAAAGCAGCTATTATTAAAACTACCTGGTACTAGATAAATACAGCAATGGAAATGATTTTTTTAAAAGTTCAAATCATATATATACCAATACAGTGTCAGATAAACTCAAGTTCACTAAACACTAGGGAAACAATTATTCAACAAAAATTTGAGGGAAAGATAGAAAGAAAGATAGAGAAAAAATATGAACAGAACAAGACCTATACTATATACCACAATAAGTTCCAAATTGTTCAACAATGTAAATATATTAAAAGGAAATAAAAACAACTTAGAGGATAAAGGGCTGGTATGACTTATGCAACTATTAAGAGAAGACATATTTTTAAAACCTGTAACTTGAGAAAATTATGAGGTAAAGTAATTTGCACAAAAATAAAAAGCTTTTTTGTAGAAAAAAATAACAACTATGTATCTAGAATAGCAAAAAAGAAAAAGAAAGAAAAAGAAATTTCCTGTGGAAAGTTTTTATAGCAATTGCCTCTATAACAGTCTGATAAGCAGAATGTATAAGGAACCAATACAAATGTATAAGAGTTAACTAATTTACCAAATTATCAAAGGATATGGGGTAGACATTAAAGAAGAAACACAAATGACCAACAACCATGGATAGATGAACAGGTGACAGCTCTTGGAGTCTGAATGATCAGGGTTCAAATCCCATCCCTGTCACATACTCTTTCTTTGACCCTGGGAAAAGCCACTTTATCTATCAGTTACGTGTCCTGAAAAGGTTTCTGAAATATTGCACAACAATTGGGTAGATGAAATACACAGATGAAATAATGGGAATGAAACCAACTCCTCCGTCCCCTCCAAAATCAGAAAATTCATTCAAATATCTTCAAATATCAACTTATAGACATGCATTTATAAAGTACTTACTATGTGTCAGGCACTGTTCAAAGTACTGCAGATACCAAGAGAAGTCAAAATAGTCCCTGTCTTCAAGGAGCTCACATTCTAATGAGAGAGAATATGTAAACAGCCAAATGTATGTGATGCTGTGACTGCTAATTAAACAGGCATTCCTACACTAGTGGATTTATGAATTGGTTCTACCATTTTAGCAAGCATTTCAATTTTTTTAAACATTATGAACTCCTACTATGTGTAAAGCATAGAGACAGCTTGATGAATGTTATCACTATCATCCTATTCCTTCTCCTCCTCCTCTTCCTCACTAGTATTTATATAGTGCTTTAAGGTTTGCAAAGTACTTTACATACATAGCACATATAGTACATATATCATACATGTAGCATATATAGTACATGATCTTCACCCCCTCCCAAAGCAACAACAACAACAACAAACCTGTGAGGTAGGAACTATTATTTTCCATATTTTACTGATGAGAAAACTGAGGCTGAAAAAGATTAAGTGATTCACTTAGGGTCACACAACCACAAAGTATTTAAAGTAGCACTTGAACCCAGATCTTCTTTACTCTAAATTTAGTACTCTGTCAACTCTTATACCCTGCTGTCTCTCTAGCAAGTAGAATGTTGGTCTTATAGTTAGCAAGACCTGGGTCCAAATCCCATCTCTAACACTAGCCTAGTACCTCAGACAGCTCTCTAGCACTTGAATCTACTATCACAGATAGGTTAAAGGTCTGTACTGATCCTTGGCATATTTGTAATATGCTAGGTGCTGGTAATATAAAGAGGGGAAAAAAGTCCCTGTCAGCAAGGAGCTTACATTCTACTTTGGGGAAATCAAAATAAGATTATATATTGAGAATTTTAAAAACCCAGAGGAACCCAGTTCTCTTACAGGAAATAAAAGTTCTTTGAAAACTGTGAAGTTCTGAAAAATAAAAGACAGAGTTCTGTTACAAAAAGAGAACTAGGTATGAGGACAGAGGACATCTTTTTAGATCCAAGTTCTGCCACTTAGAATTATAGATCTGAAACTAAAAAGGACTTCAGAAGCCAGCTAGTTGAACTTTCTCATTTCACAGATGAGAAAAATAAAACACAAAGAGATTAGGTTATTTGCTCATGGTCACACAGGTAGTCATTATCAATGTTGGGTTGTGAGCATAGGTTCTTGAATTTGAAAGCCAGTGATCTTTCCACCATACTATAAGTCCTCCATGCTACCTTAGGTAAGTCATTTACTTTCCTAGGCTTCATCTGTAAACTGGGGAATTTGCACTAAGTGTTCTCTAAGGCCTTTTCTAGCTTTAAATCCTGTTACTCTACTAAACCATAAAATGATGAAACCAACTGTAAGCTCTATCAAGGAACTATGTCTTATCAATACATCATACCCTTCCTGTTCAAAATACAATGTTCTGCACACAGCAGGTGCTTTAAAATGTATGGCAAATTGAATTGAAGTTTATTTTTTGGAAAACTGAAGCTTCATATGAAATGACTTCTAAAGTTTTACCCCTTCCATAGATGGATAATTCCTAATAAACCCTTGCTGATGACATACTATTGTTTCCATTTCATAATAACTACTCAGAGACCCTGAAATATTGTGGATTATGGCATTATTGACACAATGGATAGAGTACCAGGCTTGGAGTCAGAAAGTCCTGAGTTTAAATCCTGCCTCACTCTCACCAGCTATGTGACCCTAGACAATTCACTTAATGCCCCTTAGTTTCCTTATCTGTAAAATGGGGACCTCCAGGGATTATTCTAAGAATGGAATAAGATAATATATACCTGAAGCCTTTTGCAAACTTTAATATGCTATGCAAATATTAGCTATCATTATTATCATCATCATTAGTAGTTTACAAAAGGCCCTCTTTTTCAGAATGAGTTTGAAAATTTGTCATCATGGTTTAGGACTAACTCCATGCCTATGTGATTCCCCTTCATGGGCCTCAGTTTCCTTATCTGTAAAGTGAAGGGATTGAATTGTGTGATTTCTAAGGGCGTTTCAAAACCAACATTCAACTTCTATCTTCCAAGCTCTAAGAGGCTATGTTCTACAGTGATTTAAGATCCCTTACACAGCTCTGATATTCTATGATCCTGCTGGTTCAGGTAAGTTCACATTTGTTTTGATTCCCTCTTCTCTTCCTGCCAGACTGATAGTTCACTTCTGCCCAATTATCCATCCCTCCCTTTGCCTTGGGATGAGGGCTAATCTTGGTATGACAGATTCTTTCCTGAAGCCCTATGTAAACCTGGTAAAAGGTAACCAGAGAGATTTCTGTAGCCAACAGACAGCTGCCTCTGCTTCCAGGTTTATAAGCCTCCTGCTGAAATCCCAGAAGAAAGAGATTAATCACAAGACATTATTTTTCTTTTAATTAAAAAGTATTGTTTACTGTGATACTGGCCCAGATGATTCTCAAAATAGACAATAAGGGTGAGAGTAGAGAACATACAATATTAATTTCCTCCAACTAATTTAAGTTTAATATCCCTCAGATGCATCAAATGCTAAAGAGTTAGTTTATGAGTTAGATTTCCATTCCCCACTGGCCCCTGCTTGTGGTTTTTTTTTTCTCTGCTTTTTATTGACTTGAAGGAACTCCCCAAGGACCAGAGATATATAAGGACAAAGGATGGTGAGGAATATAGTTTATAATAACAATAATAAAAAAAAAAACAAGCCTTATACATATATAGTAAATTGCAGCTCAAAATGTATTTTTACAACAATTAGCTCATTTGATCTTCATAATAACCCTGTGAAGTAGGTAGGGCAGTTCTTACTATGCCCATTTAGCAGATGAAGAAACTGAGGCTCATGTTTCTAGCAATCTTCCTACTGCACTACACTGCCCCTTATCCAACACCGCCATTTTGTAAATGAGGAAACTCGGGTCTTAAAGAGGTTAAATAATTTGCCCAAGATCAAAGATCTATTAAATGGAAAAGCTAAGACTTGAACCCAGCTCTTACCATACTCTATATAATATTCATGTCTGTCCACCATAGCCTACCAGACTATACAGGATCCCTTCAACTTCCAGTGACTCTAGCCTCAACTACTTCCAATTGGATCCTATCATCACCCCTTCCTAACATTTTATGATAAAAACTAATGGGCTTTTACATCTACCCTAAAGTTAAACCCTCCTATATGAGGGTTTAGAATATAAGTTCTGTGGAAATAAGGAATGACTCACCATTCTAGGAGTATTCCCAGAATTTAGCACAGTGCTTGGCACATGGTAAGCATTTCATAAATGCCTTTCCATTCCATTACACCAGGCTGCTTCTCAATATGTCACACAAGTTCCCTAGTGATACACCTGTCCTGCAAACCCTCTCTAAAGACAGAAGACTCAATCATAGAGGAATGTTTGTGCAGGCTGATAAGAAGAGCACCTTTTGCTAATGACCAAATACAAAATCCCAAATTTCAGCAAAGCCTGCTACTGTAATAAAAGCATCCCTGAATCCAATAAAAAATTTTTCCTGTATAATGAGGCTCTTGCTTCAGTTGCTATGGTCTCACATCATCTACTCATACTTAATTCATTATCACTGAAGAGGAAAGTGGATAAATTAGAGGTCTGTTGTCATGGCATCAGTAACAAGAGATAAATGAGACTGGCACCAAATTTACTCAAAAAGAACCCTATCCCTCCTAATTTGGGGCTAAGTAGGTGATACCTGAGGAGCTGTTTTAGGGAAGAGAAGTTTTTAGTGGAAAACAATGAGTACTCAGACTAATTGGATAGGGCCAGAAGGGAGAAAAATCCTACAAACCCATTGATTGAATATTGTTGTTTAGCAAATTTGTAAGGGGCCACTGAACTGTTGGGTAATTAATTTGCACCACATCTGGAAATGAATAGCAATGAATGCTTCTTGAGTAATAATAACTTCTATTTTTCCAGTGCTCTAGGGCTCACAAAACTCCCTGTGAGGTAGGGAGTGCAAGCATTATTATCCCCATTTGACAGATGAGGAATTTTAATTTCAGAGAGGTGCAGGAACTCACACTTACACAGCTCACACTCACACACTTACATTCACACACAGCTGATAAGGAGTAGAACTCAGACTTGAATGCTCAGGTCTTCTGACTTCAAACCCCAGGTCTTTCCACTATTATTAAGATGTCCGTTCCTGAATTCTATTTGACAAACTATTTTTGGGTAAACTAAGGCTGTGAAAAGCAGTAGTTATGGTTCAGTAGTTAGGGTTAGTTGAGTAGTTGGTAGTATGGTTTAGCAGTTATGCCAGTAAAGCTTTTCTAATTTTAGGTAAGTTGATTCTCAGATAACAGTCATACAGTTCATACCAGGCTTATACTTGAAGACTTTCCAGCTAGGTGAGTACTTATGGAGATGGTACTCCATAGGTTGGCTACAGAGGGAATGAACTTTTCAGCCTCAGCAATTCTTAAAGGTCAGCTAGTCAAGTCCATAAGCAATTATTAAGCACCTATTATATACCAGGCACTGTACTAAGTGCTGAGGGATATAAAGAAAGCTAAAAACAGTCCCTGACCTCAAAGAGCTTGCAATCTAATGGGGGAACAATGTGCAATTATATACAAACTAGACAGATAGATAGATAGATAGACAGACAGACAGACAGACAGATAGATAGATAGACAGACAGATAGATAGATAGATATACATATATATATATATATATATATATATATATATATATATACACACACACACACACACACACACACACACAGTCAATTTAAGAGGAAGAAAGGCATGAGGATTAAGGGAGACTAGGAAACGCTTCTCATAAAAGACAGGATTTTAAATGGGACATCAAGGAAACCATCTACTAAGTTGTAATGGAGTTCTAATCTACGTTGTTGGAGAAATACCCACACCATCAAAATCAAGGCTTCCTAAAGTATGGAAGTATATTATTAACTTCAATAGAATAACTTACATAAATTATCTGGAAATCTCAACATATTTCTGGAAGGAAACAATGTCATAGATAGTGGCTAGGTCCTCAAATTAGTCCACTGAAGTTATCACATATTATATTTGTTTTTTTTAAAAGAGAAAAATATCATTGACATATTAGTGATTAAACATAAAATATTATCTTGAATGCCAATGCTTTATAGAGAATGATGACCAAATGGCCCACTGGGTCTTTAGTTTCATTAAACCTTACCATTAGGGTACATAATTTTGTACAACTATTGGAAGGATACATAAAGTTTTAAAAAAAAATACATTTTATTGATATCTTTTGGTTTTATATCATTTAACTTTCTCCCAGTATTTCCCTCTTCTTTTTCCTCCCAGGGAGTCATCTAATACAAAAATCATTTTTAAAGAAAAAGAGGAAAAGAAAAAATAGCAAAAAATGATCAACACATCCAAAAAATCTGAATATATATATATATATATATATGTATATGTATGTATGTATGTATACAATCACACACACACACACACACACACACACACAAATATATGCAATATTCCATATGGACCTCCCACCTCACAAAGAAGTGAGGTGGGGATATCTTCTCATAGCTCTTCCTTGGAGCTATGTTTGTTCTTTGTGATTTTGCAGCATTCGATTTTGGGTTGTTGTTCTTCCCATTAATGTAGTTGTAGTCATTGTGTATATCATTTTCCTAGCTCTACTAACTTTATTCTGCATCAGTTTATGTAAGTCTTTCCATGCTTTTCATATTTATCTCATAGTTATTTATCATTTCTCATAATTATAATATTTAGTATTTGTTACAATGTAATAACATTCTAGTACAGTCTGAATATATTTCATTATGTACTACAAAAAGTGCTTCTATAAATATTCTTGTGTATTTTCTTCTTATCAGAGAAATCCATGGAATATATCCCTAGTAGTGGAATCTCTGGGTCAGAGATGGGTGGACATGTTAGTTAACTTATTCTTATAGGACCTCTCTCTAATCTTCAATTTCCTTTCCTGCTGCCGGAAATTGTGCCCAGGTTTCTTTCCCTCTCCCACCATCCTTTAAAAAAAGTTGACTGTCATTTCCTCAAACTATCATCCTTTATCTCTCCTCTCACAACTATACTCGTTTAAAAGTTGCCTATACTCATTACTTTCATTTCCTTTCCTCGTGCTTACTCCTCAGTCTCTTGCCATCTGGCTTCTAACTTCATCACTGACCTGAAACTGCTCTCTCCAAGGTTACCAATGAGCTCTTGGGTGCCAAATCTAGCAGCAGCCTTTTTTTTTTTCTGATCCTCATCTTTCTTGACCTCTTTGAAGTGCCTGACACTGAAAATCATCCTCTCCTCTTTGGGTTTTCATTACACTATTATCCCACGTTTCTCCTTCTACATTGGCTCCTGCTTCTCTCTCTTTCACTGGAATCTAGTTTCATCCACTTACTAAAGGTACACTCCAAGGCTCTGCCCTGGACTCTCTTTCCTTCTTTCTCTATACTCTCTCCTTCAGTGATCTCATCGGTTACTATAGGTTCAGTATTCTCTATGCAGGTGACTTTCAGATCTATATATCCAGCCATAGTCTGTCTCCTGAGATTTAGTCCCACATCAAGTCAAGTGAACAAGTCAACAAGCATTTATTAAATACTTACTATGTGTTAGGCACTGTGCTAAGTTGTGGGGATACAAAGAAAGACAAAAAATAGTCCCTGCTCTCAAGGAACTTACAGTTTAATGTGGGAGACAACATGTAAACATCTATGTACAAACAAGATATTTACAAAATACCAAATTAGAGGTAATCTCAAAGCAAGGCATTAAGATTAAGGAGGACAGAAGGTTACCTTTCTTGCATAAGGTAAGATTTTAGCTGGAAGCAAGCTAGAGATGGGGAGAAAGACAGTTCCAGGCATATGGGGACAACCAATGAAAATGTTCATGTGTAAGACAGAGTGCCTTGTTTGAGGATCAGCAAGAAGACTGGTTGCAGAGTTAAGGTGTAAGAAGACTAGAAAAGTAGGAGTGGTCTGGCTATAAAGGGTTTAAACAACAAAGAAAGAATTTTGTATTGATCTTGGATATAATAGGGAGTCACTGGAGTTTGTTGAATAGGGGTGGGTTGATGTGGTCAGACACACTTTAAGAACACCAATTTGACAGCAGAACGGAGGATGAAATGGAATGGAGAAAAACTTGACACAGGAAGACCAAACAGCAGGCTATTGAAATAGTTCAGACATGAGGTGATAATGGCCTGCAGTAGAGTGGTAGCAGTGGCAGAGGAAAGAAGGAGGCATATATGAGAGACAAGACTTGGAAATTGATCGGATATAAAAGATGAAAGAGAGTGATGTGTTAAGGATATCACTTGGGTTTTCAGGCTTGAGTAATTAGAAGGATGGTCATGCCCTTGATCTAAAAGAGAATTAGGAAAAGGGAAAGGTTTGAGAGGAAAGACAATGAATTTGGTTTTAGACAGTGAGAGTTTAAGATGTCTATAGGGCATACTGTCTAAGATCATTGTCAACAGCCTATTGGCTCTCTCACATTGGATTTCCTATAGGCATTTCAAACTTTGTCTAAAATAAAACATAGTATCTTTCCATCCAAATGCTTCCCCTCTTCCTTATTTGTTATTATTAATTACTGTAAATTTCCTGTTACTTTTGAGGTTACCATCCTCCCAGTCACCCAGGTTCACAAACTTAAAATTGCTTTTGATTCCTCATTCTTCCTCTCTCCACCTCATGTTCAAGCAGTTGCCAAATCTTGCAGATTCTATCTCCATGGCATATTTTGTACACATTACATATTCTCTCCTCTCCACTCATACAGCCACCCCCTAGTTTAGAACCTTGTCAGCTGTCTTAGGCAACTAGATGGCTAAGGGGATAGAGAGCTAGAACTAGAGTCAGAAAGGGCTGAGTTCAAATCTAACCTCAAACATTTAATTGCTGTGGGACCCTAGGCAAATCACTTAACCTGTCTGCTTCAATTTCCTCATCTGTAAAATAGAGAATATAATAGTACCTATATCTCAGGGTTGTTAAGAAATAAAAGGAGATATTTGTAAAATGCTTTGTAAACCTTAAAGTGCTATATAAATTTTACCTATTACCATCTCAAAAAATTCCCTTGTATTTACTTTATATGTAGCTTTCATTTACTCATCTGTGTATGTTATTTCCCCTCCAAAAGAATAGAAGATTCTTGAAGACAGAAACTTTTTTCACCTTTTTTATCCAATGCCTGACACATTCTTTATAATAGTAGGCATTTAACAAATGCTTACTAATTGATTGATTGATAAGTATAAAAAAAAATGTAATGCAAAGAAAACCAGAGAAAAATGACCTCTGTGCATGTCCCAGCTTTCTCATTTCCTAGCTTAACATTCTAGGTTCGTATCATCATCTGTAAAATAAGACTATTGGCATAACTGGTCACCAAGATCCCTTCTAGGTCTGACCATGCTATCATTCTACAACTCCACGAAAGTGTTTTGAAACCTCAAAGTGCAATCAATCAACAAGCATTGATCAGTTGTTGAGTCATTTTCAGTCACGTCCAACTCTTCATGACCCCATTCAGCATTCTCTTGGTAAAGATACTGGGGTGGTTTACCTTTTCCTTCTCCAGTCCATTTTACAAATGAAGAAATGAGGCAAACAGGGTTAATTGACTTGCCTAGGGTCACATAACTAGTAAGTGTCAGAGGCCAGATTTCCATTCAGGAAGATGACTCTTCTAGCATTCTATCCACTGAGCCACCTAGCAGCTCCAAACTTTTTTTGAGTGCCTATTAATTTCCTGATCCTGTTTCAGGCACTGGGGATACAAGTACAAAAAATGAAACAATTCTTACTCGCAGTGGGGTTACATTTGAGTGAGAAAAACAAGTGGGTATAAAAATAAATACAGCATAAATATACAGTGAATAAATACAAATATATACAAAGTAGTTAAATACAAGGTGGTTTGGGAGAAAAGAGCCATAGAAGTTGGGAGGAATAGGGAAGGATTCATGCAGAAGATGGTGCATGAGCTGTCTTGAAGGAAGAGAGGGGCTCTATAAGGTAAGGAAGTACAGACATGCAGAAGAACTGATGTAGAAGAACCATGGAGTTGGAAGGAGTGGAGTGTGTAAGGTACATAGAAATGGTCAGTTTAGCTAAATTATAGAATGTAGGAGAAGTAACGTCCATTAGCTATTGTCATCATGAAATTTGAGCTATTTTAACAGTATTCCTTCTAAATTCCCATTCGTTTGCTAAGCCACATTACAAGAACAAATAGAACAGAGATAGGTGCCTGGGTATGCACATTTACCATTTATCTGTTAACAGCAAATAAAAGATCAGATAATACATGGGGAAACCCCCCCCCATCCTTTCTGCAGAGTGGATGGTAATAAATCATTTATTGGGACAAAAACAAGTCGGTGACCATGCATTTAAGCAAATAAATCACTAAATAAATCTGTTTCTGGAAACTGAAACAAGAAACATCTGCAGGGAATAGAGCACTTACAGCAAGATTGATAAGTCAGGAGTGCCATTAGTCTGAATTAGAGCCCTGTTGACTTTCGGGTGAAGTCAATTTCCAGGTTGACTATTTCCACCCCACATAACCAGTAATTCCACCTTGTCTCATTGGAATCAGAGTCACAGACAGTCTGTTTATTGTCAGATGGAAGGAATTTAGAACTAACGTGGGGAGGGGGCAAGCTTCTAGTCATCATCGAGGAAGCTGGAGTGTCAGAAGCAATTCAGACTCACTGTTTGTTTCCCTTACCCAGTTTGTCTCAAATGCATCTTGGTAACAAAGTGGAGAGATGAGACCCAGATTCCAAGCAAGCACATTAAATGATGAAAAACTTTAGTCCTGGGAGAAGAATTTAGGAGGTTTCATTTGTGGTTTAATCTGTTTTACACCCCTGCTGACTGGAATCGATAGTGGATTGAAAGTCCTGAGAGAGAACATTAGAGAGTTCAGGACCTAGTGCTGGGTAATGTCCCAAGAAGGGGAGAATAATTAGCAATTTCAAGAATAAAGGTTACAACTACATTTTACATATGAATCAAAAGTTTTATGGAACTTAGTCCCAGCTCTGTCACTGACTAGAGATGTGTAATTCTTGGTAATTCACTTAATCTTAATTTCTTCATCTGTAATATGGGCAAGTCACTTAACTCCTATTTGTCATAATTTCCTTATCTATAAAATGGGGGTAATAATAGCACCTACATCCCAAAATTGTTGGGAGGATCAAATGAGATAACAATTATAAAGCACTTAGCACAGTGCCTGGCACATAGTAGGCATTATGTAAATGTTAAGTATTATCATCATCTTTATTATTACATGAAGATAATAAGCCCTGCCCCATTTCATTCAAAACATTGTTGTGAGGTTCAAATGAAATAATGACCATAAAACTCCATATACTGCAATGATACAAGGACCAGTGAACTAATTCATCAATGTGCGCTCTTTCGCTATTAATAAAAATTACAAAACCCCTACACCATAGTAGATGGTCTTTGTTGGTTACTGTGGTGGAAAGGATAAATCACTTAATAAGGGAAGTCTCCTATGAAGTTCTTCAGAGCAAAATAAATACACAAATAAAACCAAAAGAACAATATGGATAATGACTACAATAATATAAATGAAAATAACAGTGTAAGGCAGCTGAACACAGACTGAGTGATGAAATGAACAGCCTTATTTCTGGAGAACAGAGAATGAAACACACCTCTATCCCTCCATGGAGAAGTTGGGGACTATGGGTATATGGAATATTGCATATGCTTATTAGATTTGGTTGATTTGTCACTTGGTTTTGCTGAAATGTTTTCCTTTGTTATAAAGAACGGTTCATTGAGTGGGAAGTAGACAGGGAAATGACACTGATGTTAAAATAAAAACAATAAATGGTATTTTTTTAACTTAGAGGCAGAAAATTAATTACCCTCAGCAAACCAGTGAATCTTTTCAAATTCCATTTGACTAATCATGGAGTGACACATTTCATCTCCAGGCCCATATTAAAAGCCTTCCCAGTCTTTGCTGCTAAGATCAAATACAAACTCCCCAGTTGGATATTTCCTTATCTACCTTTTTCTTTCAATATATAAACCTGCACAAAATATATAATCCAGCTAGTCAACTAACTGGTTCCCAAGTGAAAAATTCTGTATCCCATTTCTTTTGTAATCACTCAGACCATAACTTAGGTCTGGAATGTTCCCCCTTCTCATATCTTCCTATTAGAATCCTTAGCTTCCTTCCAGCCTCGGCTCAAATGCTATCTCTTCTTTGAAGGCTTTGCTGATCGATCCCGTCTTCCAAATACCCCTCCCCGTTTGTTAGTTTTTCTGCCCTGCCTTTATTATCAAATGACCTTGTCTCCCATTATCAATTATATATTGCATTCCTCCAGTAGAACATAAGCTCCTTGAGGACAAGGACTCTCTCATTTTTCCTCTTTGGGTGCCCAGAGCTTAGCACGTTTTCTACATGTTTACTGAGATGAATCAAATTGAATTGGCCCACTACCATGACCTTTGACAAGGGAGAATCAGCCACCTTCACACTACAATGAGGCATCTGTTACTTTAGTGGAGGAATTCAGAATATAAATGTCAGCTCTTCAGTGTGTAAATATGAGTTATAATCATTATTAGCACAACACACAGACGCAACCAACCTGAGAAGCAATGGTGTACGGGAGGAAAAGGGCTAGGCTTGAGGCAGAAGACTGGTTTGAGTCAAACCTTATCGGTATATTACCTTTATGTTGCATTTCCACAAATTTATCCAAGCATTTCTTAAATTCTATGTACCAAACACTACTAATGTAAGAGAGAAAAAAAGGCAAAAACAAGATAGCTTCCATCTCACAGAGAGTTGGAATGGGAGAGGAATTTGTTGAAACATATATACAAATAAACCAATATATACTATACCGTATTAACTCCCAGCTGTCATCTGTCCCAGTCTGAGTCTGTATCATAATAGGTATTTAATAATTATGTGTTGAATGAACAGTCACCAGACCCATAGCACCAACTGTCTTATTGTCAATGAGCAGAAGTTACAGACAGATATTGACTGGATATAAGAAAGACTCTCCTAGCAATTGAAACTGTCCAAAAATAAAATGATGCCTAGAAATGTAGTCAGTCTCCCACCTCTGGGGGTCTTCAAAAGAAGGCTAGACGGCTCTGTCAAAAATTTTGTAGAGAAGATTCTATTCTCTGGTTGAATTAACTGGTTGAAATCAAAAGCATAACAGAATGGGACACAGGGCAAGTTTTGATAGGAGACGTGATCATAAACTTGGCTCAGAATGAGACACTACCCAGACTGGATAGCATAGTACAGGACTCTGACCAGTCCCAGATTGGCATTCAGTTATGAGCTCAGAGTATGTATTTAGAAGGATTACAAGCAGGATAGAGAAGATGCTACATGCAGAAAAACTGATAATTAGAAAGAAACTTAGAGATTATCTACTCCTCCCATCTCATTTCATATATGTAGAAAATGAAGTTCAGAAATAATGACTTGCCTAAGGACACAAAGCTAGTCAGAGGCACAGCCAGAACTCAAATTCAATTCATTAGACTTCAAATAGATACTAAATGGGAACTTACTTCTCATGGCAAGAACCTTATGGCACGGCAATGTTTCACTGTGTTTAAAAGTTTCACCAACATCTTTCGAGGTTGAGTAGATTTTTTTTTCTTGATCTTCTCCTGCTCTTTCAACTGATTTTGCTTCCCAAGAGAGATTGATCTTCCCAGAATGCTTTGCTTTCATCTAACAAAACAATGCTTGCCTTATAGCTTCCATAGACAAGAGAAGGGAAGACCCACTGGGCTTCATTTTCTGACTGTTTGTTCTGCACACTGCAAGAATGGGCAGGCTCATGATATAGCAGCTCCACACAACGCCTCTATCCACAGCATTCCAAGCTCTCTAGGGCACGACTGACAATGGGGTGCTTTTCAACAGAGTCAAAATATTCCTCTGCCAGGTCTCCTCTCCCAGTGTGGATGGCTTTCTCTGAGCCTTTGGGGTACAGACTTACACCTTGGCACTGAGGTCTGCTGCTAGTTTCAGCTTCCTTTGAATTTTAGAAAGCAAGGAAGAGTCACTGCAAAGCAGTCAGCTCAATTCAGCTCTGCAGCTCACTGCACATTCACAAACTGTCATGGGGTCTGTGGAAGCTTCATTACTGAAGTCACTCTGTGAAATTCAAACCAAAACCCATGTGGAGAGAGCAAAAAGCTTCCTCTGCATAGTCTATGATGAACTGGAACCAATGATTCCTTAGTTTCATTTTCTTCAAAACTTTTAAAAATTAGAGTAAATCAGCTTGAAGTGACCATGGTTTTCAAAACAAAACCCCACTTTTAGATATAGAATTATAGAAAATAGGATGCAAAAGCTGGAAGGAACATTGGAATAGGGAACACAGAGTATGAAAGCTGGAAAAGATCTTAGAACAAAGAATTTTAGAGTTAGAAATCGAACCTTAGCACATAAAACATGTGAGACCTCAAAACCTGGAATATAGAATGCCAGAACTGGAATAGAATGTGGACTCCTCGACACAGATTGTCAGAACTAGAAAGGCCCTCAGAAACTTTTTTTTTTACAAAATAGAACATTGGAACTTAAAAGAATGCTACCAACTATAATACAGAATGCCAGAAAAGCGTAGCTACAAGAAGGTCAAAAGGAAGTTCTCACATATGCCAAAATATTTACCCAACATTATTGTATTTTTAAAAGTGAAGAACTGAAAACAAAATAGGTGCCTATTAAGGACATGAGTAAACACATTGTGGTACATGAATACGAAAGAACGTTGCTGAATAATTAGAAATGAATATTTTCAAAAAAATTCAGACACCTAAGACCTTTGTGCATTGATATAGAGCAGAATTAAAAGAAAAATGTGCATGAGTATAGATATTTTATCATTAAAATAAGAAGAGGATGCTAAATGATGATAACTGCTCCACCTATGACAAAAACAGATAGCTCAGAGTTTAATAATAATAATAGTAGCTAACACTTGCATAGTGATTTGGTTTAGAAAGTGCTTTACATACGTTATCTCATTTGATCCTCTAAGCAACACTATGAGGTATATGAGTGCAAGAACAATTTCCTCCTTGGCAGGATGCTGTAGGTGGTTAAGCTTCAGATGAAAGAAAAATTTTCAGTGAGAGTAGCTAAAAAGCTATGAACAATGGTTATTCTATTTATTCTGAAAGCTTTTTCCTCCAATACTTTCCTAATTTTTTACTGTTATTTTTGAGTCTTACTATCCACATTCTACCTCAAAATGATTTTCTAAAAATTATATTTGAGAGGAGCGAAATGAGGACTCAGAAATATTAAATAAATGCTTGTTCCAAATATAACCTTTGGAAACTTGTCACAATTCAAGTCTCAAAGGATGTAAGATAAGGCATTCTGACTATTTTTGAGCTTCAATTAAACTTTCAGAAAATTCTAAGGCTCCCAAGTAATTTTCATAGAGGGTAACATCTTTAGAATCCAAGGGGAAAATAAAGTATTATTTCAAAAATACACTTCAAAGTTTGGAAAAAAAAAAAAGCAAAGATAGATGAAGGGCAAAGTAAGGTGGCAAAACTTGCACAAAAGTGATTGGAGTATCTCCAGAATCACTGCAGACTCTTCCCAGGGGTGTGCTGGAGCCAGGTGAAACCAGTTCTCAGGAGCTGATTGTTAAATCTTCAGGGTAAGCATTTCCATTTCAAAAATTGGCAGAGCTATAAATCAAGACTTGATTTATTGTTTTGCCAATTGTCTGGATTTGAGAAAGTAATTGAGAAAATATTAATCATGCAGATTAAACTTGAAAGCGTGTCATGCCTACATTTTCCCCAAAACTGATTGTTAAATATTTACTAGTAGACCCCTTTTTTGGTCATGGGTGCCTCCCTAGAGCACACTTCCTCTGTGTATCTTTCCTGAGTCCATCCCCCTTCCCACAATCTATTAAATGTGCCAGGAATTTTCTCCTTTACCTCTTCGTCTTAAAAATTGTAGGCCCTTTTCAGGGGCTACTTCATTTAAGAGATCTTTCCTCATTCCCCAAGGCGTTGGCGCCCCCCATCATTAAAATTTTACAATTTTTAACATTTACAAATATTGTACGATTTTGATATATGTCCTGTGTTTATATATCCATGAAAGATGTTGTCTCCCTTTGGCAGAATATAAGGTTCTTGAGGGTAGGAGACTGCTTGTATTTGGATCCCTAGCACCTAGCAGCTAGTAGCAGCAGAGCTAGGTGGTACAGTGGATAGAATGGCAGGCCCAGAGTGAGGAAGACTCATCTTTGTGAGTTCCCATGTGTCCTCAGACACTTACTAGCTGTGTGACCCTGGGCAGGTCACTTAACCCTGTCTGCCTCACAGTTTCCTCATTTATAAAATGAGCTGGAGCAGAAAATGGCTAACCACTTCAGTATTCTTGCCAAGAAAACCCAAAATGAGATCATGAAGAGTCAGGCATAATTGATAAACAACTCAACAACTACACAGTACTTAAGCACACTTCCTAGAACAGGGTAGGTACTTAACAAAGGCTTGTTCAACTTAATTGAACAAGCTTGACTTACATTTTAATGGCAGAAGGAGATCAAACTGGATCCTGTTTGAGGAACAGCAAGATTTCAATGACCCCAAGCTGCCATCTACTCCAAAAGTCCACTCTTTTAATACTGCTCCACCTCCTGCTCTTCATTTTCATGATACCTACTCACCTGTAAGCCAGACCTCCAGCTCTTTTCTGTGGGCCCTACGCTGTGGATGGGGGAGAGTTCTCCTTAATTAACCTGACTCAAACCCAACACACCTGCTGCTGCTTTCCAACCACTTCAGCTAGACACATCTCCACCCACTTTTCCATTTCTAGTTCTGGGAATAATAAGCAGATGATTTCCATTACTGGAGGGAACAAGTCAATCATTTGCCCTCTGGCTCCATTTACCTTCCCTGTAATTTACCAATCCAAATCATCCCTCTTTGAATATAACACCTATACATTTCCTCTTTCCACTAGAATGCAAGCTCGCTAAGGGCAGGGGCTGTTTGCAGCGGGCTGACATGGTGGACATGTTAGAGACATATATCAACATTCATACACCCAAAGTTTATTATGTACTGATTTACAGTACACTGTATTTATAAGATATTGTGCATAGGATCTGGGAGAAGTACAAAGAACAATGTATTTGAACCTTTCCCTTAAGAAGTTTACAATTTAGGAAGATAAGAAAAGGTAGGAAAGATAATCCATCTACATTAATAACCACAATACAATATAGACTATAGCATGTGATGAGGGAAGAATATGTCACGTATCAGAATCATAATTTGAACCTAGGTCCTCCATACTCCAAGGCCAGCCCCTCCCATGCTTTCTATGAGTATTCACAGGAGGAAGAAATCACTTTCAGTGAGAGGACTGGGGAAGACATCATAGTGGAGACAGAATATAAGTGGAGCTTGGAGGATGGGTGAGATGACAATAGGCAGAGAAAAAAAACATTCTAGGCACAGGATTTAAGAGCTAAGGCACATAACTAGGAACCGTAAGTAATTAAGTTTGACTAGCCAGTAGAGTAGAGGAAGTAGGGCAGTATAAGTAAGATAAAGAGTTATTTGAGAAGCCAGGCTAAGTGATGCAGATTTCATTCCAGAGGTAAAAGAAAGTTATTTGAAGGTTGTAGAGAAGAGAAGTGGGGAAGTTATCATTAGAAGTATGAATTAGGAAGATGATTCTGGCAGCAAGGATGGCTTAGAGCTGAAAGAATGAAGGGGAGAAAGGCCTAGTATGAGGCAATTACACCAGTCCAATTAAGAGATGTTAAGGGTTTGAATCAGAATGTTAATTGGAAAATTTCCTAACAGAGCTATCAACAATGGAATGAGCTATTTCAAGAGGTTCTAGGTTCCCCTTCCTTGGACTGGACAAGCACTTGACTGGTATTCTAGAGTGGAGACATCTTTGAGGTCACTGGGGTCCCTTCCAACTCTCAAATTCAGTGTGATTTTTTGATGGAGAAGAGAGAAGAAGAGAATTGGGAGAGATACAGAGGAGATAGAACAGACAATATTTGACACTGACTGATTGGAAGTGGGGTATAATCAGGGATGTGCTGACAATAGCACTGTTTAACTACTGGCTTGCTGAGGGAAAATATGCCCAGGACACACTTTTCACCTTAACTTGTGTTACCAACTTCTTTGCTATCATTTCCTTATATCTAGATAATCCACAAAGCAGTAAACCAAGCCCTACTTGGTAGCATTTACCTGTTTCCAGGTATAAATGCTGAAATTTTAACAGTTGGCTCTCATTAAACATTAGGGGCTAGATCCAGTACACCACTGTGTACAATGCAAGTCCACAGTAATTTCCTTCAAACCATTTTTACTTTCACACTTTCTTGTGGTAACCTCATCATCTCCCGTGGGTTTAACTATCATATCTATACAGATGACTCTCAGATCTTACATATCTAGACATAGTTTCTGACCTGAGATTCAGTCCCACATCACATTTATTTTAAACTGGATATTCTCAAACTCACTAAGTCCCTTAAACTCAACACGTCTGAACCCTAACTCATTATCTCCTCCTCCTCCACCACCACTACTACCACCACCCTGAAAATCTCCCCTTTTCTAAATTTCCCTACTTCCACTGAAGGGACCACCTCCCAAGTTTGTAACATCTTGGCATTATCCTGGGCACTCACTCTCCCGCATGCCATATATTCAGTCAGTTGCCATATCTTGCTGTTTCTACTTTCATAACATTTCTCTCACCCCACTCCTTTCTACTCACAAAGCTACCACTTTAATTCAGACCCTTATCATCTCTCACCTAGAGTATTGCAAAGGCCTCCCCTTAGCTTCCCTGTCCCAAGTCTCTATTCACTGCAGTCAATTCCATACATTGCTACCAATGTGATTTTCCTTACATACAGATATAAGGATATCTTCAGCCATCCCCCATTCCTGGAATGCACTTCCTTCTTAACACTGCCTCATAGACTCCCTCTATTCCTTAAGATACAGATCATGTACCATCTTCTCCATAAAACCTTTCCTGGTCCCCCCCCTTCCCTCCCCTCAATTGCATGCACTCCCTCTCAAATGACTTTGTATTTAACTACTTTGCCTGTATTAACTTTATATTTATGCTGTACATATTTTATGCAGAGTTGTTATCTCCACTATTAGAATGTAAGCTACTTACAAGTAGGAATTATTTAATTCTTCAGGTTTGTTTCCTCAACACCTAGCTCAGTGATGAAATACAAAATGATAGGCAGCTAGACTTGGAGTCAGGAACACCTAAGTTCAAATGGGGCTTCGAACTGGTTGTGTGATCGTGGGCAAGTCATTTAACCTTTGTCTGCCTCAGTTTCCTTATTGACTAATTGATTCATAGACCTGGATATCCTGAATAAGGATACTCTTTCCTTCTCATCTTGTGTAATTCCTTGTATATGTCCTCTCAAAGGTTGTTAAAGTCCAAAAGAGTAGGGTTTTTTCACTGATAATGAAAACAAGACATTAGAAAAATGTTGGCAGATCTGTTTCATTTTCCACTTACTTGTTTTCTTCTTTAACAATTTCATCTATGAATGTTTTAGGGGTAGTATGACTTTGTTAGGTCTGATGCCAAACTTTCTATGGATTTAATTTGGTTTTTACTGTTTCTATTGAAGTAATACTGCTTAGAATCTCCTATTATCCTCTGGTAACATCTGCAAATAAGCTTATAAAACAGTATCACCCTTAACTGCCCTTTCCTGGCACCATTTTGCAGATGAGCTTGTAAACCAATATTGCCTTTGGTGGCCATGTCTCTCTAGTTGGCAAAGAGCTCAAGTGTTTGCTGGCTGAGGTGGCTTCTGAGTTTTTTGTCTTCATTGGCAATTATTCTACATCTGGTTAGGGGTGATTTAAAATATAACAATGAAAACATCCATTTCATCAGAAACTGCCATCTGCTCCCTGCCTCTGTTTGCTTCATCCTATTATTTTCATTATTCTTACCTGAATTCTTGGCCACTGACTGTCGCATATGGGGGGAAATAAAGGTATTTGGTTCCCAGTTGGGGAGGGGGAGGGAACTGCCAAAGACATCATGGTCGTTTGGTCCATGTACCCTGTATTTGCCTCTCCATTTGTTCCTATCCTGCTTTCCTAAATTCTGTTCTGTCCCCCATCAGATTTAACTCCTTGAGAGCAGATACTATCTTTTGCCTCTGTTTGTATCCCCAGCATTTAGCATAGTGCCTGGCACATAGTATCTAAATGTTTATTCATTGATTGACTATTGACTTCCTTCTTTCAAACAGCTCCCCCTCTAGCCACCATATAATATTCTACCTACCTTCTTCTGGGAGGCTTTTGTTATAATAGAAAAAAAAATTCTGAGTCAGGAGATCTGACTGCTTCTAATCCCAGGTCTGCCACTAACTAATTTTGTGATGAGGTGGATCAGGCAAAGCTTCCTTGCAGGAGGTAGCATGTGAACTCAGCTTCGAATGAAGCTGGGCATTCCAAGAGGATCAGGTAAGGAGGGAGCATATTTCAGGTATGGAGACTACTTGTACAAATGTGCCAAGGTGGAAAATATAATGCTCTAGCTTGAGATGGGAAAATGTGAGATCAGTCAAGAAATATAGGTTGAAATAAGAATGTATATTTCATCTGAGAAGCAATGGGGATTCACCACAGGCCCCTAAGCAGAGGAGTGACATACAATCATAATTTTAGACTTAAAGCTAGAAGACACCTTCAGAGCCCTCAAGTTCCATCCCCTCATTTTGCACATGAGACACCGAGGTCCAAACATATCCAGAGACTTGCCCAATATCATACAAGGGGTAAGGGGCAGAGTCAGAATTTGAACTCAGGTCTTCTGTCACATTATCCAGCATTCTTTCCCCTGCACCATGTTGCTTCTTCAAATTGCCATTTTTCAGATTTGTGTTCTAGGAAGATTCCCTAGGCAACTATGTAGAAGAGGACACTAGCTTACTGTCTATTTCAAGGGGATACATGTATTCCCTTATGCAGACTAACAGCTGTTACGAAGCCTTGGCCCTCCCCTAGGCTCTTCTCTCTGTCTGATCCTTCCTCCTCTATGACCACTCCAAAGGTTCCGGCCACCCACGAGTTGCTGATAGCCGATGGCCCAACATAATACTTTCTTTTCTATTTTTTAACGTTGAATGGTTTGGGGGCTAAACATGCCTATTGCCTCAAGATCCAAGCCACACTAGGAATTTGCCCAATGTGAAATGAACTGAGCAGAACCCCAAGGAGTTTGACATTTATATTTTTAATAGATTTTTCTTCCTAAGATACCCACAGGATGGGGATGAGTTTGCCTTGAGTTTGCTTTTAATTACTGTCTGCACCATTGGAAACGAGCCTTTGATTCCTCTTCTCTGAAGCTTAACATTTATATCCAGGGAGAACAGAGAGTGAGAGGAGCTTTGCAGGAAGGAGGGGGGCAATCAGAAACTCCACCTGGCATGAAGAATTCTGTGTCTTTGAAAGCTGCCCAGAACCAGGGAGTCTGGGAGAGCTTAATTTTGATGAAGAGAAAATTGGAAAGAGGAGGAAAATAAGCTCCTTTGAATGCTGGGTTTTGTTTTTATGTTGTTTACCCCTCTACAAATCTAATAAAAGTCTTCTCATTCCCACTGCTTTTCATTTCTCTATAGCCAATGCAAATATTGGTAAAGTAGAATTGTTTACCCTAATAGTAAGTCATTAATAGTAGTAAAATCACAGAGCTTAAAGGAACTTTGGAGATCAACATAATAAGGAAAGTGGGTTAGACATAGGGTCAGGAGACTTGGACATGAATTTCACTTCAGAAACATATTAGCTGTGTCACCCTGAAAAAAGTCCCTTATATTCCCTTGACTTCTGCTTTCTCATCTCTAAGATGGGGTGGCTAGTATTTGTATGAACCATGTCAAAGGTCTATGAAGGGCTTCTAAATTTTCACACCTGGAACTCCCACCCTGGGGTCCACTGAACTGATTGGTGGATAACTCAATTGCCCATGACACTCCATAGCCATCTTACCAGCCACCATGTCACCAAGTTCCTACCACCTATTCCTCTGCTACTTTCCTCCTTTTCAAGTTTCAGAAACATAATCTAATCAACTCTACTATCCCTACTGCAAAGGATATGCCAATCTATTCTCCTTTGGCTCTTCTCATAATCCCTATTACTTTCCAAACCAAACCATAGTCCCTGGTCACCACTCATCTATTATCTCTTCTTATGAGAAGTTCCCAGGAGGCAGAGACTGTATTTTCTATTTGTATTCCCAGAGCCTACTATGGTTTTTTGATACATAGTAAATGTTTAATAAATGCTTTTCCATTCATTTACTCATGAAATACCTTACATGTGCCACCTTTGTAAGCTCTGAGAATCTTTATCTGAACTCCCACTCTCACAGACAAGTCTTGAGTCTTAGAATAATGCTATATCTACCCCCTCAAAATTCCAGGGGCAATTCTCTATTTTCATATTTGAACCCCCGCCAGAAACAAGAATCAGAATCAATTTAGATAGCCAGGTTTCAGTTGCTTTTAGAGAGAACTACTCATTCTAATGGAACAACAAAAACAATTGGTATAAAACATCACCCCCAAAGTCTATGACATACAAGTATACACTGTCAGGAATGGTGGTAGGCACCTGTAATCTGAGCAATCAGAGAGCTGAGCCTAATCTCTTGAATTCAGGAATTCTGAACTGTGGTGGCCTATGCAGGTCATATGTCCCCACTAAGTCTGGCAACAATATGGTGAACCACAGGGAATGAGGAACTACAAGGTTGCCTAATGATGGGCAAACTTGTCCTGCTAAGAAATAGGGCAAGTTAAAGCTCCTGCGCTGATCGATAATGGAGATTAGGCCAATGAACAAGCCCTTCACTTCTAGTATAGCCAAGATGGAGAGATCCAATATTAAATAAACAAATAGCACACATAAATGCACACATAAATACACAAATAAAAGAATAAATTAATGAATGAACAATTACACAAATATGGATACATAATATAATACAGCCAAGTACACACAGAGACCAAGGGAAAATGGGCTGAAGCTTCAAGAGCAAATGTGGCACAAGGGTAATTTGAGCTTCTTGGGGGCAGGCATTCTTTTGCCTGTTTTTGTATTCCTAGTGCTTAGCACAATGCCTGGCACACAGTCAATGTTTAATAAGTGTTTATTGATTGGCTGACTAACATCCTTTTCTCCCACTCATGGAGTACTCAAGGAGTTTCTCCCAGAAAGGAAACAGGTTCACTGTAGGTTCTGTGATAGAGACAGACACTGCCTTTAGACAATTTAGAAATGCTACCTAAGACACTATTGGAAAGATGGGAGGTTCAAAATCTTGCAGACCCCCTTGAACCTCACAAAGCTTTCCTCCAGCCAAAGCTAGAAGGTGGGGAGGGAGTGGTGAGAAGAGAAGAAGACCTGACCAAGTCTGAAGCCAAGATATCTCCTTTCCCTGAGATAGTTCCTTTCCAGAGGTTGTACTAGAAGACCATGTTTGGCATCAATCCCTTAAAATACCCTGGTTCTAAACTTACTTAATAATTTATAGACAAACCTCAGAGTTTCATCCTCTAATCCCAATCCTTCTTCCTATTCAACATTATTTCAGTTCTCAGTACTTTTAGTACTCCTACAGTTGATGACTGAGAGTGATTGATAGGGCATCCTATCACTTACTTTAAGTGGACTAAGGTAACTTGATTAAGCAAATAATTCAAATCCACCCTTACATAAAAATGTAAATTATAATTATTAGTTTCTATAGCGCTGGTAAATATTTAACAACTGGCTCTCTGAAAGGAAAAAAACATGCATGACACATTTTAAGTTTAATTTGCAGTATTAACATTTTTCTCTATCACTTGTTCAAGTCCAGATAATCAACAAAGCAATAAATCAAGACCTGATTTGTAGCTTGCTGATTTCCAAGGTATAAAATGCTCACACTGAAAAATCTAACAGTCAGTTCTCAAAAGCTGGTCCAAGCTAAAGCTAGCTGCAGCACATCTTTGGTTTAACCTTCTAATTCTCTAGCATTGCTGAAGTTTGAGAGGTTTGGCAGCTACCTCCATGAAGGTTTTGGGCCTTGGTGCTTCCTTTACCCTGGAAGTCTTCCGGCTCTAGCCCCACCAGAAGTCAGCCATCCTTTTTCCCTACGTCTTGTTATCCCCAGGTCCCCAAAGCAGCTTGAACAGAGGAGTTTTCAGATCCTTCAGTTAACAAGTCATCTCTTTCATCAACACCATGTAGACCCCAAGCTTTATGGCCTAGGCCCATCCTTTCACCTTCTCACTCTAATGGCTATTTGTTTTTAGACTTAATTACTTTCACATTCTGAATCTGGACTTCTAGCTGGACCTGCCCTCCTCCCATCAGTGACTGAACTAAGTTGACAGACACGCACAAGGGACCATAGAAACTAGATGTCATTCCCCAGTAACAGAATAATAGAATCTCAAAATTGTAAAGGGGGACATATATCATCTAGTCAAACCAATTCCTTACCAGGAATCTCCTCAACCATAGCTTTGATAAGTGATTGCCTAGACTCCCTTTGAAAGCATCTAGTTATGGAGAACTCCTCCCCTAGGTAACCATTCATTTTACCATCTCAATGACATCAGCCAGTGATTGTACTTGGGCACCTTGCTGGGGACAGGGCCAGAAAACTATGTGACACAGTAATTATAAAATCTAAAATTGTATAGACATTCATCATTGCCCTGGTCAGAGCACATTTGGGGTGTTGTCCTCAGTTATGGAAAGCACATTTTAGAGAAATAAAAAACGTTAGAACACCAAAGGTCCTTGAATCTATGATGCATGAGGATCAATGAAAAGAACCAGAGAACTTTGGCCTAGGGGAGATAAGATTCAAAAGGGGTACAATAGTGGTCTTCAAGTACTTGTCATGTGGAAAGGGAATTTGTTTTGGGGTTTTTTTGGCCTCAGAGAGCAAAACTAGAAGCATTGTGAAGACATTGCAAAGAAAGAAATTTAAACTTTTTATAAGGGTGAAAACTCCCTAACAACTATAGCTATTCCAAAGTACAATGGGCTGCCTCATGATAAGGTGGGTTGCCCTTCACTAGAGGTCCTCAATAACTACTTATTGGGTATGGAGTGTTAGGGATGTTGGGGGGGGGGTTTGGATATGGATTGGACAAGATGAGGCCCCTCTGAACTCTGAAATTCTGTGCCTCATTATGAGTATATTGTCATCAACTCCCAACAATTGAGTAAGACCACGGATCACATTTCTATTTCTTCAGAGTCTAAAAAAGACATTAAATCAGTACCTCTTCTAAATCCCACTGGGCTGAACTGACAAGGGCAGACAGTCTAATAATTTTCAGCCCTAAGACATTATAATAAAAAAGGAAGGGGGAAATGTAGAAGAGAGGAAGTTAACATGGAAGAAGAGCTGAGCTAGCCTGCAAAGGTCAATAAGAACTCAGATTGTTTCAAAAGAGGCAAATGGGGAAGAAAGGGAAAATAAATTGCTATGATTTTCAGGGAGAAGAGGAAGAAGCCAGAATGACCCATCTCCTTGACTAGACTTTAGGGAAGGGGAAAATAATATAGTGATATGGCCTCCTTAGCCTCACACAAGAGGTCTAGTCTGTGTAAACCCAGACTACATATCTACAATTATATTTTACTTTAATATTAATGACTCACATTCATATAGCACTTTCCTCAACACTCAGTAAGCTGGATACTGAAAACATTATCCCCACTTTACAGTTAAAGAAATTAAAACTCTGAGAGATTGAATGAACTGACCACAATCATACTACCAGTAAGTGTCTAAAATAAGATTAGAACTCAAGACTCCTGTCTCCAGGTCCTGAGTACTCAATCAATAAACATTTATTAAGCATCTACTATGTGCCAGTCACTATTTTAAGTGAGGGAATACAAAAAAGAGATGAAAGATTGTCCCTGCCCTCAAAGAGCTTAAAATTTCATGGAATACTCATTTAAAAAAAAAACATTCCACGCAACCTTTACATATATTATTGCATTTGAGCCTAACAAGTCTGTATGGTGTATAGAGTATCCATACTTTACAGAAGGGAAATTTGGGCCCTAGAGACAAGTCACTCCTCCAAGATGGCAGGGCTAAAAAGTAAGAGGACCAAGACTTAAATCAAAGTCCTCTGGCCCTAAATTAAGTGCTCTTTCTATTTCCCCACTAACAAGCTATGTGTCCCCAGATCGTTGCTTCCCCTTTCTAGGTAACAGTGTAGTATAATAGAATATCATGGTGTCCTTGGAATTTGAAAACCTGTGATTTACTAGCCATGTGACTCTGGGCAAGTCACTTGTTACCTCTGAATATTTGTACAAGACACATCCCTACACATACACATACACACACACACACACACCCCACATGCCTAGAATGCACTCTCTCCTCATTTCCACCTTTCAGAATCCTCACCTTCAGGATTCTTCTCAGTAACCATTTCCTTCATGAATTGTTTCCCAGTTTCCAGTTCTCTCTATACTATCGACCACTTTATACCAATCCATGTACATGTGGTATCCTCCACCTTCTATCTTTCTGAGGATAGGGATAGTTTCATTTTTATCTTTCTATTCCTAAAACCTAGGACTATGCCTTGCTTAGATTCTAGGAACTTAATAAATATGTATTGACTTGAACTGAGTCAAACTCCACTCCCCTCTCTGAATCTGGTTTTCTCCACTATAAAATGGAGAGAATAATACATATAGTTTTTTGTCTCTTAGGGTTGTTGTAAAGATTAAATGAAATAATGAATGCAAAATAGCATATAAATATAAGATATTATTTCACCAGTAAACCGAGAGGGTAGGTCAAGTTGATGATCGAAGAACCTGAAATTCTAGAGTTGAAAGGATCTCCAAAGATCATCTCCAGTACAACCCATAGATAAGTAGGAATACCTTCTATAACATTCCTGACAAGTGGTCAGCCAGGCTGCCCATAAAGAACTCCACTAGTTTTAGATTTAGAATCATGTTTAGAGAGAAGATTTTTAAAAACCTATTCCACTTTCAGGCAGCTCCATTGTTAACAGTTTTCTTTATATCAATAACAATCTGTCTCTCTTCCGCTTCCAGAACCAAGAGCAATGGGTTGAATTTACAAAGAGATCTCCAGTTCAGACCTCTCTCTGCCACCTCTTTCTCTACTGTTTCTTTCTCCAGATTACATGATTGTCCTTTTGGTATAATAAGAAGTCTTTTTGGGGACTCGGTTACTACTGATGTGTCTTTGGGTCTGTGTGTTGTGTTTGTGTTGATTTTATGTTTTTCTGGGAAGGTGTTGTGGCCATAAGCAAGGACGTGGCCTCTGATTTTCCCTAAGATTTGTAATATCAGCCAGAGGTCACTGAATGATGGGTACAAACAGTGCAGGAAGAGAATGTCTATCCCTTGGCAGCAAACTCTAAGTATCCCTGAAGATATAGACAGTAGCCTGATAATTTTTCATCTGCTGGAAAGTCAAACTTTTCCCCACTGGTGTGGCACAATGCTTGAGCTGGTTGGCTGCTTCATGGTCCAGTTTATGAAGAAAAATGAAGGCGATTCTATGCAAGCTTTCCATCTCTCCCCGCCTACCTCCTCTTTCTTTCTAGCGGGTCAATTACAGTATAGACTGGAAAGCTTGATCATCTGGAAATACAGATTCAGAGGTTAAAAATGGGGTTTGCACTAAGCTTGTTTTAAATATTGATGACAAAAAGTTACCCAAGGTTATTGGAGGTTAATGGTGAATCATGCTACTGGTTGGCCTTGACAGTTCATAGATTGATTTCCCTCCTTTGCTGAGAAACCTGCTGCTTGGCTGGGGGTGCCAAGTGGGCCCATTTTTCTCTTCTCTATTTTCATTTAACCCAGAAATTTTATGGAACCCCTTCAATACTTCCAACCCCTAAAACCATTAGAAATTGGCCAATCAGCCAGAAGCAAAATGCATTTCTAATTAAAGATTATGAATATAAGTCACACTTCAGAACAAGAAAGCATAAGTCAAGCATCATTCTTCTTGATTTGTTCCGGGTCATTGTTTCTCTCTGCCTGGCTGCAGAACACTAATAGACCATCTTGATAAAAATTCATTTTTGCATCCATCTGTTATACTGCACTTTTAATGTCAATTTCACCTAATGCGTCTTGATTTCACCCAAGTCCCAGCTGCAAACATACCATGTTTTATTAAGATAAAGTCGCATCTTTTTCAGTCTTCTAAATGAAGGAAGTAGAAACGAGACAATTTCCAAGGCAGCATTTTCTGTTTTAACATTCAGCATATGTTAGCATAATACATTCATTCGATACCATTTTAGAAGGCTGATTCCCTTCCGATTCAATTTTGTGATTCAGTATTGGTTCAAATCAAATAAGATGTCTATACTTGGAGAAAAGAGGGAGATTCTATAGCAACCAATGTCCAAGTCAATAGAAATCAAATCTTTCATTATGGAATGAAAGCTTGCAAAATAGGAAGTTTTCTTGCATCCCAATCAAGTGAGAAAGTGAAAGTTGAAAAAGTCTGTTACTCTCTAGCACTGCCTTCTGGAAAAAGACTGAATCCTGACTCATTTTTTTTTTCAGGAAGGAAAATGTGGACAGATTGCAACCCAAATCCAAGTAAGAATTATGTGTGGCAGCTGAGTGAAGAATAATCTACAGTGGAGGGGTGGGAAGAGTACTGGACTTCAATTTGAAGACCTGAGTTCAAGCTACTATTCCTCTACATACTAGCCATGAGATCATGAGGAAATTGTATCACCTTGGAGCCCCCAGAAAAACGGGGATAAGAATGCCTGCACTCTCTCCCTCAAGATGTTGTTTCAAGGAAAGCCCTTTGTAAACAAGCAAGTATTGAAGAGAGCAAGTTGTGATTATTACATGGAATCACTAATATGAATGTTTTAGTCCAAAACTGCTTAAGGCCTATCTATATTGGCAGTCGGGCAGCTAGGTGGTGCAGTGGATAGAGTGCTGAGACTGGAATCAGAAAGACTCACCTTCCTGCATTTAAATATGGCCTTAGGTACTTACTGTGTGACCCTGGACAAGTCACTTAACCCCATTTGCCTCAGTTTCCTTATCTATAAAATGAGCTGGAAAAGGAAATGACAGGCCACGCCAGCATCTTTGCAAAGAATCAGACACAACTGAAATGACTGAGCAACAAGAACATATTGGCAGTGATAGAAATGTTTTCAAAGACAAATGAAATGGGGTTTGTTTTGTGAGATTGTTTTTAATTTTGGTCGGGGGAGAGGAAAACTAGAACTTTCTATTAATGCTAAAACTATGCCTCAGAGTAAAGTGAAAACTTTTGCATTCAACGGGTGCTTGCATTCCACCTAACCCAAGTAGTACCTTTTTAATCAGAGGCTGATCCATCACTGGTCTGAAACTCTGGTCAGGTTCCTCTGAGCCCAAGGTTCTATTTTCCTTTGACTCTATACCATGCCATCACTCCTCCATATATAACAATAGCTCACAGTTTTATAGAATGTTCAGACTTATAATGTGATTCCCTCACAATAGCTCCATGAGGGAGGTGGTGCATGTATTTTTTATTTTTGATACTGCAACAGATGCCTCATCTCATCCTCATGGGCACTCTGCCCATCAAATACAGAGCACAATTCATTCCCGTTTTCTCATTTTCTGTGACTCTTCGGTATAGCCTTTTATCAGTTCTTCACAGAGGCTATACTCAGCTGCTTAAGGCCTTCTTGGAAGGGTACTAAGAGGCAGCATGGCATAGTGGATAGGGGACTAGATTGGGAGTCAGAAAGACCCAAATTCAAATCCTGCCTCAGACAGTTATTGTCTACGTATCCCTATGCAAGTCATCTCACTTCTCTGTGCCTCATTTTCCCCTTCTATAAAAATGAAATTTAGATAAAATGACCTTAAAAGTCTCTTTCAGCTCTAAATATGTGATGTTATGATTCTACCAACAGAATTGAGAGTGTCCATCATATATTATCCTTTTGTGTCTACCACAGTTGTCCTTTTCTGATCATACATGTTCTTAATGATGTATTTTGTATCATTCTTATATGCAAATTATCCTTCTTAATGTGTTGAAGCCTGTATATACCCACTGGGTTTTTCTTGTATGAATAAATGAATTGCTAGGTCTTTTTAGTCATAGTGAATCACATTGAGGAGGCTCATAATGCTCCAGACTAGGTACTGTTTTACGATTTATGTGCTATGTACATAGTCTGACAAAATATCTTGATACCATTTGTAAAAGAAAACATATGGGAATACTCTTCATCTATAGGGAATCTCTTCTTTTGGGGGCTTTGTCCATGTGTATTGTATGTATACATACCAAATTATAGCTTTCAGATACGTGTAGAATATACCTATGCACAAACATGTATGTATGCATGTGTATGTTTGTGCATATATTTATAAACATATGAGTATGTATGTACATAAAAATGATGTAAAGTACTATGTAAACGCTAGGTATCACCATTAATATAGCCAAAGACCTTCACACCACAGCCTCTCTCTAACCTTCTCCCCTGTTCTTTGATACCAATCCATTGTTACTGTCAAACAGTTCTTCATATTGTCTCCCTAATATCCCCTCTACATTTATACACTTCCCTTTTCTTGTTGGATGGGAAGGTGACCACCTAACCTCTCTTGCTTCCCCTCTACCTACCTCCCAGAAAGTGTTATCCTTTCTTTAAGAAGGTCTAGCTCCAAATCCCACTTCCCACAGAAGCCATCTCTGATTTCCTCATCCCACAATGGTTCCTTCTTCCTCTGAAATTCTGTAGAACTTAGCTTGTACTGGTCATTCGGTACTCATCCATACGCATCTATGTATACATATATACACACAAATATATGTGTATGTACACATGTGTGTATACAACAACAACAATGATAATAATAGCATTTATATAGCACTTACTATGCCTCAGGCACCACGCTAAACACTTCCCATTTGATCCTCATAACAACTCTGGTAGGTAGGTCCTATTATTAACTCCATTTAATATTTGAGGAAACTGAGGCACCCAAAGATTAAGTGACTTGCCCAGGGTCACACAACTAGAAAGTGTCTGCAGCTATATTTGAACTTAGGTCTTCCTGACTGCAGACCCAGTATTCTATCCACTATATATGTATATGTAAAAGTGTGTGAACACACATAAATGTATGTTGTGTGATCCTGGGCAAGTGATTTCACTTCTGTCTACCACAATTTCCTCAACTGTAAAATATATGTATAGATACACACATGGTCTAATTTCATACAACAACAACCCTGAGGGAAGGTAGGGCAGTTCACAGAGAATCAAATCACCCACATCACCCCAAAATGACACGCTAAGATATGTGGATTTTTCTTTCAGTAATAGAAAGCCATTGAAAAATTTTTTATTGTTGTTTTATTCTTTTTTTCCCCTTGTAACATGAGCATGACCTGTTTGGAGGGAAAAAGGGAGAAGCAATATCTAAGCGTATCAAATACAGAGCAGTTACCAATCTGCACTGATAAGGGGAATTTCCTCATTGGGAATCTTGTCCATTTCTTCCTTCACAACATTTCCCATCTTTGCCCTCTTTTCTCCATTCACACAATTACCATTCTGGTGCAGGCCTCAACACCTCATACTGTTGATTAGTCATCCTGATTCAAATCTCTCTCCACTCCTGTCCCTTTTCCATGCAGCAGCCAAAGTGATCTTCCCAAAGCACAAGTCATTCCACTATTCAATAAATTCCAGGGGCCCCCTATTACCTCAAGAACCAAATAGAAAACCCTTTGTTTGGCTTGTGAAGCCCTTCACTGCCAGGACCCTTCCTATCTTGTTCCCTAACTTCCACATACTCTACAATCCAGTTTCACTGGCCTTCCTCCAGTTCTTCACACATGAGAGGCCATCTTCATACTCATTGCCTTTACACTGGCTGTCCCTCATGCCAGAAATGCCTTCCATCCTCACCTCCACCTCCTTTCTTCTCTGTGCCTTTTCAAGAATCAGCTTAAATTGTACGTTCTGCAAGAGACCTTTCCTGATGCTCTCCCTTCTTCCCTCCCTCTGAGATTGCCTTCTATTTAACCACATCTCTCCTGCATGAACATAGTTATTTGCATGTTGCCTTTCTTATTCAAATATGAGCTTCTGTGGGGCAGAGACAAGGTTTCTATATTTTTGCCTTTCTTTGTATCCCTGGAGCTAAGTACAGTGCCTGGCACATGGTAAACACATGTTGACTGGCTGACCAACAGATTCAGAGGTACAGCTCCTTACCCCCAAAGGAAGAAAAAGAGTAAGAACATATCAAGACTATCTGTTAAAGAATTTAAGGGGAAAATGTCTACCATTTCTTGCTATACTCTTTGGTCCCAAATGGCTAATGACAAAGCAAAGTTATAATCTAAGGTATCCAGCATATGCATATAAGCAATGGAGAAGCTTTGGTAGGAAGAATTTCCTTCACAGTGATTAAAGATATATCCAAGGGGATATTGGAAGGAAAATATTTTCTTGAGGGTAAAAGAAACATCAATTTATATCTCCCATAGCATCACCTTCTGGGCACCATAGAAACCTACTCTGTATTTTTGGAGCAGTGGTTTGAATATTTTCTAAGGTAGAACGAGTTCCAAATTACTGGTAAGAAAAAAGTACCCACCTCTAAAAGCACTGCTTAATTCTCTCTCAAGTCCTTGTCTGCTATTATATAGATATAATCATCAATTCCAGTTTTATAGCCACCTCGATGGTATTAAATTGCCTACCAAATGGTCATCTCCTCTAGCATCCTCTAAGTTGCTTGAGGGCCAGGTAGATATCTTATTTATCTTTGCATTTTCTCCTAATGACCCTAGCACAAGATCTTCAATATATAATAGTAGATTCTTAATGAAGATTTATGGAATGAATATATAAATGGATGGATGGAGGATTGGATAAATGAAATATTTTTTTATAACACAGCTTAATATAAACCCCTTTGGGTCAAGTACACTGCTACCGTCTCTTTCTGGAACAAAAATCTCCCATCTTACTGGTAAGTGTCTATAAATCCTGCTTTCTGACCTGTCTCAACATCACAGTTTCATTTGATATGCAATCAGTTCCCATGGAGAAACCCCCACATGCTGAAAAAAAAAAGCTAACAAAAGATGCATCTTTCTATGCTTTTTGCCCATACATTTCTGGGCTATTTCAGTTAGGAGGGACAGCTCTATCAGTTGGCTCTACAGTACTATCTACTGCACCAACAGCATAGAAATGTCTGCTCCTTTGGCTGGGATTTCTTGGTCTGATCGCTCTATTCTCTTTTGGGGAAGTTGGAAAGATCTCATAAGTCACTCAGCCTAAGCCATGTCTGAACAAGTACCTGAAAAATGGTCACACAACCTTTGCTTGAAGACCTCCAATGATGAGAAAATCACTAAAAGGGTCTCAGATGTCTTCTTATACTCTTTGTTAATCCACTATCAGCCCACATCTAAGATTAGTTACCTGGCTAGAGATTAAGGTTTAGCTTAGTGATACTCCTTTAAGGAGTACAGTGGATTGTATCACTAAGGCCTTCAAAATGCTCACATCTGCAGGAGTGAAGTGAGTTCTCATTGCCTCTGACTAGCTGAAACCCACAAGGCTTCTCTCCTTGAGCTTGCCTTGACCTGTTGATTCAGACCCTGTCTCTACCCCTGCCCCTTTCTCTTCTTCTATTCATGCAACTGACTTCCCAGTTCCCCAAAGTGCTGCACTCCAGGGCTTTTCTCTTTTCCCCTATTCCTTAGCTGTAAGCCACCAGTTATCCCCTTTCCAGGTGAAAGAGCTTTGGCATTAGCAGGACCTAGCCAGCAGAGCTTCACACTGGCCATTACTGAAATAATCTTTAATGCTATGACCCTATTAATCCTTGGATCCCAGGCATTCTGTCCAAGTGAGGACGCTACCAATGAGGCACATCCTTGAATCAGTGTCCAATTTGGGATAGATTCTCTGCATCTTTTCCAGGTATATTTCTGTTTCAGTCTCCCTATCCTAAATGGTCATCAAAAACCGCTTTCTCACCAGCCAGTACATCTCCACTTCAGCCACAGATTTTGACGAGGTGCCCTGAATTTCTCTGCATGTATATGTCTGGATTTGCTTCTGAATGTTTTTGTAAATATTTGTGAAACTGACATTTTGTGACTGACTGGTTTCTGGAGTCTGCAATTAGACCTGATAGGAAGTGAGCCCTGAATCTGAGAATGGTAGAATATATCACAGAACTTACCTTGAAGCTTCAGTCTTTCCAATGACAACAATCAAAAAGTATACATAATGGCTTGTCTTTAATTTAGTGCTTTCTCCTTAATTCAAATTAATTCAGCAGACATTTATCAAACATCTACCTGAGCTAGTCCTAGGGATACAAAGACAAAGGCAAAACAATCCAAGCCCCCAAGAAGCTTATATACTACTAGATAAGAACAACATAAACCTGCAGATGAATATGTACAAAACATATACATAGCACATGCAAAGTAGTTTGAAGGAAGAAAGAGAACAGTAACAGGTAGGTGGACCAGTAAAGGCCTCATACAGGAGATAGTACTTGTGCTGCAGTTTGTTGAGGAGCTAGATATTTCAAGTAGCAGAAGTGAGGAAGGAGAATATTTCAGACATGGAAGTACAGTCTTATAACCTCAGAATTATCTTGGATTCTTCCTTTTCATTTAACTTCCATATCTCCTGAGTTGCTAAGGTTGTGTATATACTATCACCACACTACTTATTACATCTACCACTTTCTCTACATTCCCAGAGTCCCTAGCCTAGGTCTTCACTGTAGGGTATGTGAACTATGGTTTCAGTAGATGTAGACCCCTTGAGTACTTTGAATCTGTTGTTGCAGTTCTCTTGGAGACCTGGGCTATGAGTTGGGGGCAGGAATTCTTCTTACAGCAATGTACGGGATGAATAGAAGGGGAGACCTAAGGCAGAAAAAAATGGTTCAATTACTATTAACATGACATGTATACAAGAGGAAATATAATTAAGGCCTGGATGACATCCACTGCAGAGGACATAGATTCAAGAGATATTGTGAAGGACTCAAAGACAGATAGAATGTGATAGAGTGGAAAAAGCCAAAGGTAAGTTCAAAGTTTCAAGGCTGTGTAAATTGGGAAGATGGTGGTGCCATTAAAAAAAAATAGAGAAGTCAAGAGGAGGAACAATTTCACATAGGAGAGATATGGTGGTATGAAGGGACATTTGAGGGCAGAAATAAATATCTGTCAAAATGAAGTTTGTGGAATGGTTGAGAATCAGCTTTTGGACATAAGATAGAGTAATATATCTAGATAGAAATGTCCTGTAACACCTCAAGATTTATATCTGGAACTCAGAAGACAAGAGAGGAATTTGAGAGTCATTTGCCTTGACATGATAGTAGAAGCTGTAAAAGTGAATGAAATCATCTCATGAGAGAGCAAAGAGAAGAGGGCCAAGGAGAACCTGTTGAGGGCTGTTCCCCAAAGAAGACTGAGTCAACCAAAACAATTTTCCATTTCTGCATATAGCTTGGCTTGACAATCTTTTCACCAAATGAAAGACCTAAAATGACCATTTCATGCCCCCAGACCAAATAGCAGAATTGTAAACCTGCAAAATCTCTAGTAGACATTAAAGTAAGACTCTCCTTCTTGGGTGAGAGGAAAGGAGGGTATTTTCTTGACTATCACTGAATCTATACTGACCTTATCTTGCATGTATGGGATAACTTTTTTACCATTTACTGTGGATTTAACTATCTTGAAGAAAGGGACAATGCTTTATTTATTTTACCTTTGTATCTCCCCTATTGCTAGCATAATATGTTTCATATGTTAGAAGTTTAATAAGTGTTTGATGAATGAATCAATTAATGCATGCAATGCCAGAACTCCAGGGGAGCTTCAAGAAAGTCTAGTTCAACCCTTTCATTTTTCAGAAGACCCAGAGAGAGCAAACAAATGGCCCAGGGCAAAATAGCCTTAGGTTATTCTGGCAGCCCTTTATCTTACATACAGAGTGTCTGGCTTCCTAGTCTAGAGAGTACCCTTTCCATATTTATTTAAATTTATTCCTCCCACATCAAGGGAGTTGGGGGTGTGGTGCCCCCATGATTGGGAAAATCTCTGTAAATTTTTTGGCTCTCCCTTCATACCAGAGAAGTCTGAATTTTTTCTTTTTCTTTTAGGGTGTGCTTACAATACCTTATTGTAAAATTTGGGCTAAGTATTTGGACACAGGCTATATGTAGGTCAATGTTAAGTAAAAATACTTTTTTCTGTGTCATCTGCTGGCCTTTGCATGTCATCCACCGCTTCTGCTAAAGTCTTTAAAAAATTCTCATTTAATGTTTATTAAATTAAATTTAATTAATTAATTTAATTGAAATCCCCGACTGACAATTTTAAAAGTCGGGAAAGTCGCATTGTGGAAGGGATAGCTGTACTCTGGTCCTACAGAATCATAGGATGTGGAGCTGGATGGGCCCTTCAACACCATAAAATCCAACACCCATCTAATCCAAAGGAAATTGAAGTCTGGAGAGGAAAAAAATTTCTGAAGTTTTTACCCCTACATGACTGAGCCAGGATTAGAACTCAGATTTTTTTATTCCAAATTCAGTGCTCTTTTCACTACTAAATAGTTACATCTGCTACAGGGCAAGTCAATTTTCTCTATCAGGATGAACTGATTTAAAGATGGTAAGTAAGCATGTTATTGGTCTGTATCCTACTTCTAGCTGCCATTAAGATGTATTGGGAAGATGTTATTGATCTGCATCTTACTGCTACCTTCTTCTCTAATGTTTACTTCTGTACAACCTTGGAAATGTTATTTACCCCACCTCACCTTCATCTGTAAAAGACAGAGGTTGGATGAGATGGCCTCTGAGTTCTGTTTCAGTTATAGATCTACGATCCCATGATCCTACGATAGATGAGAAGAGTGTTTTCTTCCTGCAATAGGAAGCAGATTCCATATGTCACAAAACCAGGCTTTGCTTCTGGCATATGCACAATCCTCAGGAAACTTCTTACAAGCATTCTGCATACTACCGAGCTCTTCTATTAAAATATCTCAAATGTCTGCAGCATCAGGCCCAAGTTTTCAAAATGCTAACTATGATTATTGCCCTGGTAACCTCCTGTTCTGTCATTTCTGCAGGTGACATTTCCACAATTCAATGGGAAAAGTTTTCTTTTCTCATTTCCATATTACTTTAGGACTGTGCTATTTCAGAATTTCCCAAACACCCTAAAGCTGTCACATCTTCAGCAGGTGGCATACCTGCTCAGTAACCTATTTTCACTTTGTTGGAAATGCCTAGAGAACGTCTTCAGAGTGTTCTGAAATATTTCACTTTTTTCCTTCTCTGCTATATTTATCATTTCTATAATCATTTTGAATATGCAGGTAATTTTGGTTTGAATTTTTTTTATTTAATTCACTTGTTTACCCAGAGCAAGAGAATGGGATATTAGAACAGGTTGAGACTTTAGAACATAGACTGTTAGAGCTAGAAGGGACTTTAGAATAAAGAATAAAGTTACATCTGTAGCAGATGTAACTATTTAGTAGTGAAAAGAGCACTGAATTTGGAATAAAAAAATCTGAGTTCTAATCCTGGCTCAGTCATGTAGGGGTAAAAACTTCAGAAATTTTTTTCCTCTCCAGACTTCAATTTCCTTTGGATTAGATGGGTGTTGGATTTTATGGTGTTGAAGAGCCCATCCAGCTCCACATCCTATGATTCTGTAGGACCAGAGTACAGCTATCCCTTCCACAATGCGACTTTCCCGACTTTTAAAATTGTCAGTCGGGGATTTCAATTAAATTAATTAATTTAATTTAATTTAATAAACATTAAATGAGAATTTTTTAAAGACTTTAGCAGAAGCGGTGGATGACATGCAAAGGCCAGCAGATGACACAGAAAAAAGTAAGAGTTAGAAGAGATCTTATAATACTACTGTAAGAAGGGACCTTAGAACATAAAATGCTAAAGCTGGGAGAGACCTTAGATCATAGAATGCAAGAACTGGAAGGAATCTTAGAACATAGGACCTTAGAACAACTGGAAGGAACTTTTGAATAAAGAACATGGAAACAAGAATTGGAGATCTTATAATGCTAGAGCTAGCAGGGACATTCAAACACAGAATGCTAGAACTGAAACATCCTTAGAACGTAGAATACTGGAATTAAAGGGGACCTTAGCACATAGAATGCTAGAACTAGAAGGGACCTTAGAACATAGAATGTTAGAGGTGGAAAGTACTTTAGAATAAAAAACATGGAACGTCAGAGCTTTATAACAGAATGCCAGAGCCAGAAGGTAACGTAGAAGAAAGGATATAGAACATTAGAGCTAGAGAGCATCTTGGAACATAGACTGCTAGATCTGGAGGGGACCTTAAAGAACTGAGTCCAAGCTCCTCATTTCACAGATGAGGACAATCATGATTAGAAAGATGAAGTCACTTACCTGAAAGCACACAATAAGTTTGTAATAGAGTCTAGGTCTACATTACTAATCTTAGGATACCACTAGGATGCCACTGAAAAAAATCTGATTCCTCTATTCCTCCAAAATTTATGGAGTCCTGGTGGAAAGGGTGGGGGCTAGGAAAAGGGGAACCTGCTAGTACATAACACTTTTTATTGAAAAAGTCCAAGACAAGATGTATCCTTTAAGAATATGACTGGTATCAAAAGCCAGGTAAAACATACTTACAGGAGCTATATTGCTACTTTAATCAACCAATTAGCATTTATTGCATGTTTAGATGTTCCAGGCACTGTACTAAGTGCTAGGAATACAAAGGAAAAACAAATTCAAATTTCTGTCCTTAAGGATCTTACTTCCCAAAGGGGCAGACATATATAAATGGTATATACAGAGTAGCCAGAAGGTAACTTTAAAGTGGCAGGGGCAGACATATATAAATGGTATATACAGAGTAGCCAGAAGGTAACTTTAAAGTGGCAGGGGCAGCCACTAGCAGGTACCAGAACTTGTTAGTCTGTGGCAAATACTATTTACAATATCTCTAAGTTTCAAAGATCAAAAAAAGAAAGGAAATGACATAGGAAAGCATGATCATGAAGGACAACTTCACAAGTAGAAATGACTAAAATTCAATGCAAGCTCATCCAGTAATGCTGTGGAGCTGTAATTTTTGGTTGTTTCCTCTCTTCTTTTCCTTTCTTCTCAGGGGAAGAGAGAGGGGGGAGGGAAGGAGGAAGGGAAGGTGGTGGGAGGATGGATGAAGGAGGGAGGGAAGGAGGGAGGAAGGGAGGCAGGTAAGAGAGAAGGAAGGAAGGAAGGAAGGAAGGAAGGAAGGAAGGAAGGAAGGAAGGAAGGAAGGAAGGAAGGAAGGAAGGAAGGAAGGAAGGAAGGAAGGAAGGAAGAAAGGAAGGAAGGAAGGAAGCTAATGCTATCATAGGCTACATTATAAGGGGCACAATATCCAGGTATAGGGAGGAATCATCTTATCCTCTGCCCTGGTCAGACCTGAAATAAAATTTTCTCTGCAGTTCTGGATGCCAAATGTCAGGAGGGACATTGACAAGCTGTAGAGTATACAGAAGTGGGTAAAAGAAGTTTCTTCCTGGGAAGATGCTTCACCTGAGGAGGTTGCTAGCAACATGAATCTCCTTAAATACAAACAGTTGATGAATCATAGATTTAGAAATGGAAGGAACTTGCCTGGCTATTTACAAATGAGGTTGTCTATACTCTGGCCATCGTCCTCATTCCCATCCCACCAGAACCTAACTCCAACCTCGGGACCCTAGCCTCTGCTTTTGCCTTTTCTTATCCAGAACCAGATCTCTACATCACTTCCTGGTCATTTTCAGACCATAACACTGTGCACATTTGCTGCCCCACAACTCTCTTTATGTGTTGTATTCCTTCATTAAAATGTAAACTCATTGAGGATAGGGGCTCATTTTACAGATGAGAAAACTGGGGTAAATAGGGTTAACTGATTTGCCCAGGGTCACCCAGCTAATAAGTGTCTGAGGTCAAATTTTAACTCAGGTCTTCCAGATTCCAGGTACTCTGCACTCTATCCACTGAGCCATCTAGCTTCCCCATCTTGCTTACTTGTATTTACCTCTGGAGTGCTAAACACAATGCTTGGCCCAAAGTGAATGCCTAATAAATGATTTATGGTCATCATTGACTTCAACCTACTCATTTTACAGATGAGGAAACTGAGGCACAAAGAAGTTAAGTCCTTTGACCAAGGTCACACAGGTAGAAAGGCAGAGCCAGGATTTGAACCTAGGTCCTCTGTACCCACACCCAGCCCTGTTGCCACTGTGCCATGTAACAAACCAGGGATTAAAAAAGTCTGGAGAAGTAGAGACTCAGAAGAGAAATTATAGCTATCTTCAAACATTGGAAGTATCATTGGATCGTGGACTTGGAGCAGAAAGGAACCTTAGCGATCATCTAATCCAACCCCTTTGTTTCTCAGACGAAGAAATAAGCCCAGAAAGTTTAAGTAATTTACCCAAGGTTACACACATAGTGATGCACTCTGAATTCAAATCCAAGCCCTCAGTTCAAGTATTTAAAGGTGGACCAAGTGAAAGAGGAAATAGATTTGTTCTGTTTGGCCTTAAAAGATGTAACAAGGAGCAATGAGTAGGAACTGCAGAGAGGTCAATTTAGTCTTAATAAAGAGAAAAGCTTCCTAATGATTAGTACAATTGAAGAGCATTCATTGGATTTTAAGTCAGAGGACCTATGGCTTCCATTCCAATTTTGACACTTACTACCCTGTGTGACCTTGGTCAAGTGACTTAACCTTTCTGTGCCTCAGTTTCCTTACTTGTGAAATGAGGAGGTTGGATTAGATGACTTTTGGGGTCCCTTGCAGTTCTGTATCTGTGAACTATTGTGAACACTATTTTATCTACAATATTAAATCGATTTCAAAATGGATGCTGCCCCAGAAAATGTAGGAGATTTCTTCTTACTAAAAGCAAAGTCCAGAAAGTTTTTAGAAAGGATTCTTTTTCAGGTATGGATTAGACTAGATAATCCCTGTGGTCTCTTACATTGTAAATGTGTGATTTTAAGATAATGATAAATAAACAACTCTTTTTTCTACTGTCATGTAAAATGATGATGATGATGACGATAGCAATAGCTAGAGTTTCTATAGTGCCTTAAAGTTTGTGAAGCAGTTTTGATGTGTTTTGGATATATTACCTCATTCGATCCTCACCATAACCCAAAACAGACAGGACCTTTTCTCTGCCTTTTACAAATGAGGAAATTGAGGTAGGCAGAGATTAAGTAACTTGCTTAGGGTCACCCAAGTAGCAACTATCTGGGAAAGGATGTGCACTCAGGTCCTTCTGACACCAAGTCCAGTACTTATCTACCAAGCTACTGTCACCTAAAATATGAACCTAGTTTCTTACTCTGTAAAATAAGAGGGTTGGGGCAGCGAGGTGGCAAAGTGAATAGAGTGCTAGATGCATCTTCCCAAGTTCAAATCCAGTCTCAAATACATACTATCTATGTGACCCTAGACAAGTCATTTAACGTTGTTTGCCTCAGTTTCCTCATCCATAAAATGAGCTGGCAAAGGAAATAGCAAACCCCTCCAGCATCTTTGTCAAGAAAATCTCAAGTGGGGTCATAAAGAGTCAGACACAACTGAAATGACTTAACAACAACAACAACAACAACAAAATGAGGGGGTTGGTCTGGATGATCTCTAAAATCCTAAGAAAGACCCCATAAAGACCTCTACCTTGAGGTCAGAAAACCTGTGCTCAAATCCTAAGCTCTGCCATTTACCTGTGTGACCCTGGGGCGTCACCTTAGCCAATCTTAACCTCAGTTTCCTCATCTATAAGGTAAGAGGGTGAGACAAGAGAGACTCCTAAGTTCCTTCCAGCTCTGAATCTATTTCCAGCTCTAATAATAAAAAGCTCGTGTTTATAGAGAGCTTTAGCGTATATAAAGCACTTTCCTTACACACAGCCTTGACAGGAGGGACAGCCTAATGGAGTGGAAAGACTGTTAGAGTTGGAGTCAGAAAACCTTTGATTTGAATCCTGCCTCTTGCCAACTGTGTGGTCCTAGTCAAGTCGCATAACTTGCTGGCTTCAGTTTCCTCAAATATAAAATGGCAGGGATGGACTCAGTGACTTCTGAGGCTCCTTCCAGCTAAACAGCACTAACCTCACAGGGTAATTGTAAGGAGCAAATGAGATAACCCATGTGAAGCACTTTCAAACTTTAAAGCTCCATACAAATGCAAGCTCTTATTTTTATTATTATTCCAGCTCTAAGTCTACGATCCTCTGATAACTAGTACATATATTGTTACCTTTTTTTTTACAGGAGAAAAACAGAGACTAAAAGTCTAAATGAATTCCCAAGCTAGTAAGTGGCAGAGGCAAAGATCAAAGTTAAATTGCCTGAATCTAAACCGTGCTTCGTCCTCTACATGGTGCTGCTGACCCCTGCCCTCAAGAAGCTTACAATCTAGTGGGGTAACAAGACATCCGCAGATAACTGTGATGTTAGGTGAGTATCATCAAGGTCCAAACATAGTTTTTGGTACCTGATGGCCTGACAATCGGCCTACATCTAGGGAGGTGGGACCACTGAAATTGGAGAGCCAATGGTCTATCTGCCCCAATCCTTGCTGCTGGTGTTATAGGAGCAGACACCAACGACAAGTTTCAGAGAAAATCTGGGATACCCTTAATTCAATACTTCTGTGTAGCTAGGATCATTGACAGGGACAAATATTGAGTAAAAAAAAAGACAAGAATAAATATTCACACTTTTTATAAGTTGGAGATCAAGTACATTTGGAATTGTGAGAGGAGGCAAAGGGTTTTTATGGTTGAATTTGTGTTCAGGGCTCTATGATTCTATACATACCTCACCCTTTCCCCATACCAGGAAAGTAAACAGGAAAAACAAATATTGATGATGAACAGACTGGCTGCAGCCCTCAAAATGGAAGAATGGTAAGACATGATGACTGTTTTGTGCTCTTTCAAAACCCCATCACTCACTCGAAAAGCTACTAATAACAACCATAGTAATAATATCGGTATCATATTTCTCTGGCCCTTTAAAGTTTGCCAAGGGTACAACCCTTTCAGTAAGTAGTACAAGTATTATTATTCACAGGGGAGGAAGCTGAGGAAACCTGATCTATGAAGTCTTCCTTATCCTCTGTCCCAGTAGTGCCCTGCATTCTTTCCTTCCTCAGATTACCTTGTATTTAGGGTGAGAGGTTTAGAGCTAAAAGGGATCTCAACGGTCATGAAGTGCAATCCCTCTCATTTTTGTGGAACAAAGAATAGAACTAGAATAGGCCTCAGAGAAGTGACTTGCCCAAGGTCACACAGGTAATGACAGAAGCAGGATTTGAACCCTGTTCTTCGAGCTCCAAATCCAATGTTCTTTTCACCATGGCACATTTCCTGCTACTATCAATACCACATCCTCCAGGGAGAATATGAACTCACTGAGGGTAGGGGCAATCTTTGTACCCTCATGGCCTATCACAGTGTCTGAAACAGGGTAAGCAATTTTTTTTAATATTACAGAATTTATCACTTTTAATTTTGTTTGTTAGCTATGAGTTTGTATTTCAGTCAGTCAATCAATAAACATTTATTAAGTGCCTGCTACATGTCAGGCACTATGCTAAGTGTTAGAGATAAAAATAAGAGATGGAAAGACAGCCCTTGCCCTCAAGGGGCTTCTAATCTAACAGGACAAGACCACACACACAAAAGGAAGTTGAAAGAGGTCAGGGGAACGTATAGGGTAAGCAACTAAATAGATATTTATTGAATTGAGGGTGTTGTCTAGGGTTATTGAGGTAATAAATGTTGCCACTAGAGAGCCTAAATTTACCTTGCCCATTGCAATCTCCATCCATGAATGGAGTAGAGCAGTGTCTCAGTAAGTATCAGGCAGGAGAAGCTTGTCACTGTCAAATAGACTACTAGCTTAATACAGAGTCAGGGTAGTTCAAGAGGCAAGATCCATAGATACGAAGTCAGAAGACTTGGGTCTGAAAACCAGATTGATTTCTGACTGTGTGACCCTGGACTAGTCATGTTGCTGTCTGAGCATCTATTTCCTCATCTACAAAATGAGAATAAAGTATACTTATACATCTGAATACATAAGGCAACTGTCATGGCCAACATAGTTTACTAACTGAAAAGTGCCATAGAAAGTCAATTGCTATTAGCAGCTTTCATTATGAAGGGTAGTCTTTCAGAAAGGCCTCAAAGAATCATGTTTTACAGTAGACACGTTCCACCTAGAGGCCCACAGTCAAGCTGTTAAGCATTAAAAGTCTTTTGTGCCTGATTTTTATTATTACTCTTTCTAATAATGAATTGAGTTGCTGCAATGCTTTAGAGTTCGATGGGCACTTTACATCCATACCTTCATATGATCTTCATAACAAAGAATTCCATTTTTGGATAGGACCAGTCCCAACTTTGTATAATCCTTGCCTTACAGATAACCTGAGAAAAGAGACAAATAATCCATGAAATAATTTGATTTCTCTTTTATTGGAGCAAAGAACCAAGTCCTGTAAGTTTTATTTAGGTTTTAATTCCTTCTCTGTCATCCCAAATTGTTGGTTTACTAGAGGCATTAATTCCCTACTCATTCTCTTGTAACCTGAACATAGCATCACAGAAAACTGCCTATGCTCCATATAACACAGTACAAAGAGATGCTGCTTCATACATTTTGCTTTTTCTTTCTTTCTTTCTTTTTGTGCAAAAGTGCTTAGGAGATAAATTGAATTTTATTGTCTAAAATAAAATTTATGTTATTGCAGAGGGGAGAAATGGGTATTAGCTATTACGATGTACATAGCAATGACATAATTGAGAGAAATCAGACAGATTTGTCTCCATTAGATTAGCTGGATCATTGGATAAGCTTTGAAGGTTTATTCCTGGTCCGAATGATGATTCATCCCTGCCAAGAGCAAGCAGCAGAGAGCATACTATTATGTTTCAGTGATGAGGGAAAATAGGCCTTTTTATTCATGACATTTTTTTTCAAAACTCATCTGAAGAGATGGACTTGGGCAGAAAGAAATGGAGAAAGGAGAAAGAATCCAACCTTGAAAATTCTACTTGTCCATTCAGATTCTAATTAGCATGACTTATAATTGGGATGATTTTAGCAGAGGCAGTGTAAGAAGGGAGGTGAAACATCTTACACTGTTCAGCTTATAAAGGGAATTCATTGTGTAATCTCTAATGAAGTAATGAGATAATATGGAAAGTACCAGAAAGGATGCTCAGTTTGGAGTCAAAGAACCTGGGTTCAGATCTAAGCTCTGTCCCTTATTATCTGTATGACCTTAGGCAAGTCATCTTACTTCCTTGGGCCTCAGTTTCTTCATTTGTAAAACAAAGTGGTTGGAATAGATGATCCTAAAGGTCTCTTCTACCTCTAAATCTATGATCTTATGATGAATCATCTAGCCTGGAAAATGGGGACATTAATATGTGCTCTACTTGTCTCTAGGGGTACTGTAAGGACAACACTTTGTCTCTATTTTAAAACTCAATAGAAATGTGAGCTGTTGTTGACATTCTGTGAAATAGAACAATATCTTTAGTTAGGGACTTTCCAAATTATGCCTTCCTCTTTCTTGCTGCCACTAGGAATGAGGTTTTGTAGCAAAGTCAATAGAAAGACAGAGGCTAGATCACAGGAGGGAATTGTGATAACAATGTTTTATATATAAAGAAGAAAGGAGGAGCCATAGAGGAATGGAGGGAGGCATGGAAGGATGGAAGGAGGGAGAAAATGAGGAAGGGAGGAAACAAGAGAGGAAGGGAGGGAAGGAGGAAATAAGGAAAGGAGGAAAGAAAAGAAGAAGAGAGGATAGGAGGGAGGGAAGGAGGAAGGAAAGAAAAGGAGAGAGGAAGGAAAAGAGTGAGGGAGAGAGAAAGTAAAGGAGGGAAGAAAATAGAGAAAGGGAGAGAAATAGGAAAGGAAGGAAAAAATGGAGGGATTTGGGAAGAAAGAGAAAGCATTTTATAGCTGACATCTGTAGCGATGTAGCCTCAGTTGTTTTGAATTGATTTGGATTCAAGTTGTCTAGTTAAAAGGCCAGAACAATTAACAAAAGACATGGTATATTTGTTATCCCAAAGCAAAGTGGTCAATTCACATTTTCAAATAAATAAATGGATGCCAACATATAGAGCAAAGGGAAAGAAAACAAAATAACATATGTAGTATGGCATCCTTTAACATATACACTTTGACCCACTCTCTCACCAAGGTGTTCACAGATGATTTTTAAGCCAAGTTTGTTTAAAATTCCAGAATAATTGTGTCTTTTACTTACTATCGTTTTGAAAGATACAAGGTGAGAAAGGCCAGCTGTCCTCTTCCTGAACTTAAATCATTCATTTGAAAGAAAACTTCCTTTGTCTGGTTCACAGATTTGCAGCTGAACTGGGCTTTGAAGATTATCTATTCCAATATCCCCTTATTTTATATTTGAGTTCTAGAGAGAGGTGGAGTAACATCGAATCATTGAATTATATTGCAAGAACTAACTTATTAAAAGTTCCATAGTGATAGAACCACACCTTGAATCCAGGTCCTCTGAATCTAAATGTATAGACATGAATTAGAGCCAAAATAGCAAAGCATGAGGAAGCTGCACAGCCCAGTTCCCCCCCTCCCAACACAATTACTATAAGAATTATGAACCAAGGAATGATCAGAAAATTGAAAGTGAAAGTATAGTGATTCATCTTTCTAAGACTAAATAAAAAATTCCACCAATAGCCAAGTGACCAGGGCAGGCACTATGGAACAAGGGTGATCCAGGGTCACAGACTCAACACCCAAAGTTCTGAGGTAGGTTAGCAGTAGAGTTGCCCAGAACTGATCACAAAATCAGACCCATACCAAGCCAACAACAAAGTGTAACCCAAAGAGGCACCCAAAGCTCTGAGTTAGGCCTGCAGTGCATGGACATATAGGGTTGATCTTGGACTCAGTCCCCCACTCAAGAATGCAACTCAAAAGGATGGGGATTCCCAGAGAGGCTGGGTTTACAAACTCAGACCTGAGAGATAACCCAGCAAAATAGGATTTCTCAAAGCAGATCATTAGAAAATGACTAAACAAAAAATAAATAGAGCTATTATAAGGCCACTAATGCCCAAGAAATACACACAGAAGATAAGAATAACTCTAAGAAACCTATGAGCAAAGCTTTAGAGAAAAACACTGCTTACCTACAAGATCAATAGAATACATAGAAGAAATAATTCAAGAATCTGAAATGGTTATTGTGAATCAAATGAGGAGAGAGGAAAGAACTGAAGTAGAAATAAGAGCTAGTATGGAGAGATTTGGAAAGAAAAGGAACAGGAGTAACAGATTTGCCCAAGTAACAGACTCTTTGAAAATTAGAATGGACCAAATAGAAATTAATTATTCCATGTGACTCAAGAACAAAGTCAAAAGCATGAAAAAAAAAACAGAAAAAAAATCTGACTGATATCATATCAAATATAATTGTCCTGGAAAACAGACCAAGGTGAGGCAATCTAAGAATCATTGAATTACCAAAAAGCCATGACCCAAATATCATATTTCAAGAAATCATGGAATAAAACTCCCTAGATCTTTTAGAACCAGTGGGCAAAGTAAAAATAAAAAGAATCTGCTAATCACCTCCTGAAAGAAATCTCAAAATGAAAACAAGGGAAGTTGTAGCCAAAATCCAGAGCTTCCAGGTCAAAGAAAAAAAAAAATACTGAAATAGCTCAAAAGAATTTAAGTGTTGAAGAACAACAGTCAAGATCACACAAGACTTGTCAGGTACCCCTATTAAGGAGTGGAAATAATAGAATATTACATCTCAAAAGTCATTGACATAGGTTTACAATCCAGAATAATTCACCCAGCAAAATTGAGTATAATTCTATGAGGGAAAAAAATGACCTTTAATGAGGTCATAGAGGATTTCTAATTATTCCTGTTGAAAAGACTGGAGTTGTGTAGAAACTTTGAAATACAAACCTGGAAATTAAGAAATGGAAATAGGTAAATACAAGCAAACAATTAGAAAAGACTTTATAAGGATGAAATGTTTGCAATTGATATAAGCATGCCCTAAGAAACATAATGTTAATAGGAATAATAAAGAGAATCAAATAAGATGGAGGAGCTAGGGATGTTTGGTTATATTTTCATGTTTATGCTAGGAAAGAGATGGGGGAATGAAGAGATTTTTATTTTACGTATTTGGGGAATGCAAGTAAAAGATGATACAAACATGGGAGGGGAGAGGGAATAGATATCACTAGACCCTCACTTTGAACAGATACAGAGTAAAGTGCACAAGGCCAGGACAATTTGTGCTATAACATTAACATTATTAAAATGACTAATTTTTAAAGATTTAAAAATGTTGACCAACAGTGATTCCAGAGGACTGGTGACTTAGAATGCTTCCCACCTAGATATGCATAATGACACGCATTTTTGGACATGGCCAATGTGGGAATGTGATTTGCTTAACTATGCATATTTGTTGCAAGGGTTTTATTTTTCTTTTTTTCTACTTTAGGGAACAGGGGAGTGGGAATAAGAAAGACAATCCATCTCCTGATTCTAGTCATGTTGATTGGTTGTCCCCCCATACCTGGAATGCTTTCCCTCCTCATTTCCACCTCCTAGCTTTCCTAGTTTCCAAGTCCCAGCTTAAATCCCATATTCTACAGGAAGCCTTTCCTGAGCCCCTTAATGTCTTTCCTCCACTGACTATCTCCAATTTATCCTGGATATATCTTACTTGTATCTTGGTGTTTATATTTTGTCTCTCCCATTGAACTGTGGGTTCCTTGAAAAAAAGGACTGTCTTTTACCTTTCTTTATATCTGCAGCATTTAGCACAGTGCTTGGCCTACAGGAGAAGCACTCAATAAATTACTATTGATTGACTGATTGATTGATAGAGAGGAAAGATGCTTGCTAATTTAAAAAAATCAATTAAAAATCTATAAGCATGCAGAAAAAATTAATCCTTTAATATTAAACAAAATGAATTTCTTTACGGAGAGAATAAGCTAGCAAAAGGATAATAATAGTCCAGGCCACAGTGTCAACCTTACTTAGAAACAGAAAAGAGGTCCAGCACTCTCATGATTTGAAGGGATGATGGGCCCACTATCCAAAAATATTAACGTATCAACTTCATAACGACTAGAGGTTTCCTGAATCGAGATAGGCTAACTTATAAACTCTCTTACTCTAACACTTCAATAAACATATAGGGGAAGGAAACAAGTATTTATTAAGTACCTACTATGTTCCAGCTCTGTGCTAAGCACTTTAAAAATAGGTCATTTGATCCTCACAACAAGCCTGGGAAGCATGTTCTACTATGATCTCTATTTTACAGTTGAGGAAACTGAGATAGAGGTTAAATGACTTGTACTTACAGCTAGTAAATGTCTGAGGCTGAATTTGAACTCAGACCTTCCTGACTCCAGGCCCTATGCTCTATCCACTGCACCACAGAGCTGCCTCATGTGTTCTTATCAGTGTGAACAGTTCCTCCAGTGCTGAAACATTGCAATGTCTCAAGGGTTTAAAAACTTTTATCCATGTCTGGCCATAAATTGTATATAGACTGTTTATCTCAAACACTGGAGACTTTTCTCTTGTTCCTTTACTATTTCTGTGATTTCAATGCAACCTTCAGGCTGTCCACTATCCCCCTGGCACATATCCTTGAAAATGTTTTTTATTTAACTTCTTATATAAAAGTCACTGTTCATAAAAGGCTACTACTTTCTTACATTTATCATACATCTCTATATTGCCCTTTAGGTCACCTGCAATTCTGAATCTTCTGTTATCACAGTGTTCCATCATTCACACCCATATAACATCAATGGAAGATGTTAAAAGAGAAAAGGGGGGATAGACTTTTTATAATGGAGAGCAATTTGAGATCATGAAATAAGTGCTGGCATAATTTCCTAAATGCCACCTAACTTGAGGTTCTCCTCTCATTTTATGTCTAGCCCACTGTCCATTTATAGAACTTTACCAAAATATAGATATGCATACATATGTATTGCATATACCATATGATATTTATGTATGTATGCATATACATATATGTATATGTGTATATATACAGATAATTGTAGATACAAATATGGATATGGATTTATATACTGATGGACTAATGCAATGGTTTTTCCATACAAATCTCATCATCTGGAGAGTTTGTATTCTTCATTCATTGATGAAGTTGCCTTTTCTCAAATGGAAGATATCACTTTTTTTTTATGTGACCACAGTTCTCACCAAGAGGATACTGCAGCATTCTGGAGCTGTGCACAATTAGTACAGTGTCAACTGGCAGCAGAAATAGCTGAAGAATCTTAAAATATATTGAGATTCTCTCATTTACATTAACTCTGTGCAGGATATCTTCCATGACACTTGAGAACACCTCAGGTGAAAATCTCTCTATCTCCTTAAAGCCTCATGTTGATACTTAATAGATTGTTGTATAGTTATCTCTGTGGTCATATTTGTCTGTAGAATCTTATATGGTTTTAACATGTTTGGGAGACATCAATTTAAGAAGTTCCTTTAAGGCTACATTTTGTTCTACTTAGTTAAATGGTTTCTGGAATCAATGATGAGCGGCAAGGCATAAGACCATAAACATATAAATCCGTATCCATATTTTCATATATTTGTATGTATATATATATATATATACACACACACATACATATATATATACTATGTATACACTTATAACTATATATACATATATAATATATTTATATGCATATATATACACACATACATATATATATGTATGTATATATGTATATATACATATATATACATACATATATACATACATATATATATATATATATATATATATATATATTTGTATTACCAATGATAGCTGGTTGTCTAATCTGCATTCCCAGTTCCATTATGGATCCCAACTGGGTTCTGTGTGTCTGTGTGTCTGTGTATCTGTGAAGTCAGCTTAGGGAAGTGAAGGGAGCATTCTCATTAGAGAATTCAAGGGGCCTCAGCTAGCAGTCAGTGATGAAACTCAGCCCACAGATTACCTCTGCCTCAGGCACAGAGACAATCTAAAGCCCTGTAGAACACAGAATCTCAGAACTGAGGTGAGCTAAGAGCCCATCCTGTCCCACCTCATGTCGAACAGGAATCATCTTGACAATGCTCTCAATGAATGGTCATTCAGCTACTGCTTGAAGACCTCCAGTAAGGGAAACTCCCTACTCTCCAAGTCAGCTCATTCTGCTTTTGGATAGCTCTAACTTTTAGGGAAGATTTTCTTTTATTTAGGCAAAATCTGTTTCTCTGCATCTTCCATCCATTGCTCCTCTTCTGGCCCTTTAAGGCCAAAGCAGATGAATTAGTTAGTCATTTCATTTTAGAGGGGGGAGCGACCTTCAAGATCACCTCATCTAATACCTTCATTTGACAGAGGAAGAAAATGAGGGTTGTGGGGTAAGACGCTCAAGGTCACACGGAGCTGGCACTAGAACTTAATCATCCTAGCCAGTGCTGTTCATTAAGCATCCTTCAGAGTACCACTGTTCTTCAAATATAGCATGGATATTTGCAGACTATTCTGGAAAACTAAATATAAAATATAATATTCAATTTCATGGATTCTGAGTTCCAAACAATCAACACACAGATGACATTTTGAACCATACTATATTTATACACTGCATACAAATGCAGTATCACATTTATATAATGGTACTGCAAACCATCAGTATTTTTCTCCTGAAATGATACTTTATTTTTTTAACAGTTCTTCTCTGGCTCTCTTTTCCTTTTCCTTCTTACTCCTTACTCTGTCCTTATCTTCCTCTGTTTTCCTTCCTTCTACTCCTTTTTTCTTTTCTCTGCCTTCTTTTCCTTTTCCTTTTTTCATTTACTTCCTTCTTTTCCTCCTTTCTTCATTCTTTCTCCTCTTCCTTTTTCCTCATTCTCCCTCTCTTCTCCTTTTTCCTTCCTTCTTCGTCTTCTCCTTCTTCCTTTCCCCTCACTATTAGATTATTCTCCTTGAACAGATGTGGTAAAATGGAATGGAAAGTTAAGAGTGGAATAGACTTACTATTTTGAAGACACCAATTAGAAAGCACACTTACCAAGTGAGGTATTTCTAAAGGCAGTTAAATAATGCTTCTAGCTCATGTCCTTGAGTCCTTTTCCTGTCACTCCCCATCCCACACACCCAATTCTCCTCCAAAGTAAAAGATATTGAGTCCAGACCTGAAACCATAGTATGCAGTAATCAGTTTCTACAACTCTTTTTACATTACTACAATCCACCACATACACCAGACCTTCTGGGCCTCGTAATTACAATTGATTTTTCCCCTGCCAGAATGTGTGTTATAGTTTTATTGTATACAGAAGCTCTGCAAAAACAACTGGCTTAAACTACCAACTTTCAGCCTTACTAAAACCTGGCAGGGTGACCATCACAGGAACCTTGACCTGGACTAAGCATTGCAGCCAATGAAACGATGATGCAATCACACTTTTATTTCAGACTTCCTAGAACCAGAAAAGTTGCTGGAGTAGCTGAACAATCTTAAAGATTCCTGGATGACTGAGAATAAGTGACACAATACCTATTTTCTGGAAAATATTGTCAGAATTTTGTAGGGGAAGTGTAATGGCAAAGCATTTTGATTAGACTGTTTAGGGCAACATCAGTCTTTGACAGGGGAAAGTGCAGATTTTATGCTCCAGATCAGGAACAACCACAGAAACAGATTCCTGATGTTAAGCTTTGGGGAAGGGTTCATTTGGAAACATTCACTTGATTCAAAATAAATTCTAAGTTCTCACCTATATTTCCACCCATATCATAAGTGACTGCTTCTCATGCATTGAGGCATTTGGGATCTGATTTGTCTGGGTTGAGGAGAGGGGCAGAGGAGTGTTAATCCATGAGCAAGAATCCTTTGTCTGGTCCATCAGGCAAAAACCCATATTGATGTTTGCATACTGTAGCAAATCATTTATTTGGTTGTGGACCATATCACCTAGATCATCTTCCAAAGTGAAGTTCCAAATTCCAAAAGCTGAAAGTTTGGGCAAACAATAATAATAATAACTAATGTTTACATGGTGCTTTAAGGTTTGCACAGCATTGTATAAATATTATCTCATTTGATCCTCACAACAACCCTGAAGGTGGATGCTATTAACCCCATTTTACAAATGAGGAAACAGAGGCAGAGAGAGATTGAGCAGATTGCCCATATTCACACAGTTTGTATCTTAGGCAGGATTTGAAGTCAGGTCGTCCCCTCTCCAAGTCTAACATTCTATCCACTATGTCACCTAATGGCCACTCTCAGCCTCAGTTTCTTCATTTGCAAAATTAAGGGGCAGGACTAGATAACCTAAATTTCTTTCCAGCCTTAACTCTATGATTCCATAAAAGAGACAGGGACACAGTACAGTCCACGGAAAGAGTGCTGGATTTGAAATCAGAGGTTCTGGGTTCAAATTCTGGCCCTGGCTCTGCCATTTACTGTGGGTGACTTTTGGAAAGTTGTCTAACATCTCTGGGACAGAATTTCCTCATCTGTAAAATAAAGTAATTTGATTCAATGGCCTCCAACTTTGGGTCTATCATCTTATGAGCCCATAGTGAGTATAAACAGTCTTATCCTGTCCAAAGACAGTTGGTTGTTAAAGAAATGGACCTGAATGGATTCAGGATCTAATCCCAGTTCCTAGATTTACTAGCCATGTGACTATGAGCAAATCACTACCTTTCTGAGTACGTAAAACATCCGTAAAACAAACATGCCTCCTTCATAGAATGTTAGAGCTGGAAAGGACTGACAAATCATGCAATCCCCTCATTTCTCATAGGAGGAAACTGGTTCCCAGAGAGAAATGACTTGGCCAAGGGCATATAGTTTATGTAGCAGAGCTAGGGCTTAAGCCTAAGGCCTCCTGGTCCCAGATACAGTCTTTTTTATAAGACAGCATGACAACAAGCAGCCATTCAGGTGGTCTTGAGGAATGTGCTTTGTAAAGTTTTAGAACATCATATAATATATCCCCTTTATTTCTGGAGCTTCGATAAAAATGTCAACATTTCTATGAAGCAGTAGGAGTTTGGGGGGAATTTTTGCTTCATATCTTCTTTTTGTTTTATTCAATAAAAAAGATACAAAGCGCCCTATCATCCAATGATCTGACTTGGAAAGGTCTTCAATAAGAAATATTTCTCGCAACCAGTTTCCTTTGGTGTTGCTCTCTTAACACTTTATTTTGTCCAGCCCCTGGTTATAGAATTATCTCACAAACCAGAGAGCTTTAGGAAAGCTCACTTGGCCTGTCTGGGCCTCAGTTTGCTCATCTCAGAATGGAGCTCATAGGACCATAGATCTAGAGTTGGAAGAGGCCTCAGAAGCCTTCTACTCCCCCATTTTACAAATAAAGAAACTGAGACCCAGGAAAATTAAGTGATTTGCCCAAGGTCACAAAGGAGGTAATTGGCAGAGGCTAGATTTAAACCCGTTCCTCTGATTTCAGAGCTTTTAGTGTGCTTTATTAATGCCTTTCATCTTCACATCGCACCCATTTCTAATCCACTCCCTGGGTTAGAATTGAATTGAATCCTGACTTGTGACAAAAGAATAAAAATAAGGAAAAAAATATCCAATGCATAAACCTTATCTTACAATGTTCACAATACAGGGTGTTCCAAAAGTCTCAGTGCAGTTTTAAGCTACTAAGTCATAGTAGTTCCCCACCTCTCTGTTGTGAGGGAGGGTATATATTTCGTTAACAAAAGAACTTCTAAAGTCCCTTGCAATTCTAAGCCTCTGATCCTGTCACAGTATGAGTGAGGGGTTGGGGTGTGGGTAGGAATTCTTTGGGGAGGGGAAAGGATGTCATAGGTAGAACTTATAACTCTCTCTCTCCAAAGACATCCAATGTGAAAGCTACATAATTTACATTGTCAAAGCCTACTCCTACCCTATGTGCTGCTCAATGCTTTTTTATGTCTTATTATGGAGATATGTTGGAAGATATCTATTCTATTTAGAGAATTATTTGGAGCTTGACCTCAGAGGTCAACTAATCCAACTCCTCCACTTTATGGACCAAATTCACTAGAATCAAATAATTTTCCACATCACTATCTAGACCAACTAGTCTATGGATACCCTTGGGTAGATCCCATAGACTAAAGAGTGGGAAGGGATTCATCCCTGAGACCATGTAGTCCAAAATCCACTTGAAATGGTCATCTCTCCTCCACATGAAGAATTCCAGTGACAGAGACATGACCTCCTAAAATGCCAATGTAATTTTAGACAGCTCTTGTGGTTAGTGGCTGAGAGATGACAAGGAAGAGTAAATACAGAACCGACTTAAGAGCCAGGAGAGCTGGTTCAAGTCCTACCTATGACACATACTAGCTATGTGACATTGGGCAAGTCACTTAACTCCTCATTATCCCTAACCAACTCTCTAAGATAAGAACAACAACAATAGTATTTATTTTGAACTTACTGTATGCTGCCAGGCATTGTGCTAAATGTTTTACAAATATAACCTCATTTGATCCTCACAACTCTGGGAGGAAAATGCTATTATTATTCTCATTTTGCAGTTGAAAAAACTGAGCCAAACAAGTTTAGTGACTTGCCCAGGTTCACAACTAGTATGTGTCTGAGGCTGAATTTGAACTCAAGTCTTCCTGATTAGGGACCCAGAACTCTACCCATTTTTCACCTAGTTACCTTCAACTCTTCAGTTAAAAAAGCAGTTGCTGCTCTGTATTGGTAGAAGGAATTTCCTTACCTATACCAACCAAACTCATTGATTTTTTAAAAAATCATTAACAAGTTCTTTTTCATATTGAATCAAGATCTTCATCTCTCCAACTTTTAATGGGACCTGGGTCTACTTTCTTTTTCCTGATATCTTTTCACATATTTGAAAACAGCAATTGTACTTCCCTACCTCCAAAGATTTTTCTTTTTAAGAGAAGTTGTTTTTAAAGTGCAATGTGAGAGATTCTTTAGTCACATTCCAATATTTTTCCCACACAGAGAAGACTCCCTGATTAAGCGATAGGGCATGTCAATTAAATGCCAAGGCTACTGCTTGAATACGACCTGCATATGAATTTGACCTTTGACATCTGGAGGTAGAAAAGTTAATGAAGTCAGCCAGCACTGTCTGAATGGTTGACAGAGGGAGGGCTTTCTCTGTCCCTCTAAATTCACATGGGGTCATTAATTAGCTGACTCTCTCCCCTTTGAAAATCTAAGCTGTGGCTAATCAGGGTTATGTTTACAAACCAGGGGACCTGGCCTTGAATCACAAATCACTTTTTGCCCTACAGTTTGCAAGAGCTGATTGATTGGAATTACTTTGTTCACAGGTGATGTGTCCTGGGAAGAGATGCGGATCGAGGTGGGGTATAGGACAAGAAGGAAGTCTACAGAGATGGGGAAAATTCCCAAGCCGAACCAGCCAGTGGTAAAATGATGGAATAGTAGAAATATGCCCTCAGTATACTTGGGGGGCCCTTTTCTTTACCTCTTCACCTTTGGGCATCCAGTGGCCTTCGTGTTATCCCTCCCAGCTCTTCTCAATTTCCTATCAACAAACTACTTAATATCAGATTCTTCTCTCAGGAAAAGATCAGACATCAGTTATTTACACTCTTCTGTTCATGTCATGAAATATATTTGGAGTGGAAAGGGGGAAGTAGCATTTAAAGGTTGACTACTCATTGGGGAATAAATAACTTTGTCCCTGAGACAAGTGCTTTAAGGTACCATAAGGCAATGGGAAAAGTATTCTTAAACAAGTAGCACTTCTCAGACCCACAAAAATGATAAGCCCAGGCAGTTAGATTCTCTGCAACTAGTTCAATTTCCTCATATATAATACAAGAAGGGAATGGGGAAGATGCTATGGTCCATTATGTTTCTAATGATCTATGTTCAAAGGTCCTTTCCACCTCTGATATTTTATGAGTCCTCTAAGGTGTCTTCCATATTTGACAGCATGATTCTGTGTTCTAAGAGCCTTTCCATCTCAAACATTCTATGTTCTAGGGTTCCTTCCATACCTAACATTTCACATTGTACATGATAATGTCATTTCCAGTTCTGGCATTCTATGCTCTACAGTTTCTCCTAGCCCTAATATTTTATAATCAAAGATTTCAAACAGTTCTAATATCCTATGTTCTAAGATTCCCTCCCCACCCTTCCCCACCTACCCCAATCTAGTATTCTACAACCATGTTGCAATTTAGTCAAACAATCAAAATAGGATAGTAATCCAAAGACAGTTGGTTTACAAACATATTTAATCCTCAGACAACAGAAAGTGAACACATCCCTATTCTCTGTGTCAAAATTATACTTTAAGCCCCTGAGGTTTAAGAATTCAAACCAATAGATAGACATTACAAGGAGACAGGTTTCAAGTTCATATGGAAAAAGAACTTCTGGACAATCAGAGCTATTCAAAACAGAATGAAGTGTTTCCACAGGTAGAGTTCCCTATCACTGGAGGAAGTATTTGTTAAGAATGTTGTGAAGACTAATGTGAAAATATGTATCACGGGTATGTAAATGTAAAGCCTATATCAGATTGTGTGCCGTCTTGGGGAGGGTGGGAGGGAGGAAGGGGGAGAAAAATTTTCAACTCAAAAGCATATGGAAGTGATTGTTGATAAATCAAAATAAATTAATAAAATTTTTTAAAAAAGAATGTTGTGAAGAGTCAAGTAAACTAGATGATATTTAAGGTTCTTTCCAGCTGACTCCCCCTACTCCCCAACCAGGCTATTTCCTCTGAATTTTCAAGATTTCCTCCTTTAACATATCTTCTGCTCTAGTTTATCCACTACACTGGGCATGACTGAAAGAAGGACCAGATTCTTCAGGGACTCCCCTCTGTGGTCAACCTGTACCCACAACTCTAAGCCAACCTCAGAGGGCTGAAGGGAGAATCACGTAACCAAGGTTACTTATCTAAGGATTTTTCTAAAATTCTTGTGTGTCTAAAGGTGCTGCCTGCACTTTGATGAAACCAAATAACAGTCTAAAGGCAGTGAACTGGTTTGGGAGATCCTGTGCCAGAGTCTATGTTAATGACACTTTCAGTTTCATTGTTCCACCAATACTGAGAGTATTTCTGATAACAATTATGTTGGGGTTTTTTTAAGCCTTCTCTTGCTATATAGCCTCAGGCTAATCTAATGTGGTATGAGGATCAGACTTCTGCCTTTCCATGACTTGTATTTCCCTTGACTACAGTGATTCTAATTTAATTGGGGGGGGGGGAAGAGAGAGACAGAAAAAGGAAGGGAGGGAGAAAGGAAGAAAGAAAGAGGAGGAGACAGAAAGAACAGGAGACAGAAAGGGAAGGAGGGAGGGAGGGAGGGATGAAGGAAGGAAGGAAGGAAGGAAGGAAGGAAGGAAGGAAGGAAGGAAGGAAGGAAGGAAGGAAGGAAGGAAGGAAGGAAGAGCAAGAGACAGAAAGAGAGGGGAAAAGAAAGGGAAAGGGAGAGGGAGAGGGAGGAAAGGAAGAGGGAGAGAAGGAAGGAAGGAAGGAAGGAAGGAAGGAAGGAAGGAAGGAAGGAAGGAAGGGAGGAAGGAAGGAAGGGAGGGAAAGAAATGCCATTTTCTGGAATAAAAAGTGATTATTCTGTGAATACTTGGGAGTTCATACACACATATATCTATTGATGTGTGTTATAGAATTAAGGGGTCCATATGGGTCATCACTGTATATACTTTTCCTTGTAAAAATAAACTGCCCCACAGTTTCTCTTGAGAGCATCACCATCTTTCCAGGTTTGCCACCCATATTCTCAGCTCTTTCATTTCACTCATTCCCCATATCCAACCCCTTGAAAAGTCTTCTCAGTTCTGCCTTCCCAGTATCTCATGTCTATCAACGTCTCTCCTTTCACACAGGTGCCACCTTAATTTACTCAGATTCTCATCACCTCTTCCCTGGATTATTGAAACAACTTCCCAGTCAGGTTCTTTCTTTTGGCCTTTCAGCCACAAGCCTACAGTCTACATAACTTCCAAACAGGCCCCTGAAGTGCCCATCTTCCCCTGCAACCCTGCTGCTCAATAAGGTCTCCTGGTTCCGTATTTCCTTTAACACAAAATACAAACTTCTCTAGCCGATGCTTCTGATTTTAGAATCACTCCCCCTCATTACATTCTGCTTCTACTTATTTGCCATAAATGAAATTCAGTAGCTTGTTTCCATGCCTTTGCATGGACTGTCCTCCATATTTGAAATGTTTTCTCTCCTCAGTCTTCCCTCTTTAAATCTACTATGAGCAAAGCCCTGAGGGGATGCAAAGGTAAAGAAAGCATGACCCTAACCCTCATTGAATATACGATTGACTTGGAAGGATAACTTACATGCAAAAAATATAAACAATGAAACTAGACAGTGCATCAAAAGGGCTAAACAAGTGGTACACACAGTGAGTGCCATGTCACTTCAGAGGGCTGTGAGATCCCCACAGGTTTGCTCAACATGTGCAAACATGAAGGATTGGTACGGGCGTGGATGAGGAGTAAATCATCCTGGCTGGGACTCTTTCTTAACCTTCTCTCTCCCATATGACATCTAGCAATATACACATGGCAAGCCCTTGATAAATAACTTATTTTTTATTGAATCACAACCAATAAAATTTATATTTGTATGACTAATGCTTGACATCTTCAAAGGTTTTTACACACACATCATTGCCCTTGAGCCTCATAACAGGGGATGATCAGGGCAACGATTCATATCCCTATGGTCCAAATGAAAAGGAAGCTCAGAGAGGCGGCCAAAATGTTTCCAAATCCTCAGGTATCCACAACAGAAAGATTGAGGAAGTTTATTTAGCCTACAATCCTAGGATTTGGAGTTTGATGGTTCATTTGAGATCAAGACCAACTGCTTTATTTTGCTGATGAGGAAATTGAAAACCAAATTAGAAGAAGTGACTTCCCCAAGGTCACTCAGGTAACAGCTAATATTGGAACCCAGACTGTAGGCTACTAGAAAGAGCCCTTATAAATCATCTTGCCCATCACACTCCTTTTTTTTGGTTTTGTTTTGTTTTTGCTTTTTGGTGAGTCAATCAGGGTTCAGTGACTTGCCCAGGGTTACACAGCTAGTAAGTGTCAAGTGTTTTAAGGCTGGATTTGAACTCAGGTCCTCCTGACTCCAAGGCCAGAGCTCTATCCATTGCGCCACCTAGCTGCCCCTCACACTCTTTTTAATAAAAAAAAATGGTGGCTCAAAGAGGGTGATTAACTTGTGCAAAATTATATAGGCTTGTGAGTAACAGAACCAGGTTCAAACCCAGTTCTTCTGACTCCAAATCCAGTGCTGTTTCAATAATCTCTCATGGTTTCCTTCAGTGTATATGAAAACTCATCTCAATGTCCTCCTTCAGAGATCTGAAAAATATGCTTACATGGATTTTGGAAAATACTGTAATGAGAAATATCATAATGAAAAGCTTACAAAAATAATATTAAAAACAGCCATGTGGAAGCTAATTTTCCATGAATGTTTCTATGCTTCGGTTCAATTTTTGTTTCAAGTGGCTGAACCCACTTTTAGGAGAGGGCAGTCTTGGGGAAGCATCATGGCAAAATTGTCCATTTTTTCTGTAATGTGGTTAACAGGAAAAGCTGTGTTCATGATTATGCACCAACAGGTCTCCAGCATCAGAAAGCCCTAGCAATTACAGCCTTTGTGGGATAAGAATCCATATTCAATGAAACTGTTATTAACATTCAGACTAGGGGTTAGATTTAGTGAAATAATAGAAGTTGATTTCTATTTACTGCTTTCCAACTAAATGAGTCATATAATTAAGCCAGTTCACTCTTCCCGCTACCCACCACCTCTTCCTACTGCATAAAGGCTGTTCACAGTGCCTCCACTGCACAGAGGCCAAGGGATAGTGATAATACAGAAAGAGTCTCAAATTCATCTAGATGCACACCCAACTAGCGAAGGAGGCTCCAAGTAAAAAGCTGTAAAGGGGAAATAATGGAGTAGGCAAAGAACTGGGAATCAGGAGGCCTGGACTCTAGGCTTGCCTCTGCTTCTAACTTAGTATGTGACCAAGTCCCCTCTTTTGGCCTTGGCTTTCTTATCTATAAAATGAAAGGGTTGGAATAGATGATATTTAATGTCCCTTCTAGTTCTGACATTCTGTGTTCTATGTTGTAAGTTCCTAACCAGCTTTAACATTCTGTGATCTATGTTCTAAGTTAACTTCTACCTCTAAATGTTTTACATTTTTGTTCCAAGATGTTTTCAAGCTCTGACATGATACATTTTAGGTTCTAAGGCACCATTCAGCTTTAACAGGCTGTGTTCAACATCAGTAGATCATGGTTTAATCTAACATGATCAAACATCATGGTTTGAAGTTTGGATTCAGTCAAAGGGCTGCTCTTGAGGACCTAGAAGGCCATATGTGGCCTCAAGGCTGCAGGTTCCCCATCCTATTCTATATTCTTATGTCTCTTTTAGCTCTGACATTCTCTGTTTGAGGGTCCCTTTCAACTCTAATGATCTATATTTCTGTGATGCAGGTAAATAATTAGAACCTGATACTTATTTCAATCCAGCCAGGATCTATAAGTTCATTTTTGTGGGTACTTTCTTTACTGATGCAGACTGCAAACCTTCAGCAACTTAATAGATAGTCTTTCAAGAGCTGTTGCAGCAGAAAAGGCATCACCTTGCCCTCAGTCTAGTTCTAGTGATGCATGTCTCCAAATGTAACTAGGTTGGTTCTTGGACAATAGATCTACAACCTACTACTGAATCCATGCTCAGAGGTATTCCATTAGCTTAGCTCTTAAGTATTCAGGGTTGTCTCCATGCCACAGTGAGGAATCAGAGTAGAACTGACGTCAAGCAGGTCATTTTTAATAACATGAAAAGGAACAATAAGGAAAGAAGAGCTATTATGGAATCAAGTCAAGAGACTATATATTCATGATCTGCTCTGTGCATGACATTATGCTAGGCATTAAAGAAACAAAAATGGCAAACAATCTAGTCCCTGCAATTAAACAACCTACATTCCATGGAAAGGTTATAGCATATGCACAAATAAGTATGATGCCAGGCAGAACACGATAAGGCCAAAGGAGAAATCCAGACAACTTTGAGAAGGGAGTCCAGTGGGTCAATGGTATGGTTTGAGCTTAATAATGGGACATTTAAATAATGGGAACAAACTTCCTCACCTGTTCACCCAGCCCTGGGCAGTAGGCTGCGGCAGCATCCTGGGTATAACTCGTGCCCTGCCTCACATTGAAGTCAGCAGTAATGGCTGGCAGCCTCATCCCAAGGTACATTCCCTGAGGAATCCTGCCCACACCTCCCCACCTGCTTATCACCAGGCATAATAATCACTTCATAGTTTGAAGGGAGAGTTTACTTTCTGCTTATTGGGATGGGGGAGGGTTGAAAACATAGGGAAAAGCCTTGTCTTCTTTTCTTCCCAGAATGCGTGGGGAACACAAAGTTTTTTCTTGATGTTGGGAGAAAGGAGGAAAAGGATCATGGGTGGACATATTCATCACCAGAATATTGGTCATCTTTATATAAAATTCTCTTTAAATTTTTTTTCTATAAGCTGGGATACAATAGAAGTTTCAAGTGAAAGGAAACCTTAGAAATTGAGGACCCTGATAGTCATCACATGACCCATAAGATGATGGATTAGACATTTTCTCCAACTCTCAAACCTCTCCAAAATAGGAAAGATACACAAGAAATAAAACAATTGCAGCTGCCTCCATGGTCTAGGACACAAAGAACTCTAATGAGGCAACAAGCCAATGAACTAATAGCAAAGAAGGTTAATCCTTAATGTGCTTACTTGACACCCCTTCCCCTATCACCCACCAAACTCCAAAGGGGCTTCTTCAGCCAAGATGGGCTTGCAACAGAAATTAACTGTACTCCCTGCCCCTCACTTCCCAATACCACAGAAAATCAAAAGGTCAAATCTTATCCAGCCCAGGACATTATCATGGCCACACTCTGCTGCAACAGGTCTTCACCAAAGAATTGAGGAACAGAGGGAACTGGGGCAAGACACATGTGTGTGTGTCTGCATGGCACTCCACTAACCTGATGGAAAGAGCCTAGAACATAGCTGAGGCCAGTTCTGTCCTCCCAGAAGTTACTTGGGGTAAACAACTGGGCTATCAAAGTATGAATTGCCCAGTGTGAGAAAGAGCTGAGATAGCTATGAGGCTCAGCTCCTGGAGAACTGCCAAAAGGGATAGAGCCATAAAGTGAGCACTAAAGGACAATAGGGAAAGGGAGGGAAAAGCCTGAAATTATGAAAGATGAAGGAAACAAAACACTGTTAAAGACCTTAAGCAAAAGAGTATAAATCAACAGAGAAGATAATAATAACAAAAGGAAAGTTGGCTTCCAGATCATTTAAATGAGTCTCTGTATTTATGATTAAATATTACAAAGCAAAGGAAAAATTTGCTGATGAGCCAGAGGACCCTGTGGATTGAGGAGATGACATGGAATCACAACAAAATGTTTCTGAATAATTTAAGAGAGAAGTAAGAATTGTGAGAGCAGAATTTGTGTCTGCATAGAAGAAATAATTGGTAAAATAAAATTAAAAAAATAAAACTTGAATCCACAGGGGCAAGTCTTAGCAAAAAAAAAAAAAGGAAGGTAACTGATTGGGAATGAAAATTTAAAAACAGTGAAGGACAATCTGGAAGAAGAGGAGTAAAAGATAATAACATTAAAAAGAATCATGCTGTCCATACAAGCAAAACATTTGGATCTCAAAGACAGGATGCATAGGGACAACCTAAGGATTGAAAGCCTCCCAGAAGATCACAAGAAGCCAAAACATCTGAACACTTATTTTTTTATTTTTTATTTTACTATTTCTTTTACCAAGTAATAATAATAATTTAAGATAACTAACTACCCAGAACTTCTGAACACAAAAAGTATAAATTGCCTCCAGAAAAGGATCTTCTTTTGCAAACTCCAAAGGCTAGAGAACTTATTTTGCCATGTCCCTCAATAAATCCCCCTTGAATACATGACTCACATGCTAGATTATGTTTTCACTTTTTAGTGGCAATTTAGTAACACTTAACCATATGACCATCTTTTTGGCATTTGCTAATAAATGTTAGAGGAAAAATCAAGAGAGATGATCACCTTTCCAGCCTCTGAAATTATCCCCTCAAACTCTCAATGTATGTTATTGCTCTCTTAGAATCTTTTTGGCAGTGGACAATAAGGTACTTATCAGGCTAAAAACCCATTAAAAAGCAGAATTCTATATAAAGTTCAAAAGAGAGACATTTAAATGAGATTAGCAACTGCTTGAGTTTTCTAGCAAATTTCTATTTCAGTTGAAATAAATGAGTCCATCAAGAGGGAGGGAGGGAAAGGAAGGGGAGAGATTATATGGACCCAAACTACTTTCTACTGTTCCATCCTACAGAAGATCAAAATCTTTAGAAAAAAAAAATTTAAGACCTACCTACTACTTCCAGGTAACTACTATGTAGAAATTGCAGTCTGAACCTACTCTTCCCAGAGACTGAGATGGCATAAGGAAGTGTGCCCCCAAGATGTTAAGGGGAAATATTTGTACTTCTATTGTTTTGTTTTTGAAATAAATGTTTCTTTATAAAAAATATAAATGAAAACTGTTTAGGAAGCTAGCAATGGAGAGAAGAAACACATTCAGAATGGAGGCTCAAACCTCTTCTTGAAGAGAAAAGACTCCCAACCTCTTAGTGGTACCCCTAGAGCTCTTAAGGGTAGATATAGTTAGCCTCGATCTGGTAGAGTGAGACTAGGGCAAATACTCCCTACCTATGATACTCAGATTCCCTTCTTATTAGAATCAAGGTCTGCTCTTTAGCTGCTCTGTGAATTGAAGGTAACATGGAACCTCTAGAATTCCAAGTTGTTTGGGTTAATGGATGACCCTTTTTAAGGAACAGAGCACCTTTGCATTTAGGGAACTCTGCCCTGCTTATGTTAGAAAGCTGCCTTCTTCATTTAGTTATTTGAATTACTAGGGATTACTTTTATTGCAAAAGATGGCTAAGCACACAAGATTCCAACAAACTGTGTGACCTAAGTCAAGTGACTTCCTCTCTCTGGGCCCCAGTTTTCTCACCTAAAATGAGAGTTACAGACTTGGAAATCTTTTACAAATCCAAAAGTCATAATCCAACCTTCATTGAATTCTAGCTTCATCAAAAGTTTCTTTTTTTCCTCATTGTGATTTTACTAGGACTCACTTTTTTCCTAGCACAGGATTAGGTCTCACTAGTGGAGCTGGGAATCACTGAGAGTCACAAGTTATCCTACCTCATTACCCAAGCAACACAGGCGTGAAAATTTTTAACACTTTAACAATTTCACTACACAAGTATGAAGTGCCAATACTGTGGCTGAATGGTGCCGACATCAAACATGTCAGAGGCAGCTACCCAGGGGAACTAACTCAAGCGTGTCAGACTTAGCCCCAGATGAATCTCTTAAGTTTTCATCTAGAAAGTCCCTCAGATTCTAGTATCAAATTTCCAAAAATCTCATGGAAAGATGATCTTGCTAATGATGGTGCACATTTATCTAAAACTTTACAGTTTAAAAAGTTAGGTCCAAAAACTGTGATGGATATCAGGAAACTGAAGATAAAACAGATTAACCAGCAACCCCCAGGGCATGCAAAGCTATTGTCATTGCTGTTGTTTGTCCTTCATTTTTGGAGAGGACCAATGATATCACAGGGCACTATCTTGACTTGAATTTAAAAGAGGCAGAGTTGCACAAAGTCAACAGCCGCACACTCTCTTCCAGAGTCATCAAAGTTCAGTGGTAGGACAAAAGTCAAGATGGCTGGCAATGGCCTGGGATGCAATGGATGACCTTGGTATCTTTGATCTCTGACTGAGCTCTAAACATTCCACAGCTTCAACTGCCTTCCTGGTTATTGGAACAAATTGTTCTTATCCATTATTCCACTGGGAGAAGTTTTCACATGGTTGGGATACATTCCCCTAACTCACTAACAGGTTTAAGGCCTGTCAGTTACCCTCAACCTGGTGTATCCCATCTGCTGAGACAGTTTGCCAGTGTGTGGCTACTGCATATGCTACAGCTTCTTGGAGCCACAAGTGAGAGTTGCATGACAGGTGGACACCAAAGGTGGCTAGGCAGCCCCGAAAAGGGCTTGGCAAGCCATCACACCAGAGGTGCTCTTCCTCCTTGAACACCCCATTGACCCCACACAGCTGTTATGTCAAAGCTGAAAGTAAAACCATCGTTTTCTAACTCCAATTTCAGTACTCTTTATTCTATAATATGGTAGTCCTTTTCCATCCTCCGCTGTCTCTCCTACTCCTTACCTGATTTCTTTTGAACTACCTAATTTCTTAGGGATCTAGATTATCTGTTCTCAAAGTGTGTGGGGACCACTGGGGGTCCATGAGTTCAAATTATTTTCATAGGAATGATAGCAGGCTTTAATTTTGATGCAGTTAACATTAATATATAGAGACTACATAAAAAGAGCAAGAGGTTTCCAACAATTTTTAAAAGTGGTAAAGGAGTCCTGAGACCAAAACTTTGAGAACTGCCATTCTATAGCATGTTAATTTTCATATATTCTTTTCACAGTTGACCCTTAATCTTTACTTCAGGCTATACCCACATAAAGCCAACAAAATTTGACATAAATACTGATCAATTCCTAGGAAAAATATATTTGTGTGCAAAATATCTTTGTTATTATACAAGGAAAGGGTTTGCTGCTTGAATCTTTCACTTTTCTGGACAGACACAACCACAATACAGACTATCTTGAAACAAATTAAAGTCATAAGGGGCTCTGACATTTTCAGATGCACTGGTTCTACACCTTCTGACTTCAGTAAAGGCTTTTGTACTGGAAGCATCGTTGACTTTGGAGTCAGGGAAGTTGGACTCAAATCCTGATTAGTTCTCAGTTATGTGGCCTTGGACTAATCACTTAATTATTTCAGGCCTCAGAAATTCCTCATCTGCAACATGATGAAAAATAAGGACCCTTCCCATAGGAATCCTAGGGTCCTATCATAGTTTCCATTAAGGGATTGTGTCTAGGTCAAAGGATATGAATAGGCAGTTTTCAAAGGCAGAAAGCAAAGCTATCAACAGTCACATTAAAAAAAAAAACAATAATTAGAGAAATACAAATTAAATTGACTCTGAGAGTCTACCTAATGCCTATCAGATTGGGAAAGAGACCAAAAAAAGGAAAAAGAAAAAGGTAGGAAACAGCTAAGTGTACAGTGCATCAAGTGTCAGGAAGACTTGAATTCAAATACAGTCTCAGACACCTACTAGCTATGTGATTCTGGACAAATCATTTAACTTTAGTCTGCCTTGGTTTCCCCAACTGTAAAATAGGGATAGTAAAGGCACCTACCTCCCAGAGCTGTTTTGAGGATTAAGTGAGATGATATTTATAAAGTGTTTAACACAATGCCTGGCATATAGTAGGGAGGGTTAATAAATGTGGGTTCCCTTCCTGTGTTGGAGAACACAGGAACATTAATGAACTATTATTTATAGGGTTGTGACTTAGTATAACTATTCTGGAAAACATATTAAAGTGTGCATACCCTTTGACCTAGTAATACTGCAACTAGAGCTGAAACTCAAAGAGATGAAAGGAAAAGGAAATGGACTGAAATGTGCAAAAATATTTATAGCAGCTTTTTGTAGTGGGAAAGAACTGAAAAGTAAGTGAGACTCATCAATTGGAAAATAGCTAAACAAATCATGCTACATGAATGTGATGGAATATTATTGCACTGTAATATATGATAAAAGGGGCTTTTTCAGAGAAACCTGGAAAGACTTGTTTGAACTAATGCAGAGCAAAGTAAGTAGAGCCAGGAGAACAATTTATATAATAACAACAGCACTGTAAAAACAAACAACTTTTAAATACTTAAGAATACTCATCAATGTATTAACCAACTATGATTCCAGAGAACTGATAATGAAGCATGCTACCTCCTGAGAGAGAGGTGATGGACTCAAGATATAGAATGGGACACAAATTTCTGACATACATTTCTGGATGTGGCCAATGTGGGAATTTGTTTTGCTTGACTATCCATAATTTAGGAGGGTCTTGGTTTTTTTTTTTTTAATTTTCAATTAGGAGAGAGAGAAGATAAAAAATTGCTATTTAAAAAAAATAAGAGAACATAAAAATTACACTTCAAAATTATATCTATCCAGGACAAAGAATTTGTATTGCAGGGTACCCAATCCATTTAGTCCACCCAAGTTCTTGATTAGATCAAAGAATAAAGGGGGCATTCCCTATGCTTTAGAAAAATTACTTTGGCAGCTGAATACATTATAAATTGGAGGAGAGAGAAACATGAGACAGAGAGATCTCCCTGAATAGACTTGGCTATTGCAATAGGCCAAGTGAGAGGTGATGAGCTAGATTCTAAAGTAAAGTGGTAGTTGCATGCACATAGAGAAGGATAGAAGTGAGAGGAGTTGTGAAGGTTAAAAGGACAACACTTGGCAATGGAGAGAACAAGGAATCTAGGAAGGGAACAGAATTTAGAGGCAAAGATGAGTCCTGTTTCAGACATGTTAAATCTGAGGTGTTTCTTGGACATCCATTTCTAGATATCTAAAAGACTAATACTGATACAGAACTGCAACGACAGAGAGAGAGAGAGAGAGAGAGAGAGAGAGAGAGAGAGAGAGAGAGAGAGAGAGAGAGAGAAGGGATGGACATATAGATCTGAGAATCATCTTCACAGAATTAATAATTAAACTCATGAGGGTCATCTCCAGTTGTCCTGATCTGTATCTTGCCACTGAAGTCAGATGGCTCTGGAGGAGCAGTGAGGCTGGTGACTTTGCACAACACCCCCTAGCTTAAATCCAATTTACTTGCAGGTCATGGCATCACCTCCTTGATGTCATGGTCTTCTTCGAGAATGAAGGACAAACTATAATAACAAACTCATAGAAACTGATGAGAACACCAAGTGAGAGAATATAAAGTAAAAAGAGAAAAGAGATAAGAACAGAAACTTAGAGAATACCTCAGTGTATTAATGGGTGTAACATGAATTAAGAATCTGCAAAGGGGTATGAGGAGTAATCAGAGAAGTAGGAGGAGAATCAAGAGAGAGTAATGTCACAAAAACCTGTCAATGAGAGGATGTCCAGGAGGCAAAATGATCATCTGTGTCAAAGGCTGCAGAGAGATCAAGAAGGATGAGGACTAAGACATTATAGGGTCATGGTTTCACATGCATGGAACATTACATATAATGTCAGATTTATTTTCAGTGTGATTGGTTTTTCTGGTGTTTAATTTTCCTTTTTTTCTTTTAAAATTATTTGTGATAAGGGAAGGATCTCTGCAAAGCAGAAGAGTTTACAGGGTGAAATCTAGGTGACATATAAACAAACAAAACATCAATTTCAAAAAAAAAAGAGATCATTGTAACTTTGGAGGGAGCAATAAAACAATATGGCAGCCAAGGGCAACAACAATCCAAAATATAAACTCATTTATAAAATCTTTTGGAGAAAGATGATGGGTGATTACGCACCTCATAGAAGAATAAGAAGCAGTGGGGGAAAGAGGAACAAGTTGGTAAGAGACTCAACCAAGCAAAGTTATCTTAAAGGCCTTAAAGGATGAAAATGGAAGATGGACAATAGACAAATAATGAGAAAAGATTTTTACATTCCTTTCCATCATCAAGAACAATAGAACCATCCTATTTGGACTGCAATATGATCCCAGATTGCTGTCTGAGGAAGGAGAAATTGAACTCAAGGAAAGAAAGATGAGGAAAGCAGTTGAACTAGTCCAGGAATTCACAAAGGAGGCCCATGCTAGAGGGTGACACAGTTTTGAAGATATTAAGGGAATGATTTTCAACATATGTAAAGGAGGGGAGGATATCAAAGTCATGGAAATAATGTCAGACTTCAGTACTACCAAAAAGGGGAGGGACAACCAGAAACTATAAACATGTGAATATTTTTGCCCATTTTTGCAATTTTTTAAATGAAAATAATCTACACACACACACACACACACATACACACACACACACACACACACACATATCAAGACTTCCTTGATGAGGGTATTAGAATAGACCATGAAAGCCTTGGCAAGTGATATTCTGTAGTAAAATACATATTTATAGCTGGGCCATCATCAGTCATCCTGACCTATGTCTTGCCACCGGACTCCAAGGAGAGAGTTAGGCTGATGACTTTGCACAGCCCTGCCTCAATTAAATCCTATTCACTTGCAATTAAGACATCACCCTTCTGATGTCATTGGTCCTCTTCGAGAACAAAGGACAAACAAAAACATATTTATAATTATACAATGACAGTATCCTGGAGGTGAGAGGGACACCACTTCAGTGACCTGCTCTAGTCCAACACATACCTGAAAAGGAATCCCCACTAAAACATACCCAACACATGGGTATCTAGCCTCTACCTGAAGACCTCCAGTGATTAGGGAATCACAGCATTCTGAGGTAAGCCATACCCCTTTTGAACAGTCCTAATTATTAGATTTTCCCTGACAATAAGCCTAAATTTCCAACTCCATTTGGGGTTTTCTTGGAAAAGGTATAGGAGTGGTTGCCATTTCCTTCTCCAGCTCATTTTACAGATGAAGAATTGAGGCAAACAGGAATAAGAGACTTGCCCAGGGTCACACAGCTAGTCAGTGTCTGATCTGAGTTCAGGGAGATGAGTCTTCCTAACACCAGACCCTGTACTCTGTTCACTGTGCCACCTAGCTGCTTATATACATAGTTCAAATGCCTTTCCATTTAACAAGCATTTGTTGTATTTATTTATATTTGTATTTTGTATACTTTGGGTATAGTGCCTAGTACAGCATATTAATAGAATCAGCATTTATATCTAGGGTAACTCTAAATCTAAGAACCTTTGAGATTAATCTCCACCTCCCACCCCCATCCCAGGGGTCAGAGAAGAGTAAGAGTAATTGATGTGGAATGTTTTCCTCTCGATTATGCCTGGAAAAGTGAACTTTCTGGGGTCTAATTAGGTGCCCTAGTCACATTATTACCACAAGAACCGCTCTGAATACACAAGCAGAGATGGCATTTTTATTGATAAAAATAATAACCCAGTGTATATCAAGAGCAGGCAGGGGGTGGTGAGAAAGCGGAAATTTATGGCTGCTGCACTGAATGTGAAAATGCTGCTTCCTTAAAGAGAGAAAATGAGTTTGGAAGGCTGGTTTAACAGCCCAAGTCTCTGCTGCCTGCATAATGTTGGATTTTACAAGGCATCCATGATGCCCTGTGGTGGGGTATTTTGCATGCAAATTGCAAATTATGTAATGCCTGAAATGTTATATAAGAAGGAAAAAAATGAAGACTGACATCCAGATCCTTTTATACTGTAGTCATTCTGGTTCTTTTATAAATTCAAAGATATTAGAGCTGGAAGGCACCTCAAGAGATCATCATAATAAGCCCCTACAAAGGCCAAGCACTTCAAGATGTACAAATACCATGTACTCAGGAGAGTACACCCATTCGCCTAATACTCACAAATACCACGTGAGTTGGGCAAGGGAGTTCTAATCATCCTCTTTTTACAGATTAGAGGCAGGCTTCTTCTATTTCCTGCCTTCAGACAAGACTGCTGTCAGAGTCTGGGATGGAATCGAAAGGACCAGGGAGTAGCAACACCTGAGATAGAAAACATGGTCAGGAGGTGGAGTTTCTGGCCACAGGATTCCCTGGACCCAAAGCAGTCTGAAGCTGACTAAGAATAAGATTTAGTCCATAGGAGCTAACAGGAGGGAAGTGTTTGGTAGCAGCTGAGCAAGAGTGGTGAAGTGGACAGGGAAAATTTCAATGTGTCACAATGGTTTTTTATACAAGTATGTGCAAGTTTTTCAACAGGCCTATGCACAGGCCTCTTTTAACTTCCCAATGAATTCTCTCTTCAGAGGAGTTCCAGCCAAAGCTGCTACCCTCATTACTTTCTCTAGTCATTGTGGACTCACTGTGACTGTGACTATGTGATCATACGTAGGGCTGTGGATCTCTAGCTGGCAGGGACCTCAAAGGCCATCTAATTCAACCCTCTCATGCTTATGGATGAGGACACTGAGGCTTACAGAGGTTAAATGACTAGGCCAAAGTGACACAGGTAGTGAGAGTAAGGGAGGGTGTTTGAACCCAGTTTAGCATCAACACCAACCTAAGAGGTGATCCTGGTTTCTGTCCTGCCTCTATCAGGAGCAAGGTTTGCCTTCAGGCCTCAGACACCTTTCTAGTTATGATAATCACCTCTGGGCAGTAGACCAGCCAGAACCAGCATATGGCCATCTCCTTAATAAGCATTTTCACTGGCTGTCCTCCATCCCTGGAATTCTCTCCCTCCTAGTCTCCATCTTCCCTGGCTTCCTTCAAGTCTCAGCTAAAGTCCTACCTTCTGCAAGAAGCCTTTCCTGTCCTCCTCTATCTCAGGGGTTTTACCCCCAATTTGACCTGTATGTATCTTGTTTGTACATAGCTGTCATTAGACATTCCTCATTAGACTGTGAGCTCCTTGAGAGCACAAACTGTTTTCTTTTCTATTGTTTGTTGGTTGTTTTGTTTTATTTCATTTTGTTGCTTTTCTTTGTATTTCCAGCACTTAGGACAGTGCCTGGCACATAGTAAGTGCTTAATAACTGCCAGTTTGGTAGCAAAAAGATTAAATAATTTTTTTCTAAAATTCAATAAATAAAAATATACCCTATGCCTTAAATATAAGGGCATTTGCAAGGGCTCTTCAGTTTATTATTTTAGAAAGTTGGAATAAAATACAATATCAAATGATCGGTAATTTCTTCAGTGCTCATATTCCTTCTGCTAACCCAAATCAAACCTTCTGCTTTTTGGGGGGTAGGGGGACAGTCTTCATGACTTTCCATGGACAAAAAATGGTAGCTAATCTGGTGATGAGCCTCTCAGTGCTGAACGAGGCTGGTTCTAGGATGAAGAGAGAGCTAGAAGAGTCCTTAAAGGTCATTTAGTTCAACATCCACATCATACTGATGAGGAAAAAGGCTGTGAAAGGTTGTAACTTACTCACCTAGTAACATCTGAGGTAGTATTCAAACCCAAATCTTCCTCAAGTCAAGCATTCTACCCACTACACAGTCTACCACCAGAGTAGTTCCTGAAGACTTTGTTGTCTTGGTAATATACCTACTACAACTTTTGTACCATTAGCTCACGGACCCAGAGTCACCTTTAAGTTGCAATAAGACTTTGGATTTTGCCTGGGGAAAAAGTTGAAGGGAGATAAGTATGAGAACATGCACATCAACAGTTTAATTGGGGATGTGTGGGACAGGCTTTCTTGCTACACTGGAGTTTTTACCAAACACTGTACGATGCCAGACACGGTAAATGAATATGGAGCCATACACTTATCCTAACAGCTTCCCTCCTGCTTAATCCACCTAAGAAAAGATACCCCTACATCAGAAAATTTTTCACTGGGGAAATCCAGACAAGTGGAAGCTACTTCTTCAACCTTGCATGCTTATTGACTCTTACTCTCTGAACAATCAAAATCATGTAAAAGAACAAAAGTTGGCCAGCCTAGATAAATCTACAGGCAGCTGGTAACAGCTCATCCTTTTCCATAGATATCTGAAGTCATGACATTCCTGCAGATTGTTACAACACTGTAACACAATACAACACAACCCAGCTGCATCAGCTCTGCTTCCATCAACTACCTCCCTTTGGAAACAGCCAGCTCTCTCAAGTGGCCATGATAGGAACCCACTACACTCTCATGATAGTGCTATACCATCACAGTAGGGTTTTAGTGGAAGAATATAGATTTACTAAGACCAAATCATGCCAGAGGAAATGGTGTGTACTAAACCAGTACATGAATGGAACAGGGTAACTTCTACTCATGCTGACTTGAGGAATGCTTTAACTTGAGTATGCCCATAAAGCATTTAGGGTTGATGAACAGTGGCTTAAATAAAAGTTGTCATATGGATTTCAAGAAATACTTGAAGCAAAATAAAGTATACTGATAAAGGGCACAGTTCAGTAAAGTGAGGTTGATTGTTCTCAAGTCTAAGCATAGTTGATTACCATTTTTCCTTTCCTTGGAATATAAGCAGATTTCATATTATTGATTTAAAGCATGTGAAAGTGACATGCTCAGCTTAACCTCAACTGCTACTAGTATTTTTATTAAAGGTATAAAGAACAAGGAAGGGGTCTGTGCATTAGCAAGTGGAGGGAGATCATAAGAGCAAATATTTGCATAATGCCTTATGATTATGAGGCCATTGGCTCATAACCCCCCTGTGTGGTAAAGTACTGATGTAAATATTATTTACCTATTTTACAGGTGAGAAAACGAAGGCTCAGAGAGGTTAAGAGACTTGACTAAGGTTACATGGTAAGGAAGGAGTGGAGGCCAGACTCCAATCCTGACTACAAAGGCAGTTGAAAGATAAGAAGGAAGTCTGGTATAGTAAAAAAGGGCATTCTGAGAAAAAATAAGAGAACTGTATTCTAATCCCAGATATGCCATGATTTGTTTTCTACCCTTAGGAGACACATCTCTTTTCTAGACTTCAATTTCCTTATCAATAAAATGAAGTTATCTAAGGTGCCTTCCAGCCCTGGGATTCAATGTTCTAAACCTCCTTACAGTCCTGGACTTTATACAGTAGTTGTATGATTCAGTATTGAGAAATTTAGTATATAATTGGGGTAAAATAATCATACTAGCAAGTTACTGTTGTCATAGGAAAGGAAGAAAATGAAATATGGCCTGTTGATATTCACTGAGGGGAACCCATATAGAACCTTATCCCATTTGGCTGTGGTTACTTCATCACTGAGGCAGCTAGGTAGCTCAGTGGAGAGGGTTGGGCCTGGAGTCAGGAAAACCTGAGTTCAAATTTAGCCTCAGGCACTCACTAGCTATGTCACCCTGGGCAAGTCACTTAGCCCTGTTTGCCTCAGTTTCTTTATCTGTAAAATAAGCTGGAGAAGGAAATGGCAAACCACACCAGTATCTTTGCCAAGAAAATCCCAAATTGGGCCATGAAGAGTCAGACGTGGCTGAAATGACTGAACAACAACCACCTCAGTATTAGAAAGATGCCTAGAAAATGCAAAGTCTTCAGAGCATAGAGACACTAATAATGATGATAATGAAATAAGTAGATTAGGAAGGAGAAAAGAACTTTAATAGTCAAGGAATGAAAAATTCAGTTGGTCCACCAAGTAGCGTTGGCCGGGGGTGGGAAACCTCCCTCTCTCTCTCTGTCTCTCTGACTCTCTGTCTGTCTGCCCATCTGTTTCTGTCTGTCTCTGTCTCTCTCTGTATCTCTCTCTGTCTCTGTCTCTAATACCCAATCTGTTGCTAAATCTTGCTGATGCATCCATTAAAACATTTCTCATATACACCCCTTTCTCTTCCTTGTCACTGCCACCACCCTGGTGCAAGCCTCCTTGCCTCACACCTGGCCTATTGCAATAGCCTTCTGATTGGTCTCCCTGCCCCAGCTCCCTCCCTGAGCCAATCTATCTTCCACACTGCTGCTGCCAAAGTGATCTTCCTAAAGCATAGGTCTGACCATGTCACCCCCCAACTAAATAAACTCCAGAAGCTTCTTATTGCTTCCAGGATCAAATGTAAAATCCCTTCTTTGGCTTTTAATGCTCTTCACAAGTTAGTCTCTTCTTATCTTTTTTGTCTTCTTATACTTTACTCCCCTCTAGCTATTCTACATTCCAGCAACACTGGCCACCATGCTGCTCTTCAAACATGACATTCCCCACACAGTCTTCACTGGCTGTACCCCATGCCTGGAATTTTCTCCCTCCATGTCTCTTCCTTCTATCTTCCTTCAAGTTTCAACTAAAATCCCACTTTCTGCAAGAAGCTTTTCAAGGCCCCCTTTAAAACTAGCACATTCCCTCCCTCACTCATTCTAATTTATCCTGTATATATTTGTACATAGTTGCTTACACGTTGTCTCACCCATTAGATTGTGATCTCATTGAAGCAAAGGACCATTTTTTTTCCCTTTTCTTTGTATACCCATCACTTAGCATAAGGCTTGGAACATGGTTATTTTTGTTGTTGTTTGGTCATTTCATTTGAGTCCAACTCTTTGTGACCACATTTTGAGGTTTTCTTTACAAAGATAGTGGAATGGTTTGCCATTTCCTTCTCCTCTCTCACAAACAAGGTTAAGTGACTTGCCAAGGGTCACACAGCCAGTAAGTGTCTGAGGCTGGATTTGAATTCAAGAAGACAAGTCCTGATTCCAAGCCCAGTGCTCTATCCACTCTACCACCAAGCCCTGGAATACAGTAGGCAATCTGATGAATGCTCATTGACTTTGGGGGGGTCCCATCTATCTCTTAATTGATGACCTTACCATTGCCCATATAAACTCTGAGGATGCTTTTTCCAACTCCCACTCTTGCATCCAGCTTTGCCTCAGGGTTCTAGAGGTGTCCCTGGGGAGTTGATGGTGATTCTCTAATGCCAGTGCCTCAAGTTTCCAGGGGTATAATTGCCCCAAGTTGAGGATCATTTCAGTTTGCCAATCTTTAGATGATTTTAGAGATGGGTATGTACATTAAGAACAGTTGGCTTAAAACACTCCCCAAATGTCTGTGACACAATGTCCCACAGATACAAAGTCCCAGGAAAAGTGGGCTCAAGCTTAGATACAAAGGGGTAATGATTCTTGATTGCCGGAAGTCTGATTCTCCAATTCCTATGGTACTCAAGAAGATTCTTTTAGGAATGGGGTAATTTCTTTGCAAGGTTCTTTGTACAGCAGTGAATCTATGTTTAGTCTGTCCTTGGCTCCTAATACACATACTCCTGTCATCTGATTTTGGACTTTCCATCTTCCTATCAGTGTTTTAGTAGCATTCCCAGATCAGATGACAGTAGTATGCAAGATCTGGCCAAAACTAAAGTTTCTCCTTGTTCCTCTTGTCTGCATCCAGGGTCATCTCCAATCATCCTAATCTGTTTTTCTTTTCAGTTGTCCTGTTCTATATCTCACCACTTAGATAGCTCCGGAGGAGAAAGTGAGGCTCTGCACAACTCTCCCTCACTTAAATCCAATGCACTTACATGTCATGGCATCACCTGCCTGATGTCATGATCCTCTTTGAGATATGAACAAATTTTCTCCCCTGTGGGAGTGAACTCTAGTTCCAAGTGCTCTTAATAGTTAGTCTAAAGCCTCAGATTGATATTAATTGGTTGAGCATTTTATCAGTACTTTAAATGGATTGGGGATGGCTGGATTAAATCAATCAATCCATCAATCCCAGACTTACCTTGATCCTGACCAAGCCCTCTCCTCAGTGAAAGTCACAAGAGTCCACCATGAACAGAAACATGCTAGGCACAGTGAAAGAGTTACAGAGTACACAGAACGAATGTAAGGCAACACCCACAATCATGAGACTCCACAAATACTTTAAAAGTGGGCAGCTGAGCCCTGCCCCAGGATAGATAAATTATGAGCAGCAGGCTAGAAGGAGGAACAGGAAATGTGGGTAGACTGTTAGGAAGCGTTTTTTCAGCCTCTTACAGATTGCACAGCCTTTCCCATAGCCAAAAATTCCATCACTCAGTAGCCATCCTTCTGGTGATGACTCCCTCCCATCTTGGCTAAGATGGTTCTCTGCCAATAGGCAAAGGAAAGACTTTCAAGCTTGTACACAAGACATTTCAACCTCTGTAGGAACCTACTTGCACTTCACTGGGATAGCTTTTGAAAACTAAGCATCAACTCCACACTACAATGAAGCAACAGAGTAGAATGTTAGCTGAAGAAGAAGAAAATATCCATTTAAAGACTATTATTATATATTAAGAATATTCTTGCTTTAACTTTGACTTTTAAAGGTGGTATGGCAGAGGAATGAGCATTGGCTCCAATGGGACAAGTAGGTCTCATATACATATTTCACTTCTCTACAGCTAGTGAGTTTCATCAAAGATATAAATAAAAGAGTAGTACAGCAATAGGGGAGAAAGACAGGAAAGAAAAGGAAGGAAGGAAGGAAGGAAGGAAGGAAGGAAGGAAGGAAGGAAGGAAGGCAGGCAGGCAGGAAGGGAGGGAAGGGAGGGAGGAAGGAAGGAAGGAAGGAAGGAAGGAAGGAAGGAAGGAAGGAAGGAAGGAAGGAAGGAAGAGCATAATAAGGGAGGGAGAAGGAAAGTAAGAAGGGATAAATGAGAGAAGAAAGAAAGGGAGGGATGGAGAAAGGGAGAGAAGGGAGGGAGGGAGGAAGGAAGGAAAGAAGAGAAAAGAAGGGAGGGAGGAAGGAAGGGTAAAAAAATGGAAAGAAAAAAGGAAAGAAGAATGGACCTTGGGCACCTCTCTGAACATCAGTTTAGAGGACATTTAAGTCAAACTATGACAGCTTAGAAGAGTTAGAGTCAATCTTATATTCTGAAGAAAACTTTCCAAGTCCCATTTCTCTCCTATTCTACCTTAGTGATGGATCCCATCTAACCTGTTTCCTCTGGGTATTTGCCTGCTGTGACACTTGCAGTCAGGGGCGTTTCCAGTGAAACTAATAAGATTTGCTGGAATTCTAACAGCAAGGTTTATCTTCCCTTTTAAATGCCATGGTCCCATGCCTTTAACTAAAGCAATAACAATCGTCCCTATGGCTACTGGTTCTCTCTCCATCTGATCTCCTTACTTATTTCTTAATTAATAAACATCACGTCTTTTCTATCTTGTTACCTTTTAAAGGGCAAACCAGCAATTATCCAGCCTTTCTGCTCATGCATAATACAGGAATAGTACCCAGGTGGGCTATTGGAGAGGGACATTCACTGCCCCTTGACCTATATCTCACATCCCTTCTGCCCATGTGCCCACGAGGAAGAATTGTTAGGCAGATGTTCTCTCCCACCTGACCATTCCAAGGCCTCCTTTTTTTGTTTTGTTTTGTCTTTGCCAATGACCTTTGAATATAACTATGAGCAAAGCTGCAGCTGCTCCAGGGACACCATGTGGGTGCTAGGAAGATAAGGAAGGTCTCTAGAGAGATAAGATGCTTTTACCACAAAGAGACACACACCACCTTGCTAACATCTATAGGTTGTAGGTTTCATCAAGGACACAAAATAATGACCTTGAAGTGGGAAAGGTAAAAAGAAATGCTAATTATAATGGCTGACATTTATGTAATGCTTTTATGTAAGTTATTTAATCCTCCCAACACACATGAGAGTAAGAAAAGACAGGCATAATCCTCAGCTAGTCCATGGCCCACCCTCCAAGCTCTGGGCTTACACAGGAAGAGTTCAAACCCTTAGTTACCTTCATGGCTCAGCTCAAGCCTCACCTCCTTCATGTGGCCTTTCCTGATTCCCAACCTATTAGTGCCCCCTCCCCTGCAAAGATTACCTTGTATCCAATTTGTCTGTGTTTTGTCTGCACCTATGTATGTACAGGCATCTCCCTCATGATGATGTAAGCTCCTTGAAGGCAGCACCTAATTTGCTTTTTTCATTGTATCCCCAGTGCCTAACATAACGTCTGGTACAAAGTACCATTAACAAATGCTTATTGATTGAGGGCTACCCCAAATTCATATCTATCTGGATTATTTTGCCCCCATCTAGAATGCTGTATGAAAACTTCAGAATGTAGTTTGTGTATAAGGCTCCACAGATGTGGGTAATAGAGTCCTAAGTCCCATGCAAGCACTGAAGGTAACAACGTATAATATGTATGGGACAGACTATATTTCACCTGACAAACAACAAAACATGAAGGAATCATAGTGGACAATATAATGCTCCTACCTTTCCAATGAATCCTAACCTTTGTCCCAGGGACCTACAGATACCTTTAGTGTTGGTGAGAGTTTTAAAGCTGTTTTCACAATGTTATTGTTATTGTACAAATTATCTTCCCAGTTCTGCTCACTTCATTCTGCATTAGTTCATCCATCCAAGTTTCCCTTTCATCATTCCTTATAGCACAATAGTATTCCATTGTTCATGTATCATAAATTGTTCTCATCACCCATTTACAAATGACCGAAAAATGAAATATAACTCATGTAGGTAGAAATGATGACTGTTTCAGTTTGACTGAAACACGGAGCATATTGAGAGGGAAGAGTCCTGTTGGTTGGAGGAGAGTAGTGTGAGATGAATCTAGAACAGCTGACCACCAACCAGGCTGTGGGGGACTTTGAACGCCAAGGGATCACTCAATCAGACTTTTAGACAAACTGTTCTGAGATGGGCAAAGATGGCTTTTGGTTCTTATAGTTTTATATATCCTCATATAATTATAGATTTTTTCTTTTAATCTGGTAGGAGCCCTTTTCCTACTTCCTTTTATGCTGTTACCCTAAAAACAAGCAAATAAATTAGTCTGAGTCTAGGTACCCAGAAGCTGAACCAGCAATGTCTCAGGTATAAAATTAGCTTTTGTCTTACTAATTCTGGCATTCTATGGCTGGTTTTTCGGACTCTTTCCTGCTTTAATTAAAGAGGTTACATTGAGGGACTGAGGGTGGGGATGGGAAATGGACCTGAGGTTGGTTTTTATTTCCTATGTCAAAGCAATGCTAAATCACATTGGGTAGAAGTAAGTCTCCTAATTTATGAAGGAAGAACAAAGCTGCAAGAAATTTTATCCCGATGACTTCAGCACTTCCCATCCATCTCTCTCGTGAAGGAGGGAGCATTGAAACGTTAGTGCCAATAAATTCCGAGTTGCTCTAATAAATTTGGCCACAATATTAAACCTGACTTCACTGTATACTTGATGGATAAAGAAAGGGATGGAGGACACAGTAAAGAGTTCAAAAGATTTTCATGTGCATCCCACAATCATAATTCCTCATGGCGTGAAGGATAACTGAGAGTTCACAGACTCCACTGGTATCCACGCAATGTCAAGATGTTAGAAGGAAAGGACCCCAGTGACTTAGATGAACCCTTCTCCACTGCCCTCAAGGAGGATTTACAGGAGAATATGTACCAGAATTACTCAGGATAAGAAAATAAGGAAGGGACTGATACTTGAGCCACTGGAGGAACACTCATTTCAAAGTAATCATAGGTCCACCAAAATATTCAAATCCAAACTCTTTAACACTATCCATCTCCCAGTTCTATGACTTTGCACTGGCTATCCCCTATGCCTGGAGTGATCTTCCCCTTCACTTCAGCCTCTTGGCTTCCCTGGCTTCCTTCAGGAATCAGTTCAAATCCCATCTTCATTAAGAGGCCTTTCTAAACTCACTTCATTCCCTCTATGCTAATGTTTTCCCTCTGAGATTACCTCCCATTTACATTACATATATCTTGCACATACAGTTGCTTGCATATTGTCTCTCCTTTTGGACTGTGAAAGCTTTGAATTCAGGCATCATGTTGTTCTTCCCTTTCTTTCCATTCACAGTGCTTAGCAAAGCACCTGGTACATATTAAGCCCTTAATAAATGCTTATTGATGATGATTTAAGACTCTACAATCCAGAGCTAATCTAGCTTTTCAAGATTTATCTTCGGCTTCTCACACTCTATATTTTAATCAAATTAGACTACTTACTATCCCCAAAACAGGTTCCATGATTTCTCGCCTTTTAGCCTTTGCTCACACAGTTCTCTGTAGCTAGAATGCCCTCCTTACTTTATCCTCTGTTTGTTGAAATCCTACCCATCAGTAAAGACCCACCTCAAATGTTACATGCTCCATAAAGCCTTCTGTGATCCCTGATTACAAATGAGTCTTCTTTCCTCAGAACTCACGCAGTACCACGCTATGTGAGACACTGTGGCATAGTGAATACAGTGTTAGATTAGTGGAGTCAGGAAGATCTGAGTTCAAATTCTGCCTCAGATATGCTTTAGCTATATCTAAACAAGGTACTTAGGCTCTCTGGGCCCACTTCTCCCATCTGTAAAAGGAGGGGTTTGGGACTGATGACCTCTGAGGTCCCTTTGGTCCCTTTCAGTTCCCAATCTATGATACTATTATCTTCTTGTTTGAGCTTATTCTATTTTGCAGTTTACATGTTCATAGTCTTGTATATGTTTAATTTCCCTTATTAAACTAGATAGGGTAAACTTCTTAAAGGCAAAAATTCTAACTGATTCATCTCTATATCCCTCTCCACCCTCAAGCTCCTCACAGTCACAATCATAGGATTTAGGGCTGGAAGGAACATGAGGAAATTGAACTCCCGGAGAGGACATGACTTTCCAAAGTCAGGACTGGTAGTAAGTAGCAGACTCTAGATTCAATCTCAGGTCTTCCAATTCAGATCCAGTGTTCTTTCTAAAATACAACACGCTGCCTCAGAACCTAATAAAGGATTAACGAAAGAATCAATTTGAGAGCCCCCTTGGCTTACTGATTGTCAGATATAGCAATAACAAACCTTTATTAAGTACCCACCAAGATGATACCACAGTACTAATCTCTGTCTGGTTTACTAGCTCAGGGTAGACATAGTCCCTGCCTTCCAGTGAAGTGAAACTAGACAGAAAAACAAGGGTGAAATAAGTTATCTGAATGAGAGAGTATGAGATTGAATGAATCAATAGCATTTATTCAACAAACACTTATAAAATACATGTTATATACAGAGCCCTGTGCCAGAACTAGGAAAACAAGCAAGTAAATTGACATATGGTCTTTGAGCTTAAAGTCCGTTAGGGATGATAAAACATTTAAACAGATAAATTTAATGGATATTAGAATATTGTGCCTATAAGGTTTACAAAGCACTTTTGATCATCAAGAATTTATTAATCCATCAGCAAGTATTTATGAAGTACCTACTGTGTGCCAGGCACTGGGTATACAGGTACAAAGAATAAAACAATTGCTACTTACAGTGAACTTACACTCTAATTGGAGAGACAATTTCCTCACAAGAGTACTATGAGGGAGCCAATGCAAGTTTTCTAATTTTCATCCCTATTTTACAGATGAAAAAAGAGAACCTCTGAGAGGGAAAGTAATTTGCCCAGTCATTTACCAAGTGTCTGAGGTAGGGTTCAAAGCTAAGACTCCTTACTTTGAGTCCCATCGTCTACCCACTAAATCATGCTGTCCTCCTCTTTTATTTATTTATTTTTGGTTGGGGCAGGAGGAAATGTCAGCTAACCCTTTCTGAATCCACCTAGTTATACTTAATCATATAAGCTATATGTCTCCATTTTGTCCACAAGGATCACAGGAGATACTGTAAAGTGCTTTGGATGATATATCAAAAGCACTTCATAAAAGTGGGTTATTTTTACTATAAATTCTGAATTTTGATAGCTCTCTGTAAACATTATATTTATAGCTTTCACATAGGAAAGCATTTTACATACATTATCTGCCCTGAGTCTCACAACGTGCTGAGCTAAGAACTAAAGATATTACATCCATTTTACAGATAAGAGAACTATGATGCAGGAGGATATAGTTACTTCCCCCAGTGACATGTAACTTAGTAAGTGGCTACTTTCCAATTGAGGTCTCTGATAACTCTAAATCAAGCTACCTTTCTACTACCTAAGGGTTCTTAACCTGTATTCTATGATGATAGATAGATAGATAGATAGATAGATAGATAGATAGATAGATAGATGGATGGATGGATGGATGGATGGATGACAGACAGACCAACTGAATTTCAATATAATTGGTTTCTTTTGTGATCCTATGCATTTAAAAATATTATTCTGAGAAGGGGTCCATAGACTTCACTAGACCACTAAAGAGGTCAGTGACACAGAATTAGTTGAGAAGCCCTATACTACACCAGGCTGCTTCTAAAATTAAAGTCAACATTACTTTTGAAATGATACTGTCCTTAAATCAATCAGTAAATAAACAATTTATTAAGCACCTACTATGTGACAGGCACTGTGCTAAGTGCTAGAGACACAAAATGAATCAAAAGACAGTCCCTATCCTCAAAGAATTTACCATTTAATGGACTTTGGATCCAACAACAACATTTTATATTTCATAGAGCTTTTTGGAGTTTGCAAAGCACTTTTACAAACATTGCATGTGGTCCTAAAGACAATCAGTTCTGTGAGTGCAAATCTTTGGGGATCCATTTTACATACATTTTACATGGAGCCTTGGAGAGGTAACTGGACAAGGACACATAGCTAATAAACAAAGTTGCCAATTTGTCCATTTATAACCAACCTGGACAACATTTTATCATGGGATCTAGGAGTATATTTTGACCAGGGATTTTTGTTTGTTTGTTTTTATTTTAGTTTTTATTTTAAAAATCTTAGTAATAAGCAGTTGAGCTAGTACACCAAACCTTGGTCTTATGACTCATGTTCATTACTGGAGCAGGAAGCAACCTTAGAGACCACTTAGTCCAATCCCCTCAGGTAAGGAAACTGAGGCCCATTCATAAGTAACATACCAATTTCCAGAGGTCACCCAACTAGCCAGTGGGTGAGCTAGAACCCAAACCCAAGTTTCTCAACTGCCCAGTCCTGGGTGCTTTTCATTGCTCCATTCTGTGTTGTCATTGGCTCAATGCCCAGTACACTTTCTAGCACCCTATGAGGCTACTTTTTGAAGATGTTAAATAAACCAGTATGGATACCCACCTGGGGGAGGTCCTATACAAAGCTGACAGCCAAAAGACAGATTGCAGATATAGCAGGCTAACTGTGTCACAGGCAGGAGAAAGGAGTAGAAATTAAACTGTTCTAAAAGAAAGTACTGGGCAGTTTTCAGAATTAAAGCTCAGCAGCTCCACCAAATACAATTAAAACAAAATGAATGTGTTTGAGGACCATGGCTATGTCCATAAATGGCTTGTATTTTTTTAGGGTCTGTCTGTTTTCAGCATGAGTAAAGAGCTACTTCAGCCATTTTAAAAGCTTTCCATGTCAGATAAAAACTAAATACTACAATTTATATGAGATTGTAAGACTTAAATTGTCATGATTATTTCTTGCTAATGCAAATCATCTTTAGAAATAGCTTTCTACATCAATGGCGTTAGCTTTAAAAAGACAACTATTTTAATTATGTAAAAGTGAATATTTTCAAAGTATACCTATATATCAAAAACGAATGTTACAGGTAGCCAGTCAGGATCTCATACAAAGCAAAAGCAAAAATAGATCTAATTAGAAGAGATAACAAGGGAAACTACATTTTGCTAAAAGGCATCATAGACAAGGAAGTAATACAAAAAAATTATAAAAAGCTTCTCTGATAAAAGCCTCATTTTTCAAATATATAGAGAACTGAGTCAAATTTATAAAAATAAGAACTATTCCCCAATTGATAAATGATCAAAGGCTATGAACAAGCAGTTTTCAGAAGAAGAAATCAAAGCTATCTATAATCATATGAAAAAATGCTCTAAATCACTATTGAATAGAGAAGTACAAATTAATACAATTCTGAGATACCACCTCACACCTATCAGATTGCCTAGCATAACAGAAAAAGAAAATGATACATAGTGGAGGGGATATGCAAAATAGGGACACTAAAGCCCTGGGCTCACTGACCTCATTGCAGCTTTTGATGGTTTTTACCATCCCCTCAGCTTCTATCTAACATTTCCTCCCTTAGCTTCCATGGCATTGCTCACTCTTAGTTTTCCTACTTACCTAACTTCTTTCCAGTTTCCTTTGCTGTTTCAGTCTCCTTCTCCCACTCCCTTGAAGCTCACGGCTCTATCTTGGAACTTCTCTATGTATTCTTCTTTTGTGGCCTAGTCATCTCTGCACAAATGGTTCTCCAGACTACATATCCAATCTTAAATTCATTCCTGGACTCCAGTTCTACATCGATATCTGACTGGTAAACATCAACCCTTGGAAGTTCTGTAAAACTTCTCATATACAAAATGGAGGTCATCATCCATTCCCTAATCCTGCCCCCTCCTTCAAACTTCCTAGTTCTGTTGATGGCACTACTAACCTTCCTGTCAGCCAGATTCATGTCACTCTCCTCTTCCTTCTCTCCTCCAAGAAACTCTCCCTGATTCTTTGCAAAGTTGTTCTCTCTCCTCAAATTACCTTGTATTTATTTAACTATGCACATTCACACCCAGTAAAATATAAGCTCCATGAGGAAATAATCACCTCCATTTTAGTTTTTGTGTACCTAAGGGCTAACATAGTCCCTTGTTCACTTTTTTATGAAACTTGTAATTTCATTAGGTTAGGGAATGCCTATGCAGGTTATCCCATACTCTCTGGAAAATATATTCTTCGAAAGTTGTGTGGGAGCACTAAGAGGATAAGCAATGTGTCCAAAGTCCCACGGCCAGGACTAGGTAGGCACTTGATAAGTGCTTTTTAATGACTAGTATTGCATTGTACTGAATTGGGGTAGGCTTATGGTAACTGAGGTCAAAACGTTAACTTGGGTAAGAACCAAAGCTGTATCCCCATCATGCTCAGTTTTGAGGAGCAGACAAATTTCAGCCATTCTTCAGTTTAGAAAGGACAGAGTCTAGTGCCTAAATATCAGATGGCCTGCTAGGATGAGCTCCTTCCCAGCTGTCCCCTGCTCTCTCTGATCTACCTCTTATTACTAGATATATATTTAAGGAAGATTTTCTTTCACACAGCATGTTGACAGGTTACACCGAGGAGTAGGAGACATAAAATTGACACTATTCATTTGCCATTTTGTTAAGGATGGTGTTGTATATTCTTTTGATTATGAATAATTTTATTGCCCCTCAAAAGAAAGAAAGCCCTTGCATATATAGAATAATGGAAATCTAAAACTAAAAGGTCTCAAAGTTCTTCTAGGCCAGCATTCTTGCTAAGGAAACTGAAGCCCAGAAAAGTAAACCTGATTGTCACATTATGCTTTAGCTCCACACAAAGCTTTGTCTAAAATTACTTCTCAAATAGATACTCTCATATTGCTTCTGACTTTCTCCAGGCTTCCTGATAGACCATATAATTAAGAGACTAAAAAGGTCAGATTGATAGATCCAAACCAAAAAGACAGATCGTAACATGGGTGAATGTAAAATCTTGAATTTTGGTTCAAAAGTTAATTGTACAAGTATAAAACAGAAATATGGTTCTATAGTAGTTTATATGAAAAACTCATGAACTTCAGGCAACCACAAAAGTTCAATTTGACCTAACAATGTGATGTTACTGCAAAAAAAAATTGAAATTGGGCTGAATTAATAAAAATATAATTTTCACATAATAGAAATTAAGAGTGAACTGGTAAGACCACGCCTGAACATAAAAATGTAGACAGACAGAAAGGCAGATTGATAAATAGATAGGTTAAAGGAAGAAAAGAAAAGTATATAGATAGATAGATAGATAATAGATATAGAAAGATAGATGGGTTTTAAAAATAGATTAGGTAGATAGAGACAGAACAAAATAATCCCGCTGTGAAGGAGCTTACATTCTATTTTTGAACAACATGCACACAGATAAGTAAATATAAGATATATGTTATAGGAGTGTCACTATATTGAGCTGCTGAACAGGTAGGCAGGTGTCAGTAATTCTTGGTCACCCCCACTTTTTTGTGGACCAATCTATTCTTCTCCTCTTGGTATGATTTTCCCTTCAGTCATTGCCTCAGCCCCTCCCCATCTAACCGAGTCACTTTTCTTTCAAATGAAGACATTGAAAAATGGCACGTGCTCATCCCAATGCCCGTCTAGCCAGTTGCTGCCTTCATTCTCAAAGAAGACCAATGACATCAGGAGGGTGATGTTTTGACTTGCAAGTGAATTGTATTTAAGTGAGGCAGGCAAAGTATCAGCCTCAATCTCTCTCCCAGAGTCATTTGGAGTCCAGGGGCAAGACATAGGTCAGGATGACTAGAGATGTCCCCAGATACAGTGGGAGACCTTGGCCTTTTTAAGCTATTTCCCAGGTCTCATTTTGTCTGAGGCCACACCCGTGCAGCGACTAAAGGCTAGGTAAAAATTGAAGCAAAAGATGGCCTAGTTTGCCTTCTCAAAAGAATCAGTCCAGGAGGGGAAGACCCTCGAGGTTTCTGTCCAGAACAGAAACAATTGCTATTTATACTCACTCACTCTGAGCTATCGAAACCTAACTGTGAGCAAGTAAAGCTTGGGCTGGGACCTATTATTGGCCAATCAGTGAGATCCAGAGAGATTTGAGTTTAAAGGCATTGTTAAGTAACTCCATTTGAATCCCAGTGGGCTTTATAAAAGCCTGGTTTTTCATACCTACATTTCAAGAAATCATAGATGAAAACCTTCCATACATTTGATTGGAATGTCAACTGAGCATAATCTGAAGCAATGGGTAGGAGGGGGGAAGAGAAGGCAAGGATGTGCTAGGAACAAAAATAAGCTCCTCCTAGTCCTGGGGAAGATATCAGGCTCATACCCTCTCAGAATAGAGGAAAATCCCCAGGGATTTAAGGAAGAGAATGTAGGGAGATTTTTGACCAAAATGATCAGTAATCTACCTTGGCACCCCAATCTTGGTGACATCAAGAGAAGACATAATCAAGACAGTATTATACATCCAAAGTTGGAGGGGACTCTTTCTAAGGCCTCTTCCAATTCTAATTACATATGGAGAAAAGATCACTCAGGAATTACCTTGTGTCCATCCTGCTCAACAGAATGAACTCAATGCGCTCTTTATTTGGCCCAACCTTCTATCCCAAGGAGAAGAGAGCAATATGGACCAATGGACACAAATTTTCCACAAATGCCATCCATGCCCAGACTGCCTGCATTACTGAGAAAATTAAACCTCTTTCCTTCAGTTATTTTTGTCTATTTTCAGAGAACGAGAACATGCCACACTGAAAGTCTGTCATCATCTCCTGGGTCACAAATTATCCTGAAGAAATACATTTGTACGAGGGAGGGGAAAAGGGTAAGTATCACAAAGCCAACAACATGCCAGCTTCTGAGTGCTAAATGTCAACCCTCCTTGTTCTTAAGCAAGTGAGAAAAGCAGGTTTCGCTTATATAATTCACCCAAATAGAACAGGCTCCCCTGTTCCAGCTTCTCTACTGTCGCCTGCCAAAGCTGCAAAGACACTAGAGCCAAGGAACTTAGAGAAAACAGACACTGGTCCAGAGCAACCATATGCTCCCCTTGAAATTCAGCACTTTAACATATGGCTCTGAAAGCAATTAAAAACAAGAGCGACGAAGCTAAAACACCAAACACCAAGTAACTTCGTATGTTTCTCTTCAGGAATTTTAGTCTTCAGGTTATGTACCAACCCACTCATCTCCATGCAGCCTTTAACCTTGACCCTCTTCAAGTTCTAGGCATTCAGGCTGTACATTGTGCTTATGGAATCAGACACTCACACTCTCAGATTTGGAAAGGACCTTGAGGCCTACCCAATACCAGCTGGGTGATGCATTAGATAGAGCCCTCTCTCTGGAGTCCAGAAGACCTAAGTTCAAATGCTGCCCCCAGACACAAAGCTGTGTGACCCTGGGAAAGTAACTTGACTTCTGTCTGTCTCAGTTTCCTCGTCTGTAAAATGGGAACACTATTAATAATAGCTCCTATCTCTGTGAGGATAAAAGGAGATAATGTTTATAAAGCATTGTGCAAACATTGAAGTGCTATATAAATGCTAACTAGCCAAATATCATCAACAAGTGGTCATCAGCTTACCACTAGAGGACTTTAAACAAAAGGGTATTCATCACTTTCTCCTCAAGCTGTCCCTTCCATCTTTGGATAGCTCTGATTGTTAGAACATTTTTCCTTCCTTACCTTGAAGCAAAATCTGACTTCCTTTGGTCACCTGTATTTACTAAAGTATTGTTTTGTAACTGTTTTCAAGCTTTCTTCGTATATTGTCTTAGAATCACTGGTTTACTTGAACATTCAGATCAAACACCACTCTCTGTATAAAGCCTTTCCTAGTCCTTTCTGTTTTGCCACCCACAGATACTAAGGCCTCCCAACTCCACCAGGTACTTTGTGTATCTATTTTGTGTGTATCTGTAGGGGTACATATTGTCTCTTCCCTTAAAATGTAACCTCCTTAAAGGTATGTACAATTTTGATTTTTGGTTTTGCATACCCAGCACCTAGAATGGCTGGCATACAGTACATGCTTAATAAATGTTTGTTGAAACTTATAAGAATAGGAATCATTCCCCAATTGATAAATGGTCAAAGGATAAAAACAAGCAGTTTCAGAAGTGGAAATCAAAGCTATCTACAGTCATATGAAAAAAATGCTCTCAATCACTATTGATTAGAGAAATGCAAATAAAAACCACTCTAAGGTACCACCTCACATCTATCAGATTGGCTAATATGACAGAAAAGAAAAATGACAAATATTGGAGGGGCTATGGAAAGTGGCTGAACAAGTTGTGGTATATGATTGTGATGGAATACTACTATGGTATTAGAAATGATGAGCAGGATGCTCTCAGAAAAATTTAGGAAGACTCATATGAACTGACCCAGATTGAAGTGAACAGAATCAAGAGAACATTGTACATAGTAAGCAATATTATATAATGATTAACTGTGAATGACTTAGCTATTCTCAGTAATACAATGATCCAAAACAATTGTGCAGGATTTATGATGAAAAATGCTATCCACCTCCAGAGAAAGAACTGATGGAGTATGAAAGTAGATCAAAGCATACTTTTTTAAACTTTCTTTATTTTTCTTTTGGTCTGTTTTCTTTTGCAAAATGGCTAACATGAAAATATGTTTTGCATGACTGCACATGTATAATATATAGCAAATTGCTTGCCTTCGCAAGAAGGGGGTAGGGGAGAGGCAGAGAATTTGGAACTTTTTTTAATTTAAAAATTCTTTTCACATTCTTTTTACTGAGAAAAAATAAAATGAATGCTTGTTAATGGATGACTCCATCCTTTTCACACTAGATTATTAGTTCCTTGAGAGTATTTCCACATTTCCTATATCTTTATTATATACCCTAACCCTACCTGCCCCCCAAATACACACACACACACACACACACAGAGGAAATGTTCAGCAGTGAAGAATAAACAAACTGACACTTACTTTACATAGCGCATTAAGGTTTGAAAAGGACTTTGCATTCATTATCTAACCTGAATCTTACAGCATCACTAAAAAGTAGGTACAACAGGTATTAAGCTCCCCATTTTGCAGATAAGGAAACTGAGGTCCAGAGAGGGCAAGTAACTTCTCTAGGGTCTCAGCACTAGCAAGTACCTAGAGGCAGGATTCAATATCCAGTCCTCCCAACTACAAGTCCAGCACTTTCTCCATTGGGACACACAGCTTCTCAGTAAATACTGCTGACTGGCCCTTGGTCTTGGTCTACTTTTGAATAACATGAAACCTTCAAGGAATCGCTTCCCACCCCATTTCTTAAAATGTTTACAGTCAAATGTAGTTAGAATTCATTTGGGGGGCTTAAAATGTCTTCAGTGTATTTAAAATAAGTCTTCATTCCATTCCCTCTGTCTCGTATACCAACGTCCTTGTTCCAGTATGAAGCAGAGATAGTTATTATTGAACTCATTTGTCACAAGGAGTGACAAAGCCATGGCGGCCATGAGTGGCTCAGTCCACATGCCACCCAGTGGCTTGGCATCCATTCTCAAAAGCCAGCAATCATGTAGCTAGCCACTGGAGACAGCACACTGCCCACTAGGCTGAAGCTACAAATACTAAGCACAACTAGGTGACTTTCTCAGAGATTATTATGGGACCCTTCTATTCTGCACGTGCTGGTTGGGGTCCCCAGTCTTTCACAAATTCCTTTGAGGACTGAGTTTTCCCAAAAATAAACTAGCTAGCCAGTGAATTCAAAGACAAGTGGCCTTTATTTGGAATGCTGTAGCTGACACAACCAAAGCCTTGCAGTTTAAGGGGACTCCCAAGGCTGGGAATATAAAAACAAAAGCACTAGCAACAACAGAAGGACCAGAACGGTCACATATTCTCCAGGCTACAGCAGCAGGAGGAGGAAAAGTCTAATCATGGTCTTATGGAGAAGCCCTACCACTCCCATGGTGCTCCCAGCTTCAGCTCTCATCATTTCTCCTAACAGTTGGTGTCGAACATGGTCCAAATTTTCCTCTCCTCTACCAGATCATGACCACGATGATCCTTCTACAATGGGACCACTAACTTCCAAAACTATGGCAGTACCAATTTTCCCCACCTATCTGTCCTCCCCTACATACTTACATGTAGCCATGACACTGAGACCAGGAGCAAACATCTCGAATATTGGGAGAGTGGGCTCAAAGGACACCCAGACTCAGCTAACTCACATACCAAAATAACAACACAAAAGGTCAGTGCCATGGGTTAGAGGAAGGGGTGGGGCATCACTCAGGAAAGTGTGATTATTTTCTCATAGCTGCTGCCAGAGAGGGAACTGCTCAGATAGTATAGCAATAGGGATTTGGAAATTTCTAGTATAGAACAAGAGTCAGCAAACTATGGTCTTCCAGCCAAATCCTCCCTGCCAATTATTTTTTAATGTAAAAACCATGCAAAAACAGGTAGCAAGTGAGAGTTTGACCCCTAGTATAGCATAGTGCTGGTAGGTAGCACAGTGGATAGAGTGCCTGGAAGATTCATCTTCCTGAGTTCAAATCTAGCCTCAGCACTTACTAGCTGCATGACCCTGAACAAGTCATTTAACCTTGTTTACCTCAGTTTCCTCATTTATAAAATAAGTGGGAGAAGGAAATGGCAAACCACTCCAGTATCTTTGCCAAGAAAATCCTAAATGGAATCACAGAGAGTCAGACACGACTGAAAAACGACTGAACAACAATAAGTCATAGTATCCTGCTATCAAAGGACTCTAACAAAAAAAAAAAAAAGATAGATTATCAAGTAAAAGGAGTACCTAAAGCAGAACCAACCAGGCTGCAAGACAAATTAGGTTTAGACACCAGAGAGATTTTTCTAGAGGAATAGGTAGTAGTTAGGAAGATCACTGTGTGTTCGCAGATTCATCTGTTGGTCAGTGGGCAGTGATGAAACTTGCTTCATATACAGCCGTCTTGCTCAAGGCAGCAGAAAGACACAGGGTGTGGATATATAAATTATACCACTGGTAACCTGGATATAAGCAGTGGCCAAATCCTCCTATTTCTGACCTCTGGAGCTTTACAAACTTTGATTCTTGCCTGAGACAGAGTAACCTGTGACTCCATCTTTACTCCAAAAAGGTGAGAATAGAAAGGAGGACCAATTGATCCCCATAATCAATTTGTTTACAAGGGTTTCATTATTATTATTGCTATTGCTATTGTTGTTATTATTTTATTATCATTATTATTATTATCATTATTATTATTATTATTTATTATTATTATTATTATTATTATTATTCTGGACCTGTGATTTCATTGGCATAGGCAACTCCCAATGAGGAAACACTAAACTAATGTAGGTAGAACAGCAATTGTTCCGCAATTTACATATAGTCTTCAAGAGTCGCCTAGAATGATAAATATGGCAACAGGACTTGAACCCAGATCTTTCTGACCCCAGGGCCAGCTATCTCTCTACAGCTACCCCATGCTGCCTTGACATTCCTTTTCAGAGTTAATAAACTATTTCTTATTTCAAAATCCTAAAACCACCTGAAATGTGCTTTATTGTATCCACATGAGGATTTTGTTGGGGGAAGAAATGGAATGTCCAAAAGCAGGAAACACCAAAAATAATGGTTACTATGCTGTCAACTACAAAATGAAATAAGTGATGGGTATTTTAAGTGTTAGTGACATCATCACATTTGCTGTGCTTCACTCCCATTTTTTTGATGCTTCTTGGCTACTGAATGATTTCAAATACATAATCTCATCTCATAACAGCCATATGAAGAAAAGTAGTGCCAAACAATTATTCCCATTTTACAGATGAAGAAGCTAGAGCCCAAAGATGTAAAAGGACATTCTCCAAATCACACGTTGGTAAAGCAGGATCCCAAATCGGATTTCTTACACTTTCATTCCAGTGCACTTTCTGGTAGACTAAACAGCTTCCTTTAATCAATGGAGAAGAGATGAAGCTACTCATGAAAGGTTCCATTTTGGTGCCTCATAATGATATGGCAAGCTTCTTGAGGGCAGACACTATTCTCATTTTTGCACTTTGTTGGTTAGCACAGTGCCTGGTATGTAGTAGACACTTAGTAAATTCTTACTGAATTGAATTAAATTGAATGGAGGTGACATCAGGCTCTTGAAGACTGTGAAAGCAGAACACAACTTCTGACCATGATGAGTCTGGTCCTGGGAAAAGATTATTTCTGCCTTCTGAGCACTGACCTCTTATGGAGAGAATCACCACCAGCAGGTTGGACACTTGGTGATAAATTCTTGGCTGTCCAATTATGGGAGTAAAACTTACAAAAAGATTGGGAGGTATGTGGAATTATTAATATTCAGAGAGGCATTTAAAAAAGCCAGTGAAGATGCAAAGAGTAGGCATCTGTGAAGTAGAAATTATAACAGTAACTCATATTTATCTAATACTTTAGGATTTACAAAGTAATTTCATCCCCACAACTCTGGGAATTAAGTGGTATGGTTTTTTTATCCCCATTTTGTAGATGAGGAAACTGAAGCAGAGTAAGGTTAAGTATCTTATTCATGGTCACATAGCTAATAAATTTAAATAAATTTAAAATTCTGCTGAATAGTAATCCTTACACATGTTGTGGAACTAAAAAAAAAAATTCCCAGCTTCCAGGTAGTTTAAAGACTTAGTGGCAAATAAACAATTGGTCACAAATATTTATTAGATACCTGCTATGTCTATATCCTATGCCAGGTGTCCACGGTATTGCACAGGACTCTACTGACCCTACTTGACTCACTCTATATGTTCCAGGACATCCCCAAATTAAGCAAAATGCTCCTCACTGAGCTGGTCAACAAGAAAATACATGAACAGCTCTTCCATATCTATTTTTTAAACAAATCCAAGGATGTAATTACTGACCTAGATTTATTTCTATTTGTTGGATAATTTGGCTAAACAAACTCTATTAACCAAAAGTTTCTTCATCCATGCCACCCTTGCAGAACAGACACATGAATTACTGATAGGCAGATATTTAGTTTACTTTGATATTTCAATGGATTTGTAATCTGATCAATGTAGGTAGGTACTTCCCCCACCTATCCATACCTTTGCATCTGTGCTTCTTGTCCATTTTCTTCCATAAATTTTCCACAGAGTATTAGCACAACATGATGGAAGTCATCCTCCAGTTCTTTTCATATTTTATAATTCCAGTGTCACACATGGGCCATCTATTTCTTGCCCTTTGCTCTTGTTATGTGACTGGCCCACCGCCTCTTCCTGTCATACATGTCTCTGATAATGTCTTTTATGCCCCTTCTTGTACATGAACTACAATTAGTAAGGTGTGCTAGTCTGTTTACACCTGCTATATGCTTTCCCATTGACTTTTAGGTGCTCTGAAATTTAGATTTTTCTAAGATCATATGATTTCATAATTTGAAGTCTAATTGCATCACTGGAAGATCTGAGCATTTTTAAAATGTGGCTTTGGCAGCAGTTTGAGATTACTGAAGCACTGTGCTATTTCCCCAAAACAACCCAACCTACTTTCCAATCAATTCTGGATCCAGTTCATTGTTTATCTATAGTGCTTATCCATGATTTATTATTGATGGATTAACTCAATGAGCTGCCCGTGCAACTACACAACATCATTGAGGTAGTAGGCTTTTTTGTCTTTTTTTTTTCCTTTCTGGGTTAATATGCCAATCTCTTTGGAGTGACCATGGATCTCATTGAGACTAGTATTCCTGGGTTCAAGGAATTCAGCAGAATTTCCTTCCTTATTACTACAAATTCTAAGAATGGTCTATGCACATCTTGAAAACATTCTTGGTGAAAACATGAGAAGACAACAGGCAACTTTCACAAACTTATTTTGATTAGCAGGCGCATCTTCGTAGATGCAGAATTGATTGACAGGTATCAAGAATATGATATCCTGATGTATTAATTCTTTGCTAATTATTTTTAAATTTTAACTCAGTGTAAAAATACACAGCCTAAGCAGCTCTTCTCCAAAGTTACTTCCACATTATTGGAAGATGATATAAGATTCCTTGTTAGATATAGCCACCAAGATGAACTTGTTCAATGATCCTCTAAATATTAATATCAAATGAACAATAAAACAAGATCTATAGTCACACTGAAAGTTATTTCAGGTAACAGAAGAAATCTCTTTGCTTTCCACCAGTTCTTTTCACCTTTAGAGGTTGTTTAGATGGGCAAATACTATTGTACTTTTGTTTTATTCTTTATTCTTGCTTCAGGGCCATTTACTCATTCTGTGAAAATCTATGGGAAATAAAAAATATAAAATTCATTTGTGGTATTAGAATTTCAACAATCCCAGTGAAAGATCTTTTTCCCCCTTTGCCTACCTGAGTCACAGATAGATCGGATCTGATGAACAAATGGTGCATAGGGAGTCTCAGGAATATCACAGAGTCAGGTGTATGCATATGAAGCAGAGGGCTTGCTAAACATGGCCAAGTCCTCTCTCACCTTACTACCCACCCTATTCTAAAGCAGGGAGATAAAACAGTCCACTTGGTAGAGAGAAGAAGGTAACTCAAGACTACAAATGTAAACCTGGGTCACCTCTTGAACCCATAGAATGTGGGATCTGAGGATTTTCTCATTTCTCTCATCAAAGCCAGTCTCTCTGATGTTTTGATTTCTACTTTCCTAAATGAATGAGAAAAAGTAGTGAAGTATGTTGAGGAGGAAATAAAAATGAATTTGCCTTACATAGTACCAGAAAGCTTCTATGAAGTCAAAACCTAGAAATGAAGTATTCTATGGTTGTATTCCCCTCTTATTTCTGTAATCCAGTGAAATTTCCTCATAGGGACCAGAGTCAAATTTCTGCCATGATATATTCCTGTATCCACAGCAAGTACTTAATGAAGTTCAAGATTCCATTAAATTTAACATTCATTTTCTTAAGCACCTGTGTACCTAATCCTGTACTAGGTAATATGGGTGATACTAGATTTTAATTTCTAACAAGACCAGAGTGGTATTTTATGTCTTGCAAAGCTCAGAACTCAATAAACATGCATTAAAGTGAAGGGAAATGAACTGATACCACTTACCCTCAAGTAGCCTACACTCTGGTTGGGAGAAATGATCTACGTATAGAAAATAATCAAAGATGACAAGAAAGGAATAGCTCAAATATCACCATCACAACTCAATTCACTAGATACTTTATTAGGTACCTAATTGATGTCAAGCACTGTGGTAGGTGAGAGAGAGAGACAGAGAGAAACAGTTCCTGTCCTCAAGGAGTTTATAGTCTACTACTTCTGTAAGACCCTTAATAGAACTTTGCCTGTTCTTCTCATATGCTCATTACATCATGTTTTTTATTCTGTGCTTTTGTGTGCATGTCTTAACACCTCTGATAGGCTATGTATTCCTTGAGGACTGGTCAATGATCTTACTTACCTTTGTAGCTCTCTCAGCATCTAACCTAAGGCCTTGAACATGCTTAATATATGTTTGTTGAGTGAATGCTGCAAATATATCATTAAATGCTGATTTCAAAGAAGGGAGAAATTCAATATCCCTGAACTAATGAGGGATGGTATAGAACAGCTGAGACTCACTCTAAGACTAAAAAAAGTATTCGCAAGAAAGAGAAGTCTGGACATCTCAGTTAAAGTATGTGTCTGGGAAAGGGAAAGGAATTCAAAGAAGCAAGAATGAAGCATGTCTTTGTGCATAACTTAATAAATGCTTGTTGAATTGAAGAAGGAATGACTATAACAGGTTTGCCTTAGGAAGTAATAGGAGATTAAGTTGACTAGATGAGATATGTCCACATCATGAAGAGCCTTCAATCAGAGAATCGGTGTTCAAATCTCAACTCAAACACTTACTTTGAATCAGGGGACCTGGGATCAAATCTATATTCAGCTACATCTTTTACTAGACATGTGATCTTGGACATATTGAATTTCTTTGAGTCTCAGTTTCCTCTCTGTAAAATCAGGTTGTAATCATACCTGCCCTGTCATCTTCCCTGAACCACTGTGAGGAAAGCACTTTATAAACCTTAAGTTGCCATAGAAACATGATGTGTTATCATTGTGTTAAATGATATTTTGAGATTCTTCTTATTTTGACATTTTCTGGTTCTCTGATTCTTGAAATGAATACATTTAACATGGTTAACTTGCCATCCCCTGTCAAATACCGTACTTATCATGGAGGACCTAAACATCCCAAAGGTAATACCTTCAGGCAGCGTCAGTGCTATGGATCTTCATTGGTTCACTTTGTAAATTCATCTTTCTTGCCTGCCAGGCCTTGGGGGCAACTTCTGATTAAAAAAGGTGCCAAGGCAGCACAATTGCCATCACCACCCACCCCAATTAGAATAGCAGGATACTGGGAAAGGCGAGGATCTAACAAAGCACTGGACTTTCTGAGGGGATGAGGGAACAGCAGCAGAAATTCCTCCTCCTAACTGGCATCCGCCATGTATTGACTGATACACCTAACTCTCTGACGCAAGAGGGCCAGTGGTGCCTAAATTCAGAGCTGTCTCTAGTAGAATCTTCTACATTCAATTATGATGCCATGCACCCAGGTATGCATTCAATAAATCTTATCATCAAACAACGTTTAAGCCAGAAGGGACCTTAGAAGATGGAATATAGCCTACAAGAGATCTTAGGAGTCTTAGAACCTAGACTATTAAGTCTCTTGAGGACGAAGACCATTAAATATTTATCTCTGCATCCCCAGGGCCTAACATGGTGGCTGGTAAATATAGGAGCTTGATAAGTGTGTGTTGATTGATTTATTGATGAATCAAACACAGCATGGCAGAGTTGGAAGGGACCACAAAGATCATCTAACACAGGGTCTCAATCATTTTTTATTGTGGACCTCTTTGGAAATCTGGTGAAGACTATGGAACCTTTCTAAAAATAATATTTTAATTATATTTTTTAAAATATGTAGAATTACAAAGGAAACAAATTACATGGAAATACCATTATCAAAATTTTTTAAAAGTTCACTGATTCCTTGTTCAATGAAAGTATCTTAAATCTAGGGGTACCAGTAAAAGACAGATTTCCTACACGCCCAAGAAACTGTCACATGCATATTAGTGAGAACATAAGAGACTGACAGCCTCACAGGAGAGACAAGATAAGTTTATATTCCACATTAATATGTATTTATTCTAGATATTATGTAAAGAATAATAATAGCTATTACTTTAAAGTTTGCAAAGCACTTTACACATTTTATTTTATTCCTCATATAATCCCATGAGTTTGACACTATTGTTGCTCTTATTTTATGGATGGAGAAATTCAGGATGAATGTAAAGAAGATAAGGGACTTCAATAGTTTCACACAGTTCATAACTATTTGAGGTGGGATTCGAACACAGGTCTTCTTGACTCTAGGTCCAGCACTCCATCTATGATGTGAACTGCCTCTACATTTCAAGATTCTATATAGAGAGAGATTAATGTTCCTTGTGACAGCCTAGAGTCTCTTCAATTGACTTTTCACTGAGGTACACCCTCCACTAAAGACCTAACCCATGCCTCACTTAGGAATGACCCAGAATTCTTGGAAGGTACATCAATGGAATAAAGCAGAAAAGGCCCAATGATGGATTCTATGTATATTATCAGAGTGCCAACTAGATAAGTGCCTCAGTTTCCTAATATATAAAAGAGTTAAAAAATATTTGCCATGACTAATTCGTGGAATTATTGTAAAGATCAAATGAAGCAGGGAATATGAAAGTGTTTTGCAAACTGTGAAACACCATCTAAAAGTTAACAGCAACAGGATTTTCCTTACTGGGGCTTGGGGATAAATATGAACCCTCAAAGGCTCTACCAGTCTGGATCAAAGACTCTGGAAGATCTTGCCAAAGGAGTAAGGTTTTACATTCAATTTTACATTCAGATCAGTTGGGTTGTTTTTTGTTTTGGTTTGGTTTTTTGGCTATAGAGACTTGTAAAGACTGCCAGCTAAGGACTAGAGGGATTTCCATGTCTTCTTGGAAGGGGAGGAAGCACCCTTACTAAGGTGGTACAGTGGATTGAGCTCTGGGCCTAGTTAGGAAAACTTGAGTTCAAATCCAGCATCAGTCATTTCCTAGCTGGGTGACCTTGGACAAGTCACTTAACCTCTGTCTAACTCAGTTTTCTCAACTGTAAAATAGGAATAATAACAGCACCTGCCTTACAATGTTGTAAGGACCAAATGAAATACATGTTATATAAACTCTTATTCTCTTTTCTTCTTCCCTCACTGGGTTGCACAGTGCCTGGCTATATAAACTCTTATTCTCTTTTCCCCTTCCCTCACTGGGTTGCACAGTGCCTGGCACATAGTAGGCACTTAATAAATATTTATTGACTGACAAGATCTGGAATATTATTAGTATTAACAAGTTCCCCTTTGGAAGCAAATGGCTCCTTGAAGGAATCAAGCTTACTGCTCTTTTATACTCTTTAGCACTCATTACTATATCTCCACCTGAAAGTCCCATAACCATCTCAAAGTCAAAAAAGCCAAAATAGAATTCATTATAATTTCCACCCAAACCTATCCACCCTCCAAACTTCTCCATTTCTATAGATGGCACTGCCATCCTTCCAGTCACCAAGATTCACAAACTTGAGGCCATCCTTGACTCTTTGCACCCCCTTAACTTCAATATTCAATCAGCTTCCAAATTTTCCAGTTCTATCTCCCCAACATCTCCCACATAATCAATCCCTTTCTCTTTACTTAAACTGCCTCTACTCCAGTATAGGCCATTGTTAATTCTCACCTAGACTACTGAAATAGATTCCTACTTGATCTCCCTACTTTCCCCAATCCAATTCATTCTCCACAGAGCTGCCAAACTGATACTCCTAAAACACAGATTTGACCTCTACTCAAAAATTTCCAGTGGCTCCTGGGATAGAATACAAACCCCTAAGCCTGATATTTAAAGCCTTCCCCATTCTGGATGGATCCTACTCACCTTTCTAGACTTATTGTATAGTCTTTCTTTTTACTTATTCTCCATTCCAGCAAAACTTACTAGGTTCCTATTCTCTATAGTTGACATGTCCTCTCCCACTTCCATGCCTTTGTACATCTATATCTAGAAAATTCTTTCCTGAAAATCCACTTTGTGGAATCCCTAGTTTCCTTGAAAGTCTAGCTCAGGGCAACCCACCTACACAAAGCCATTCCTTATCCCCTCCCAGTTATTAGCACTCTCTCCCTCTTGAAATTACTTTATATTAATTTGGACATACTCTTTATTGCTTAATTGTGTTATTTTTCCCCTGGTATAATATAAGCTCCTTGATGACAGGGGATTTTTCACTTTTACCTCTTTATCACTAGAAAGCACCTTGCACCTTGGATACAGGAGGTAGGTACTTAACAGATTTTTAAAAATTGAATAGAATCAAATCAAGACCAACTTTAGGGGACCTGGAGAAGGATACTTTTAAAGCATGAAATACTCCTCAAGAGATTAGATCTCAAAGGAGATTAAGACTTCAGACCTCAAGGTACAACATTTCAGTTGTGGGTACTTGAGGGAGAAAAGGGAAGAGCTGGACAGAATTCAGCCTGTACTCTGGGGACTAGTTTGCCATGGGCTGCTGATTCCTGAGCCTCAGTGTCAGGACTGATCTAGGATACCGATTTCTCTGGTTAGTTATATAATACATAAAATACATGTATTATATATAATGATGTAATTATATATGATATATTAAATAATAATATAATATATAATAGTTATTATGTTGGGCTGGGATTTGTCCTACTTTCAAATGCCCTCTCATATAGATGCTAACTACATGATCCTGAGCAAATTACTGAACATTTCTGACCCTCAATTTCCTTATCTATAAGATATGGATAATAGTAACACCTATTTCACAAGATTGTTGCGCATAAAATGCTATAATGCATGCTAAATCCTTTGCTATATAAATGCAACTAGAGGCAGGTAGGTGACTCAGTGGACAGAGAGCTGGGCCTGGAGTTAGAAAGACCTGAATTTAAATTCAGCCTCAGATACTTACTGGTTATGTGACCCTGGGCAAGTCACTTAACCTCTGTTTGCCTTAATCCACTAGAGGAAAAAATGGCAAACCATTCCAGTATCTTTGCCAAGAGAACCCCAAGAACAGTATGGTCCACAGGCTCATGAAGGATCAGACACAAGTGAACAACAATAACAACATATAAATGTGAGCAATTATTATTAATTGACCACTTTCAGGCCAGACCACTTTCTCCTGGTCATTCTAATACCTCCCCACGAAGTCCCTTCCTTCCTCTGAGGAAGGGAAAGGAGGGAGAACAAAGAAGAAGAAGTGGAAGAAATTCACCAGTTCTATCATGACATCACTCTTTCATACTCACATGGCCCTCTTCCCTTTTTTTCTCCCATTGTCTCAATTTGTATAGTGAGCACAAGGATTCCTTTCCTTATGAAACCTTCATAGCTAACCCCATAAATGCCTAATTACCAAGTAAGTGTGCAGTTAATAGAGAAAGGGAGTAGAAATGAGGTATATAAATCTTTGTAGCCCCCAGAATACCTAGGACAAAGGCCTTGCCACAGCAATTACTTGTCAAATTAGTTTACAATTTTTACTTTTTTTATTCTTGATCCCGTGCTCCTATCCCACAATTAAACCTTTTCAAAATGAAGCACATATTTAGCAACGGCACTGGGGCATTGGTGTGTGTAGATAGGAAGTTGGCTAGAGACTCATACAAAGACACAGAGAATTGTAGAAATCTGGAACAGGCAGAGACCATCTAATCCAGTGGTTCTTTACCTTTTTATATGTCATGGACCCCTTTGGTAATCTGGTGAAGCCAATGGGCTCCTTCTCAGAGCAATGTTAACTAAATTAATAACTGAAGGAACTACTTAGAGGTTAGTGAAAATAAAGATTTTTCTTGTTTTGTTTTTTGTTTTGTTTGGTTTTGGTTTTTTGACATCCAAGTTCAAGAAATTCCCGATATCTGCCAAGGACCCCAGGTTAAAAACTCCTGATCTAGTCCAATTTCCTCATTTCCCAGAGGAGAAGAATGAGTCCTGGAAATGTTGAAGTGATAGGCCAGAGCTTACAAAGTTATTTAAGCAGAATTCACTTCTCCTGAATCCCCATCTTTATCCTTTACACTATACTATGAAGGTTGAAGCAAGATAAATAAAGCATCCTGGTATGGAAAATAAAAGAGGCACTTCTTCAGACAGTGGCATCCATTCAAATGAGGGAGTAGGCTGAAACAACCTTGAAGGTCCCTTCCAGCCCTAATATTTTAAAGACTCTATCAAACTCAATTCTCTGATTTTTCTAGTGTCTTTTTTTTCTTTTAATCCTAACCAATTCAGGTGCAGCTATGGCTTAGGGAAGTGACTCCAGCTAATCCCATGGTCAGCATGTTGTCCCACGAGACTTCTTACCTGATTTGTATCTTGGTCTATGAGATTACATAAAGTTTAAAAAATAGGCCACAGGATTCCAGCTTTCAATGCTAGAAAGTACTCCTTCCCCCATTTTCCAAGGAGGAGATGTGATGAAGGTTCTGTGCTATTTAAAAGGATTTTTACATTCTCTGAAAGTCTACTTCATAAACAGAAGAAATCAGCTGCTGAAAAAGCTCTCAAATGACATTTTTAATCAGATACTCACCCAGAAAGTAATTAACTTCAGGGATTCATCTTCCCTATACAACTCAGGAGCTTTCTCATGATAATAACAATAATAATAATGCTTTTCTTCTCCCCCAGTGCTACAAGCTTGCTTCATCTGAAGTTTCATTATCTCCACCTCACCTCCTGGCTATTTCTGCCAGAGCCAGCCAAAAAGATACTGAAGTCACTTCTATTTTTCTTTTTTTAAAAAAAATGACAAGGTTATTTTGAGGTAGTTCTGAACTGCTGAGTAATAGGCCACCTCAGAAAAATATTTTGAGGATCAACATTGTCTTCTTTCATTCTTCTTCTTAACAACAATGGTCTCAATTAGATCTAGCAATTGATTTTCTATAGTCCAGGCTTTTCAGGCTTAGTCTCTCCTTTCCTATAGCTCCTTTGTCTTATCTTCAGGGAATTCAAGGTAAGAAAAAAAAAATCTAAGGTTTTGGAGGATTCATGAAACCAAGACTGCCTATACAGAATCACAAAGTATCAAGGTTGAAAGGGATTTCTGTCATTGTATGTGGGACATATGTGTGGTATGAGTTCCCTTTACAACATCTTAGACAATGAGGCATCAAACTTCAATTCCAATGTCTCATAAACAAGGAACTCATGACCTCTCAAGGTAGCCCATTCCATTTGTATACAGCTATTATTTCAATTATTTTGAGCAGAAATTTGCTTACTTGTAATCTCCACACATTGGGATCAGGCAGAAAAACATCTAATCCTTCCTCTATAAACCAGCCTGTTGGAAATAGCCATCACAGTACATAGAGCACTTTGTAAGATTTTTTTTGAGGCAATCAGGATTAGGTGACTTACCCAGGGTCAGACAGCTAGTAGGTATCTGAGGCCACATTCGAACTTGGGTCCTTCTAATGCCAGGGCTAGGGTGCACTACCCACTATACCATCTACCTGCCCATTATGGAGTACTTTGTAAACCACCAAGGATTTTCCCCACAGCAACTCAGTAGTTTTAGGCATTAAGATTTCCATTGTATTGGTAAGGCTCAGAAAGATGGAATGGTTTCCCCAAGATCACATACCTATTAAGTGTCAGAGCTGGGATTCAAATCCAAATCTCCTGACTCCAAGTCCAATAGTCTTTTCACTGAATTCTACTTCCTTCCCATTTAAAGATGGCCATCAGGACTCACTTAATCCTTCTCTTCACCAAGTTAAATACTCCCATTTCCTTCATTTGCTGTTTCTAAGATGTATGTCCACATGTGCACAGCTCTAGCATCCATTGTGTCTCCTGTGAAAATTCTCAAATCTTTTTATTATAAGGTATAACCATAGTTCAACCAGGCTTCTTACAAGAATCAATCAACAATCAATCACTGTTCAGCATTTGTCTCATATTTGTCTTGTCATGCCTAATAATTAGGAGGCATTTGATAAGTGTATGTTCCTCCTTACAAAATACCAAAATTCATATAATAATATTGTTAGAAAGTTCCTAAGAGATCAACTAGTTTAACTCCTTTTTACCCATTTTATAGATGGGTAAACCCAGCCCAGAGAATTAATGATAGAGCTGACACCAGACTTCTAGGTTCCTTTATTCCAGTGCTCTTTCAACACATCCCATTATCTCTCTGATTTTCAGGTCTTGTACCAGAAACCCATGACAATGCTAATATTACATATTGTAGGCACTTTAAGTATCTGTTAATTTGATTTAAAACCTAGAGACACATATAGAGTCACAGAGAATTGTAGAAATCTGAACAGGCAGAGACCATCTAGTCCAGTGGTTCTTTACCTTTTTTATGTCATGGACCCCTTTGGTAATCTGGTGAAGCTAATGGGCCCCTTCTTAGAACAATGTTAACTAAGTTAATAACTGAAGGAACTACTTAGAGGTTAGTGAAAAATAAAGATTTTAATAATGCTAATTTACATTGATATAATGTTTTTCATTCTTTAATACCTGTAAGCATCTCTGATTTCATAAGTGTTACTACTCCCTCCGCTGATGCAGATTGCAACTCCTTCACACACGTTAGTACAGGGATTCTTAGCATTTTTGTATCATGGATTCATTTCTCAATGAGGTGAAGCCAATGACTCCCTGCTCAGAATCCTCTTTTAACACTATTGGAAAAAATGCTTAGAGGTTAGTTAAAATAAAGATGTGATTTTTTTTTCCATCCAAATTCATGGACCCCTAGAATCTATCCACAGAGCCCTCAAGTTAAAAAGCCCTACTTTGGTTTTTTCATGAGTTGGTATGGCTGAAAAAGAATTATAATCCCATGGTTAGCCCTGTGGTAGTGAGCCTCTCTATACTTAGCTAGGTTGCTCCTCCCTCATACAATGAATATACCCTGTTCATTTCATGGGCTGCACAGATCTAGGAACTGGTTGTGTTTTCCTGATACAGCCTTTAGGAACTGAGGGTAATCTCCAAGACTTAAATAAGGCATCTGAGGAGAGCTTATAGTAAAAATATGCCTTATATACATTAGCTCATTTGGTCCTCACAACACCGTTGTGAGGTAGATGTTACAAGTATTAATATCCCCATTTTATAGATGAGGAAAGTGAGGCTCCAAGAGATAAATGACCTTGCTGAGCTCACATATCTAATAAGTGGCCATTATTGGATTCAATACCAGGTCTCATGATTCTGTGACCATTGTCCATCCCACAATACCAATGGGATATTTCCATTGGGTGTTCATTCTTGACTTTTGATAGCATCAATTAAAGTTCCTCTCCAGAATGACTTTTGCCTGCATAGATTCCAAGTCTGATCTGCTGTTGGGGGGGGGGGTATTATAGTTGGAGCAAAATCAAAGATGCTGACACCCTTCTTACTTTCCAGTTCACACGTTCCCTAAATATATATTCATTGAACATTTGTGTGACATCTTAAATCAACTGAAGGTTGGAAGTAATTTAAAGTCATTCATCTAAGTCAGACCCTCAAATGAAAGCAGAAACTGTTGACTCCACTGGGGTTTTCATGTCAGAGAGTGAGGCGTTTGGAGGAGGCTATGAAAGGCAGTATAGGGCAGAACTCACTTAGCAGGAGATGGAAGCCTCCATGATGTTGGAAAGCATCCCTGGGCTTTTGGCTTCTCCCCAAACTCAGCACAAAGCCAATCACCTTTTTATGCAGCTGTATTTGGTATCACAGAGTGATTAATAATTTACAGGGGCCCAAAAGTACTTTTCCATTAAAGTCTACATAGAGAAAAGACAGAAAGGGCTGGCAAAAGCTAGAGGGCTCCTGACAAGGTCAAGAGGCCTTCAACATCTCTACACCTTCTTTAACCCCTTTTTGGCTAGAACTGACACAATGGGCCTGGCTTCCCAGGGCCCTGTGGTCTGTGAGCTAGAAAGTGGCTCAGAGCTCATCTAGTTCATAACCTGAAAGTATTCTTGTTGAGACAGCTAAAAAAAAGGGGAGGGAGTGGGATTTAAATCAAATTAACAGATACTTAAAGTGCCTACAATATGTGAGGCACCATACAGCATACATTGAAACATAATGATCTGGCTTTGTAATAAGAGGCAGGGTTATTCTACCACTCTGACCCTCACTTTTCTAATCTATAAGATGGAGATAATAATATCTGTACTATGTACCTCACAAGATTATTGTGGGGAAAATATTTCATAAAACTTGCATAGATGTGAGGTATTATGATTAGCCCTATTTTACCAGAGGTAATAAGCAGAACAATGAATAAAGTGCCAAATTTGGAGTCAGGAAGACCTGAATTCAAATCCAGCCTCAGACACTTGCTAGCTGGGTGACCCTGGACAAGTCACTTAACCTCTGTCTGCCTCAGTTTCCTCATCTTTAAAATGGGGGTAATAGTAGTACCAACCTCTCATTGTTGCTGTGAAGGTCAAATAAAATAATATTTGTAAAGTATTTTGGAAATATTAAAGTATTATATAAATAGTAGTTATTATTATTATTAACCATTACCTATTATTTTATAGATGAGGAGATCAAGGCTTCAGGGAGGTTAGCTGACTTTCCCATAGTCACACAGCTAATAAAATGGAGTCAGATGCAAAAGTCAAAATAAAACTTCAAGTCTGGTGCTCTTTTCACTATACCATATTTTTTTAATTGTTTCTCAGTCAAATGAAAAATCCCAGTCATGGTCTTGAGGTCCTCCACCAATATGACAATTCTTCTCCACCTCTACTTACCTTCTCAATAAAATGTAAACTCCTTGAGGATAAGGACTGTTTTGTTTGTTTATTTTTCCTTTGGATAGCCAGTGCCTAGTACAGTAGCAGCACTTAATTATGCCTCTTAAATCTGTCATTACTAAAAACAAAATTATAGTAAAGTCATTGCTATCAAGGAGCTAACAATCTAATGAGGGAAAGACACAGGGAATGGAAGTGTGGTAAATGCTACCATTTGCTACATGGTATGAAATAATGCTATAATCGTGCCTATTTTGGCTATTTAGAGAGGCCTGTTGCCTTCTTCCTAGTTATTATCTAGGTTCTCTATCATTGAGAGAGTTGTATAAAAGTGAGATGTCAGCTTTACTTCTTTATGATATTCTTCCATCCTTTCCACCTCCCTAATTCTTTTCATCAAAAACAAACAAAGAAAGCTGAGATGTCAGATTAGGGGGAGGTTATTGCAGAGAATTTGCTCTGCTATCCCATCATTGATTATATATCGAACCTCCTTGATGGGCTAAGCACAATGAAGAACATATATGGCCTCTGACCACTAAAAACTTACATTTTAAGCATTAAGGCAATGACACACATTAAAGAAGTTAAACCTTATTAGCCAGAGTGCTTAGGGCAACTAGTACTCTGCTCAGTGTTCTTAGGAGAGAATTTATCCTACTTCTGAGAATAAGGGTATGGAACAGGGAGTGTGCTGGGCAAGAGTCAATTGTTAAGTTTTCAGTGTGATCATTTACAGATCAGAAATCATCAAGTGCTACAAATCAGAGCTGGATTTATTGTTTTGTTGATTTCTAAACTTTAAAAAGTGATGGACATTATTTAGGCAGTTGTGAAAACTCCGAAGAGACAGAGAGCATAAATGTGAATCAATTATGTTGGGGGGGAGGGGTTAAAAAAATGAAGGGATGAGAAAATGGAGGCACTAGAAGAAGGGGAGGAAGAGATAGAATGGGAAAATTTTTCTCAAATAAAACAGGATTGCAAGGAAGAACTTGTATAGTGAAGGGGAAAATTGGAGGGTGAGTGATGCTTGAACCTCACTCTCATAGGAATTAGTTCAAAAAGGGAAGAATATGTATACACACACACTCAGTTGGGTATAGAATTCTATCTTACCCAATAGAGTAATAAAGGGGAAGGGGATAAGAGATATGGCAGTGGGGAGAAAGGGATAATAAATAGGAGAGTAGCTTAAGATGGCAGTAGTTGGAAACAAAACAGACTTTTGAAGAGGAACAGGATAAAAAGTGAGAAATATAAATGGAAGAAATGGATGGAGGGAAACATACAGTTAGTATTATATCTGTGCACGTGAACATGAACTCACCTCTAAAACAAAAGCAGATAGTAGAATGGATTAGAAAACAGAAGCCAGCAATATATGTTTACAAGAAAATGAGAAGCTGTAACAGAATCTTTTATGTTTCAGCTGAAGTGAAAAAGGCAGGGATAGCAATCATAATCTCAGACAAAGCAAAAGCAAAAATAGACCTAATTAAAAGAGATAATCAGGGAAACTACATTTTGCTAAAAGGTACCATAGACAATGAAGTAATATTTTTTTTAAAAAATTATAGCAAATTTCTCTGATAAAAGCCTCATTGCTTAAATATACAGGGAACCAAGTCAAACTTATAAAAATAAGAGACATTCCCCAATTAATAAATGGTCAAAGGATAGGAATAGGCAGTTTTCAAAAGAAGAAATCAAAGGTTTTTATACTCATATGAAAAAAATGGGGGCATCTAGGTGTCACAGTGGATAGAGCACCGGCCCTGAAGTCAGGAGGACCTGAGTTCAAATCCAGTCTTAGACCAAACACTTGACTCTTACTAGCTGTGTGACCCTGGGCAAGTCATTTAACCTCAATTGCCAAAAAAAGAAAAAAAAATGCTCTAAATTGCCAGTAACTGGAGAAATTAAAATTAAAACAGCTGTTAAGTAACAACTCACATCAATCAGAAATGACAGATGCTGGAAGGGATGAGGAAAAATTGATACATTAGTAAACTGTTAACGGAGTTGTGAACTGGTCCAACCATTCTGGAGAACAATTTGGAACCATGCCCAAAGGGCATGGATACTCTGACTCAGCAATACCATTCCTAGCTCTATACTCAAAAGAGATCAAAGAAAAAGGAAAAGGACCCACATGTACAAAAATATTTATATCAGCTTTTTTATGGTGGCAAAGAATTAGAAATTGAGGGGATGCCCATCAGTTGGGAAATAACTGGACAGGTTATGGCATATGGTTGTACTAATGGAGTGCTAATTGTGGAGTACTAATGGAGTACTAATTGTGCTATAAGAAGTTATGAGGGGATGGTTTCAGGAAAAAAAAAGTTGGCAAGACCTATACAAACTGATACAAAGTGAAGTGAAAAGAACCCACAAGATGATTGAGCACACTAACAGACAAGACTTAACTACAAACTATACAAGACTGGGCTACTTTGATCAATACAATGATTCAAGGCAATTCCAAAGGACTCATGATAAAGAAATGTTATCCACTCCCAGAGAGAGAACTGATGAACTCAAGTGCAAATTGAAGTATCATTTTCTTTCACTTTTTTTTTTGCTTTTTTGTGATATGTCTAATACTGAAAAATGTTTTACATGATTTCACATGTATGATTAATTGATATCATTTTACTTGCCTTTTCAGTGGATGGTGGAGAGGTCCGAGGAAAAGGAAGAATTTGGAACTCAAAATTTAATAAGAAAAAACTGTTTGAAACAAATGTTTTTTTTAAAGAATGATGATGATGGAGAATGATGAATGATGATGGAGAAAACAATAAAGACATTAAACTTAAAAGTATATGACGTATACACTAGAGAATGCATACATTTAATATATAATGTATTTTATATATAATGTGTATAACATACTTTATATAATATGTAATTTTGTAAGTGACATGATTACATATAATTTTTATATATTACATACTTTCGTATATAATATATTAGACTTAAAAGTATGTAATGTATAATTTTTTTGAGAGAGCCAGTTGCTAAATATTTACTAGCATGCTTCTGAAATGAATTTACAGGAAATTAATTAAATTGCTTCTAAGATTCTGAAGGCGTTTCTTAGGAGAAGAGAGAAAAAAGAGAAAAGGCCTATCTCTGCCTAGAATGAAAATTTTCAGGAGAAACAGAGATAGGTTCCTAGTCTAAGATATAATCAAGTAGCTCACATTTCTAGGATGCTTTCCTCATAACAAACCTTAGGGGAAGGTAACATTGGTATTGTTATAGCCCCATTTTACATATGAGGAAACTGAAGCTGACAAATGTTAGTTTGCTCAAGGATACCTGGTTGGGAGGCAGAGAACCAGGATTCTCACTCAAGACCTCTCATTCCCAAACTCATTTCTACTCCATTCACAATTTCTCTTCTTAAAGGGCTGGTCATTACAAAGCCAGAACTTTTAAAAGTGATTTCTGTGCAGGAGGAAGTGATTCTGTAAGAGCAGTGTTGTAAAGTCAAAACAGTCCTGAACTGAGAATCTGAAGAGACCTAAGTTCAAACCCATTCCAACAACACTATCTGCATGACCCTGGAGCGAGCCATTGCCAGATGACCAATTGGCAGACAAACTTCAGGAGGAGCTAAATCAGGTAAGGCTTGACATGCTCACTCATCGGTAAAATGGGGTTAATGAGATTTACCTACTTCACAGGGCTACAGGGAAAGTGCTTTGTAAACCTGAAGCTGCTATGGAATTGAGAGCCGCAATCAGCAGCAGGAGAAACGGCCTGGAGAGTGTGTAATTGCCATTCTTCGAACTAATAAGGACAGATGTTAGGGAAGGATTCACAAGGAGACAGGAGAGAGAGCTATAACTCTGGCCTGCTTTTATGAGCCTCTCAGCATCCCAAAGGGAATGAAACGAGTGCGCAAGGCCTTGCTTCTAATGTTAACAGCTAGGAAGAATTTCCCCTTCCCTCTCGTCAGTCTCAAATCTTCTCTGTCATAGTTGACCTCTGGGTTGCTTCCTTTGTTCAATGGCCCTTTACGTGGATACCCAAGGTGATTTTGGACAAAGCCCAGAGTCAAACTTCTATGTAGGTAGAGTAGGTATCAGCTCAGGTGGTATGATTTCAAAGGCACCTGGAAGCTCACTCAACCTACCTCGCTGTAAAATGAGAGGCCTGGACTGGATGAACCCAAAATTCCTGTGGAATGAAAGAAGACCAAAGACTGGGTATCAAGTGCAGATCCCTGCAGAAACAGCACCGTGGCACTACTGTGTAATGATTTCTTTCTAAATCTGTCCTGGAGCAGCTTTTGATAAGAAAGAGAGCATAGAAATTTGTGGGACACTGGTCAACTGAAGGAGGAGAAAAGGATGGCATGGGAGGAAGGGAGGACAAAAAAGTAAGGGGGAAGGAAGGGAAGAGAAAGGAGAGGCCAAAGGAACTGAAAACAAGAGTTGGTGATTACATCTCTAAGAGTCCATGCTACTTCTTCTGTGCAAGGTTTGGGGGTAGGGAAAGGATTAAGCTCATCAAAGCTGATCAAAGCATTGGCCTTGGCCTGGTCTATTAAAGACCCAAAGGTGAACAAAAGACATTTGTCAGAGACGAAAGAACTCAGAACTTGTTCTGGCAGTAAAGGAGAGCTAAATGTTGTTCAGTCCTTTTTCAGTCATGTCTGACTATTTGTGACCCCACTTGGAGTTTTCTTTTTTTTTTTAATTTGTTTATTTTTCATTTTCAACATTCACTTACATAAGATTTTGAGTTCCAAATTTTCTATCCATCTCTCCCTTCCCCCCACCCCCAAATGGGCATGCAATTTGATACAGGCTTTACATATACATTCACATTGAACCCATTTTCACATTAGTCATGTTGTAAAGAAGAATTAGAACCAATGGGAGAAACCATGAAAAAGAAGGTAGCAATCATTTCTCAACCTTCTAGGCCTCCAACAATGAACAAGTGATATGTCAGACTCCCTGGTTGGCAACGATTCTCTTGGAGTGGGTGAATTTCAGAAGATGAGCTTGTTTAAAGAGGGACCCCATTCATATTAGGCAATCCTAATAGGAAATTCCTTCCTAAAGTTCCACAGCTGAACTAGAACCTAAGAAATTCAGAATCTTTTGACCCAGGTATGCAGCCTCTTGTCAGTTGCCCCTTTAAAAACCTACATGAGACGAAACTAGCACGGATGCCCCCCCCAAAAAAAAAGTTGTTTTGTGGATCTCAGCAAAAAAAAAAAGTCAACCACTAAATGCATGACTCTATTTCTAAACCCAGTCTCTGGAAGCACATCTCATCTGTTTGTCGTTCAGTTCCCCATCTTTCCATCTCTGGTACCAAACCTTGCCCTCTTAGTGATTCTCAGCATCACAGAATCTCATAGTTGGAAGACACCACCAAGCTCATCTAATCCAACTCATACTTGAACAAGAATGCTCTCTACAACAACATCCCCAGCAATTAATCATACAATCTTTACTTAATGACCTCAACTGATAGGAAACCCAGTACTTTCCAAAGCTGCCCATTCCACTTTAGAAGAGCAATAATTGTTAGAAAGATTATTCTTCCATTAAACCAAAATTTACCTACCTGGAACTGCAACTCATCATTCCTAATTCTGCCCTCTGGGGCCAACTAGAAAAAATCTAATCCCTCTTCCACATGCCAGCACTTCATAAACTTGAAAAGAATCATCATGCACTATCTGCACACGCCCTTCTTTAGGCTTTCTCTCCAATCCCCTCACCATCTTGGTCGCCCATCCTCTGAATCAGCTGAAATTTTGTAAATGTCTTTCTAAATATAGCCTCGGGGTAACTTCTTCTTCAGTATAAAGCCCCCAGAAAATCTACCTCAGGTTGAAGGTACTCAGTAGGTATGCATCCACTACAAAATATCACTCAACACCATTTCCCCGATGTAATAACTTTTGCTGATCAGGCAAAGGAGATGATTGTTTAAAAGTAAAGATAGCTAATGATGTAGCATGGTAAGAAAAGCAGAAAAAAGAACATTTCCCCCATTAATGTGGGACATACACTTCATCAGTAGCAAGAGTGGAGTCATTCACATCATAGAACATGCAAAAAGTTAACTTCCATCACCAATGTAGCTTTCTGCTGATGTCATTGTGTTATTCTCAATGGGGTCTCTGCTTCCAGGTGCCTGGCCTGGCCTGCAGTCTCTTCCTGGTACCTAGTCTGTCCTGGGCGTTATTCTCTATCATTCTCCCCAGGCCCAACATCCTATTCACTGTACCACCAGCTGCCTAGTGAAAATAATACTTGTATGATCTACCTCCATAGGGTTATTATAAACCTTAAAGTACTATAAAAATGTTATCACAACTACAAGTAATATTTTCCTAATTTTACAGATAAGCAAACTGATGCTCAGGTAATTAAGTGATTTACCCATGGCCACACGGTAAGGGTCAGAGCTGGAATTTAAACCCAGGTTGCCTGACTTAAAATTCTAAATTTTATCTACTTCTTAATGCTGTTTTTCCTTATCTACTGAATTCTGAATTGTCCTGAAGGGATGATTAAGTCCCCAAACTTTCTCTTTGAGCTGGGCACCAGAACTGGGAGCCACATTAAGTATGAATTGAACAATATGTATATATTCAGCATACACTGAAATCTTCCAGCATATCAGTCATTCTTTCCCTGAGGGAATATTTCTCTCTCTGCTTCACTTGCTAAGAATGCCATTTTTTTGTTCTTTGGTGACTCCGGATAGATGAATATTTCACAATTCCCAGGTACTGCCTTACCTACCTTCAGATATGCCTGAATGTCACACTTTTGTTTTTAAAAATATATTTCTCTCTCCATGCAGGCTGCCAAGAAGGAATCACAACTTGAAGGTACATTACACGAGCCAAAAGGAAAGCAAAAGGAATCTCATCCACTCCTGAAGTCAGTGGGGCCCTTGTTCCCTTCTCAGCAGCTCCCTTTCCTCCATAAGATTGAATTCAAAAAGCAACTGGGAGTAAAGGAGAGAGGAAGAGAGACCGAACTCTCATAAAGAGGACATGTTGGCAGAACCCTTGATTTGAAATTGGATTCAAATCCTGGCTTTATGGCTTACTGCATGTGTAACCTTGAGCAACCATTCAACCAACAGGAATTTATTAAAGTCCTATTTTGCCAGGCACTATGCCAGGTGCTGGTGATTCAAATACAAAGAATGAAGCAATCCCTACTCTCCAGTCTAAATGGAAGACAAATTCCTTTAGGATTTTGAGGCTTCCAGGTGGTGCAGAAGAGAGCACGTTGGTTACATCAAAGCAAAAATATTCTAGCACCAACTCAATAAGACTTACTCCAAGGAGCTTGGCCTAGTGATCCACAATGAGAAAAAAATGAATGACGATTATGGCATGAATTCCAGTAATTAGGAAGCCCATTATCATAGGAAGAGCTGGAAGGCAAAGCCTTCTCCTCATTGGATAGATAAAGAGATTAGGAAGGTAGACCTTAGTTAGGAGCAATCAATCAATGAGTAGTATGGGCTGTGACACATCCTCTCCCTCCTCCCCCTCCCAACAACAGATTTACTGTGATTAGACTAGAACATAGAGTCAGTAGAAGGAATTTGTATGGAATAAGAATAGAAAGGTAAGTTAGAGCCAGATCGTAGAAAGCCTTAAATGGTGAGCTAAGAAAGAGGTGCCAAACGTTGCTTACAACACTCCCCAGTGCAGCCCGAATCAGATTAAAATATAATTAGAAAATAACCAACAAAACAAATAAAAATGAAATAGAACATAGATCATGTTCATATTTGGTGTTTAAGGTTAATATGTGGCCCCCAGGAATCCTTCTGTACATTTTCATGACCCCATTTCTATCTGAGAATGGATATGAAAATGCCTTGAAATTGAGCCTAAGTTCAGAAAGTCTCCATCACTAGTGCGGTTCTCATCATGGGATGATTTTTTTCAGTCACAACAAGTCTTGAAGACCATTTATCAAAGCATGAGAGGTTATGATCTGCATATGTAGAAGGAATGAACCCATCAGTGGAATACTGGTTCCTTAAAGTATTAAAAATTTGCTTTTTCTAGTGAAGGTGATTCCATCACCTCCTGTGGGTGTTAAATGTCATTGAGAAAATCCCTGGTATTCTTCCCTCAGTGACCCAAAGGATAATGTATTTGTCTGTGAACTTAATTCAGTCCCTCAAGTCAACCTATATGTTGACCTGTTCTCAGTGAATGTTATTTAAATACAGCAGCTGATTGCTTATATCCCTGGGAAACTTGCTTCACCACATGGCTAACTTCTAAATCATACAGGGAGGGAACTACAGACCAAATATGGGCATGAATGAGATGATGGGGGGATGGTGTTTCTCTAATAATACCCCCACAATTTGGTTGCAATTATGATGCTATTATTGAAGAAATGTCTTTGTATGGTATGATTAGAAAGAACCACCGGACTGTTTCCTAGGCCCTGTTTCTTCTCCCTCCCTATCCACTCCTGCTTCAAAATTGTCAGCTTCAAAAAAATTCAGGGATGAACTGGTTTTCTACAATGCCAGGTCAGAGCTGTTCAGTGTACATTCAGAAACCCAAATAAGGGATCAGCAATGATAAGTTACCTCAACTAGTCTCCCATAAGCAGTGTAGGGATTGTTCTGAAATTAGTGCACTGGAACTATAGCTTGCTAGAAGTAGAAGGAACCTTAAACATCACCTAGCCCAATTCAATCATTTTATAGGAAAGAAAACTGAGGCCCAGAAAGAGGAACTAACCATTAAAACTACATTTACATAGTATTTTGGGGTGTACAAAATGCTTGCTACCTCATTTGATCTTTACAACAACCCTGTGAGGTAGATGTTATTATTATCCCCATTTTATAGTTAAGGAAACTGAGGCTCAGAGATGTTAAGTGAATTGCTCATAGGTCATACAACTAGTCATTCTGAGACAGGATTCAAACTCATGTCTTCCTGACTCCAAGTCCAGCTCTCTGCCCACTGTGTCAAAGGTCATACAACTAGCGCTATCCCTCCAAGTTCTTTAGTATTTAAGCTAATGTCTTTCTACTATACATTGTCTCTTACTGAGAGTAGTCATAATAATAACAATAATAATGATGATGAATGACATTTATATAGTGCTTCAAGGTTTGTAAATCACTTTGCATACACTATCTCATTTCAATCAAAAACAGCGCTGTGAAATAGATAATGTACCCATTTTCAGAAGAGTAAGTACACTGAGGCTCAGAGAGGTCAAATAATACACTCAAGATCACAGGAGTAATTCAAGAAAGGATTCTGGGAAGATGGTGGAGTAGACCAAAAAATTCCAAGCTCTCCAGATTTCCCCCACAAGCGATAATAATAGCACCTCAGGGTAAATATAGAGCTATAAAAATAAATAAGAGTAGGAGTAGAACAGTGGTCCTCCTGAGACAAGTGGAGATCTGAAGAAAAATCCCAGGATGAGGTTTGGTCCCCGTGAAGAGCAAACACCTTCAGGCTAGGATGGCTAGCAACAACAAAGGCCAAGCCCTGGGGTTAGCTGAGTCTGGAGGCTGCCCCAGCCCCAGCCACAGGAACTTCGATCCCAGGGACAGTGAGGCGAGTTGGGTTTCTGATCTCTCAGGAAGATAGAGGGAACCTCTGCTGACTAGGAACACTAGACCCAGCTGTGCTGGGAGGGTATAACTGGGGGCCAAAAGGAGCCAGCACGAGCCTGGTGAGTGCGGGAGCGGGGTGGGGATGCTGCTGACTGTGGGCACTTACAGGAGGCTGGATGGAGGTCCTGATTTTGGTTCCAGGCCAGAGGGGAGAACTAAATTTTCCACCAAGGACCACTCTCCTCTCCCCAGCTTCAGAGTGGTAGTTCTGCACAGCTCTGCATACAGGGAACAGGGAGCAAGGTACAAAGGGAAGGAAGAAGAGAAGAGGAAGTGGGAGGAAGGAGTCAGTTGGTTTTTTTAAGTTTATAGGCCATAATAAATAAGAGCCTTTGATAGGCAAAATTTCACAAGACAGTAAAAATTTACCCCAGACCTGCATCTGTGAAACAGTGTCCTGAATACTGATATTTGCTTGTTTGGCCTACTTCTCCCTTTTCCCAAGGTCATGTTTCCTCTTTCTCAGACTTTTAACAACACACAACTAGATAAAAAATCTTCCTGTGGCCCCATGGTGTACCAAGTGGTATTTAGAATGTTTTCTCAGAAATTGAAAGTTGGAGATATCTTCATGCCACTATTGATGTGACTCATCCTGGATACCACAAAAAGATTTCTGCTTTGTTTCAAAATCAAGGAAAGGAAAAAATAAATTTGAACCCATGTGGGCAGTACAGAGCTGGGAGCTATCCCAAAAGTATAGGGGCTACATTTTTCCCATGTGGAGAAAGAGGAAAGGACCAAGCTCTCTCATAAAGAATCCCAGGTCTGAGCAGGACTGAGGAAGGTACCCATGACTATGCCAAAAATGGAGCACACCTGAGTTGGAGATTTTAAAACACAGACTGAGTTTGAAATGGTGCCCTGTTCAAAGCAGCCTATTAGTTTCCTCTCTTCATCTGCCTTTTTGAGACCTTGATTATCAGGCAGCTTATATTCTGTGGACACACTCTCCCAGATTGTCCCAGTACTAAAAGGACAGAGACCCAGTTAAATGTACCAAAAAGTAAGAGAAAAGGAACTGGAACTTAAGGAGTAGAAACCAAAGTGCTTGAAAGCAAGAGTTTGTACTTGGCATCTAGAGATGCCAGAGGCTCTAAGTTCTGATTTACATCAATGGAACCCTGGTCTCCTCCTAGTTGGGAGCAAAGGGCATTGTACTTCTACTCTTCTACCCTCCCTTCCACTTGAGGGATTGATGTGAGCAACTGAAAGGGTCATGGGCTGGCAATGCATTCCAACCAGATACAATAACATTAATCTGCCGTGATGGATTTCTACTATTCCTGTTGAAGTCTCTCTAAGTGAAACATAGCAGTTGAATAATATGTAGAAGTGGGGTGAAGTCCTGAGCCTTGAGGTCTTATTGGATGATGCAAACCCAAACCTTAGAGTACAACACCTCCTACACAGATCAAAGGATGAGTGACATCCAGTGGCTCACAGAGCTGAAGAGATGCTCAGAGAGTTTGTCAGATACTTCATAAGGTCCTCTGGTACTCTTTGGCATGGACCACACATAGCTAAGGAAACTGAGTCTCAGAGAAGTTAACTGAGTTAATTTGAATCAGATTTAGAGCTATAAGATATATGGTTTAACCTCTCAATTTTATAGATGATGAATCTAAAACACACAGAGTGACTTGCCAAGGTGACAAAAGTAACAAATAGCGGGGCCATAATTCCTCTAAATGTAAAGGATCTGCAGTCAGAGGACCTGTATCCAACTACTAGACCTGCTACTCACTACTTGCATTACTTTGGGTAAGTCACTTCACATGTTTGAGTCTCAGTCTTCTTACATATAACATAAAGAGGTTAAACTAGATGATCACTAAAATCTCTTTTGGCTGTAGAGCTCATGATCCCATTATTCACCTTGACTTTGGACACCCTTGCTTCTGGTTTGCTTACCCTGGTTCTGTGCACTAGTGCCATGAGAGCCCTACAAGTGGCAGAGGTTATTTCTACATCTTCACAGTGCTGAAACCTTCAATGCCAAGGACCCAACCATTGGCTATCAGGTTTTTTTGTTTGTTTTCAGTAAAAAGTTGGCTATTCCTTAATAAAAGGATGAAAGACCTTTTAAAATGAAAACACCACCACTGGCCTGAGAACTATTTGTTTCACACAGAACAACCTATGATTAATATTAATACTCACTCACAGAAGCCTGGTACAAATTGTTAACCTTACAATTAACTGCAACCAACACCAATGTTGGTGTGTGGTGTCAACCACCCAGCCATCCCTAATAATCAGTCCACTGTAGAATGCAAGACATGAGGATATAAGACCTTATGGCTTATGGCTCTCTGCTGCCCCCAACTGGACCCCAGCTACTACACTTTTCTTCTGACAATTCCTAGGGTCATTAGCTCTAGAGCTAGAAGGGACCTTAGAGGCCATGATGTCCAGCATTCTTATAGAAGAAAAAACTGAGGCCCAAGGAGGTTGTGACTTACTGAAGGTCAAATAGATAGGAAATGTCAGAGGCAGAATTTGAACCCAGGTCTTCTACAGAGCTAGTATTCTCTCCACTGAACTATGCTGTCTCTTATTGTTCCCTGCCTTTCCTCCATCTAGTCAACCCTGGCTGGATTCCTCTCATATAAGAGATACTTATTCCCTGGGACCTCCCTTAGGATGCCTTTGCTCCCACACCAGATTTTTGATAATCTATTTTCCTTGAAAACTAGAGCCATCCAATAATAGAATAGGTGGCATTATAAAGTAGTGTCTTCAACATCCATTCAGCAAAAAATAGTGAAAGACACAAAGATACCTGTTGCAGGGTTCAAGCCCACTCACCTGATTCTCTTATACTTTGAACTTTTCTGTCTTGGTATTCATTGGTACATTTCCCCAGTATGAATTTCTCAAAATCCATCCAGTTAACGGAAATCATCATAAGAACCACAGATGTCTTGGCATTATAAGCCTCTTGAGCCCTTCCATCACTATGACTCTGTGACTGGCCAGCACTTCGCACTGTGCCCTGCACTTAGCTGAAACATAGTAAGTGCTTAATAAACATTAATTGATTGATTGATTGTTATTATAGACTATCTGCCATCAGTAGTACAGATAGTGAAATTGTAATAATGAGAAAAATGTTACAGGTCTACAAAACAAAAGTGGAAGAACTGGGTATGGTGGAGGGGGAAGAAAAGAGGATTTTTTCAGTATTCTTTTTAAATGGGAAATAATTTTACCTTATTTTTTAAAAAAATTGCAAATATATCATTTAAATTCTAGAAACCTTAAAATCGGAGACCTCATAGGTCATCCAGGGCAAATTATTACAATATCCCTAATACTTAGTCATCTAACTTCAACTTAAATATATCCAGTGATAGGAAACACATGACCTGACAAGGAAATCCACTCCATTTTCAGACAATTCCAATAATGAGGAAGTTTTTTCCTTGTACTTACCCAAAATCCATTTCCCTGCAACTTTCATCTATCTTCCTTCTGCTCTCTGGAATCAAATAGAATGAATTCAATTCAGCAAAAATGTATCAATGACTCACTTTATAAATAAATTTTTTTCACAAAAAAAAATTATCCTTAGGTGAACCATTTTGGTTCCTTTATGTTGAGGACAAGTAGGTTAGTATAACTCTAAAAGGCAAGCCACATTTCTGCCAGAAGGCAGAAATAACCACCTATCTATAGTATGATAGAGGAGTTTCCTGTTGAGTTGCTGGTTGGACCAGATGCCCTTCCAAATCTTTGATCCTGAGAGCTGCCATTTTCACAAAAGAAGAAAGAACCATTCTAGTCTCTCTTTGGCTGTGGGCACTCTCTTCTTGGCTTCCCATCTGCAGGTCTGGTAGATACATAGTCCTCCTGACTATACATCAAAGAACTGTGAGCAGAGTGGGCACTGCAAGTAGCATCCATTTGCTCCTTTATCAAATGGGGATTAAAGATGGCAGGATGGAGTTCACTGATGTGAACAAAGAAAAACAAGAGCTATCCTAAAGGTTTGGGAGGTGAAGGGAAATGCAAATCTGGCTCTTGCTGACCCTGTGACACTGAGATTTACAAGGCAGTGCACAGAAGATAGACTTTTTTATGAAAGGATAAGAGATTAAACATATCTGAATTCAGGTTGTTAAACAATAGCTTAGATATATTAGCATATATTAATAGCCTATGTAAATTATAATTGAATTTTTACTAATCCAGTGTTTTGTAACAAAATCACTTACCCATCCTTAGCAATGAGAGGAGTCCATCAGGGCAAAGTTATTTTTACTTAACCGTAGGGGCACCTACCTAATATTTGTACATTTATATCACCTAGAATTATTAGAATCTATATTCCAAAAACCATTTTTGCATAATTATCTAAGCTAGGACTCAATGTGCATATATAACCCCAAGCATTATGGGGAAGACATAGTAAGGAGAATTGGAGGTGGTCAACAATTCATCTATAACCTAAATTTGGGTACCTTCATGTGGGGCTTTTAACTTCTACAATGAAGGGAGAAAGAAGGAAGAAAAGGGATCCTCAGAGAGAATTCAACAAGCATTTCTTTTCAATTCAATTTACATTTATTAAGTGCCTACTATGAGCCTAACAATATCCAAGGCCATAAGGAAGAAAAGATAGATGTGACATTGGCCCTGCTCTCAAGTAGCTTACAATCTACTCTAGGACAGGACACATATACAAATAATTCTAATATAAGGGTGAGTGTGATAAATGCAAAAAAGAGATCCAGGTAAAGTACTATAAGAAATTGTTGGGGGGGAGGTGCCACTTTCATTAAGAAAATAGTATCTGAATTGGGTTTTACAGAAAAGAAAGACATTAATCAACCAGAGGATTGGGGGAAAAGGGTCCCATTAAAGTCATTGGAGACAGCATAAGTAGAGGCACAAAGACAGGAGGAGAGGACTGTACAAGAATGGGGAAGAGTGGGCAATTCTAGGCTGGCTAGGATGAATGAGTGGGATGGAATAATGGGAAATAAGACTGAACACATAGTTTGGGGCCAAATGAAGGGTGATGAATCCAATGGTATTTTTCTTGACTGGTAATATACATAGAGCCAAGGGTGTTTTCCAGGCATGAGCCTACCAAGAACAGCAGAAAGAACCAATGAGAAAGCAGCTAGAAACAAAACATTGTTTGGTGTTTCATAAGTATAAAGGATAGATTAGGGTCAGGAAATTAACATAAGACCTGGATCTAGGAGAGAGGTTCAAATCCCATCTCCAGCCCTTACTAGCTGTGTGGAAAACCTTAAATAAATCAATTAACTTCTCTGAGAATCAGTTCTTTCATCTCTGCAATGGGAATAATACTTGTACTACAAATTTCAAAGAACTTTTATGAGGAAAATTTTAATTTAATCCAAATGCATTGCAGAAATGGCCTCTAAAAGCAATCTCCTAAGATCTTCCAAATGCAACTCTCAAATTCTTTCAACCAAATCCCTAGGAAAAAGAAATACTTCTTGAACAAGGTGAAGAGTACTACGATCTACTTTAAAGGATTTATTAGGTGGGGACAAGGCTATGAGTTACCCTTTAAAGAGCAAGCTGAGAAATAACAAACAAAAATAACACTAAAATGAGTGACCAAAAACTAATCTTGCCTTAGAAAAGAGACAAAGACATACTTCTCTCCATTCAATCCAGAGATGGGAGTGTAAGAGTGACAATGTTAATACATTGTTAGACTACTACCGAATCAGTTGCCTTTGCTTAACTGTTTAAATGTTCTCTTGTTAAACTGTTTAAATGTTCTGTTACAAGTAGGAAGGGGTGGGGCAGCCTCAAGTGGTTTGGGAGTTAATGAGGGAGCGCAGACAAGGTATGTCTAGAAATTACCATGATATAAAAACAAAAGGCATCAATAAATTTTCTTTTAGTATAGTCAATAAAAATCATGTTGAGAGAGTAAAAGAATCAGCTAAGAACTATTCACAAAAGGCAGCACACCAGGACTTTATGGGGCAGGCACTGACAGGAAAAGCTACCGAGAGATGCCATTCATAGAAATAATTATTGGAACTACCAGGGAAGAGTGCCAGGCAGGAAGGATCATAGGATCCCAGAGCTACGACTGGAAGGGACCTGGGAGGCCGTCTAACCCAACCCACTCATTTTATAGATAAGAAAACTAAAGCCTGAGAAAGTAAGACAATTCGGTCAAGGTCACAAGTATCAGTAGCAAAATTTAAAACCAGCTCTTCTGACTCTTGGGGCAGCTAGGTGTATAGTGGATAGAGCACCAAGTCTGGAATCAGGAAGACTCATCTTCCTAAGTTCAAATATGGCCTCAGACACTTACTAGTTGTGTGACCCTAGTCAAATCACTTAACTTTGTTTACCTCAGTTTCTTCATCTGTAAAATGAGCTGGAGCAAGAAACAGCAAACCACTCCAGCATCTTTGCCAAGAAAACCCCAAACAGGGTCTTCAAGAGTCAGACACAACTCTGAAAAAATGGGGGAAAAAAATAGCAACTGAACAACAATAAAGTCTCCTAAAAGCCTATCCTTTTAGATTAGAAGGATCCTTCAGGCTTCAAAAACAAACAAAACAAAAAATTGGGTAGGTATAAGTGAAGCAGACCAAAATGACAAGGATATCTAGTTCTTTTGAGCTTTTTTGATTGGGATATTTTCAATTGAGTGTCATTATCAATACTGAGGGTGTATATTGGCTAAAAGGATTTAAGTTACCAAGACCATGGCACCATTTGCCCAGAAAACATTTTTTGAGCAAACTCCTTTTAGAATGTATTCAAACTTACTAACTGAATCTCCTTTGGATGGCTTTAAAATTTTTACTCCAAACAGAGCAACAAGTTGCTCAACTTAAAGGAATTTGGCATTGCTCTTTTTTTTCCTGATTTATGAAAAGCAGGCAAAGATGTGAGAACGAGGCAATATGGGATCACAAAATGAGCACCAGATGAGGAGTTGGGGGGAATGAAGCTGAAATCCCAGCTAGATGTATATTCTTAGACAACTTACTTTACCTCTAAGAAATTTATTTTCCTTATCTGTAAAATGTGGCCACTAAAATGAAGCCGAACTGTGAGTAATTGTCATTACTGATGAAGTAGTTGATTTCCAAACAATAAAATTCTATGACAATCTAAGACGTCATCTTCATGATAGTAGAACAAAAAGTCATACTTTCCAGCAGTATCAAGGAGCAGATTAAGTGGGAGTATTGGGTAGAAACAATAGAGACCAGCAGCAAGGATTCCAAGGGGTGGGAGATGAAACACAGGCTGAGGCAGATGGAGACAAGAAAGCACTTAGCTCCCAGATAAGTAAGTTGTACCAACAGTGCTCCATTACTGAGTAAAGTTCTTTGGAGGACCACCATGGATAGATAACTCTGAGAGGCTAAGGATCCACCTTTGCCTTGTAGGTAATAGTTTGTTGGACCTTAAAAGCCTTCTTTAAATGGTCCAAGTCAAGGCATAATGCAAAAGAAATAAATTTCTAATGGTGGAATTTCAGATGCTGGGTGCACAGAAAGGGTGCTTCCCAACTTTTTTCAGATTGTGCTATGGAGGTAGCCATCTTCTCCTCTTATCCAAAGGTCTGATAGCCCATAAAGCCAGATTCCAAACACTGAATATTCCTTTAAGTTAGAACAAGTAGGTGTACAAGTCTTAATGAGCATTTAGATAAGCCCAGTTCCAAGGAGATGAAAAGTAATGAGTCTACCTCTGCTCTTTAAAATAACTCCCAAATCCTTGGTCAGCTCCTTTTGGTGTCCTGCTGTTTTGCACATTTCCTTGGAAGAATCTATGTGATAGTAATGATAAAAAACAAAACAAAAAAAAAACTTAGGTTTTTGAGAGAGCGGGAAAAAAAAACCCTGAAATTATATGGCATGCATAAATACATTTCAAAATACATTTCAAACAAGACCATCTCTTGGTGTAGATCTGTGCCTTAAGGATAGGGAAATTGTCTGGACTATATGCCATATTCACCTGTAGATTTGGTATATTGGGAAAAAACAACACTGACAAGGAGTTAGCAAATCAAGGCTCTGGTATTCATTTCCCTCTAACCAGCTGTGCAGCCAAAGAAAAGTCACTTGCCTTTCTGAACCTAGGTTTCCTCACCTGTAAGATGGGGATATTGAGATTTGCAATGCAACTCCCTCCCAAAATGGTTGACAGGAACAAATCAGATGATACATAAGAAAGCCTTAATAATAACCCAAAATTGCTGTGGAAGCATCCATTACCATTGTATGTATTATTGCTTTGGTTTATGTGCCAAACCACCCTAGTCCCTCATGGATTTGGTTTCATATTTGTCAGGGAATTCTCTAATAGATTATCCATCCTGTTTAATGTGTCCCCACCCAGTCAGAGATTAGAAATCCTTAAAGCCAAACCGGGTCTCAATATTCAATTATAGCAGACATGGTAACACGAGCAAGCAGCACAGAATCAGTAAGGGTGTTCGTTCAGTTGGAGCAAAAATGGAAATGTGAAACAAGAGAAACATTCTCAGCACTTGTTCTTGAAATAAGCCCCCTCTCACTCCCTTCTTCCTGAGAGTAGTCTGGGAAGGAAGCTTCCTCACTATAGATCTTCTCCTACAAAGGAGGGAAGTCTCTGCAGCCCAGGATACTCCTGCATGGAGCCTAGCTGTATACTTCATAAGTCAGAATCTAGTAGATTCAAAAAGAGGAGATATCATGAGAGTTTTGAGTAATAGATGCTTTGACCCTTTCTCACCTTTCACAATCCCTAACTACCCATTGCCCTCCTAATAATAACTCCTATCTGGCCAAGGTACATCACCGTGGCACCCAACATTGCCTTGTCCCTACCTCCTCCCATTCTCCCCTTGCATCAGAACCCTACTCCAGACCTTTTCTAACTCATCTATTCTTCATCAGACCTGACTCATCAACATCCTACTCCCTTCAGATGGCTCCCCTGAAAAAGCCAGTCCCCAAGGATATGAATAGCTGGTATTAGGCTGGTAAGCTACTTTTTCCCAAAGACATGACTGTATTTTATCTACATTCCAAGAAAACATCATGCCTTGACTCACTGGGACATCATTTGAAGAGAAATTTTTAATTCCACAGGCCTTTCATCCACTCCTCAAACTTCTGTGTAATAAAGTAACAATGACAATAATAATAACTGACATTAATGCTTTAAAGTTTGCAAAGTACATTATATATACATATATATGTGTGTGTGTGTGTATAGATATAGATATATATTTCCTACTTCTGCTACAACTCTATAACATAGATACTACAGGTACTGTTATCCCTCTTTCACAGATGAGGAAAATGAGGCTCAGAGCAATTTCATACAGTTATTAAGCATCAGAAACAAGATTTGTGCCCAGGCTTTTCTGATTCCAAGTCTAGCCATCCATTCATTGTTACCATGCAGAAGTAAAATAACCAGCTCCACCGATATTTACTGCCAGGCTTGACCAACGATACCACCATTATGCTGGGGGTTTTGTTGTTGTTCATTTTTTGTTTGTTTGTTTTAAGGTGAAGGAGCTATGGTTAAGTGAAAAGAACACTGAAGTAGAAGTCAGAAGACCTGGGTTCTAGTCACAGATTCTGTTCCTGATGAGCCTTGTGATGAGCCAATCTCCATAACTGTTGAAATAAAAGGGACTGACAAAATGAGTTCATCTCTAAGGTCCTCTCCAGCTTTAAAAGTTTATGGTTTTATGATTCTACAAATTCAAGCTGTCGTCACCCACCAGGGAGAGAAATCAAGGTAATCCCACCAAGAATGAATATATATATATACACACACACATATGTACATGTATGTAAATATATGTATATGTGTGTATGTATATGTATGCATCTATATGCATATATGTAATATTTTACATATAATATTATATATATAATTATATACACTTAGATTTTTTTCTCATCCAACAAGTAACATCATTTTGCAGGGGAACAGTCTCAGACTTCCACTTTTCATTTTGACAGCAGAACCAGCATGTTGACGCTAATTATTTTCTTCCCACTGTCTCTGTCAGTCTTCTTTTTTGTTGAAGTCAGCATGGTGAAGGTCCAAATAACAGCTTTCATTTTGTAAGGGGCCATACAAGGGACTCATTGACATGTCTTCCAGCCTTCTAAAGCCATCAGAGAGCTGAAATATATGAGCCCTATCATTCCAGTTCCTGATCCTGCCAAGAAATAGGCTAGACTAGAAAGAACAGAAAACTTGGAGTAAAGAAAGTTGAGTTAGAATTCTAGCCCTGACATTTACATGTGCAATGATGGGCAAATTACTTAATTATATAATTAATAATGATTAGCTTTTATGTGGTACTTTAAGGTTTACAAAATGCTTTACAAATATTATCTCATTTTGTCCTTGTAACAACCTTGGGAGGTAGCTGCTATTAATATTTCCATTTTACAGATGAGGAAACTGAAGCTAGGAGGTTAATAGGTGGCTGAGACAGGATTTGAACTTGGGTCTTCCAAACTCAAAGTCCAACACTATCCACTATACCCTCCAAATGCTTCTTTAAGCCTCAGTTTCCTCACCTATAGAAGAGAGATACCTACCTTATAAGATGGTTGTGAGAGCACTTTATAAACATTCAAGTTTTGCATATATTATTCATCCATGATGTGCTAGGCACTATCCAAGGCAATGGGGATAGAAAGGGAAAAAAATTAATTAGTTTCTACCCTCAGAGAGCTTAGATTCTATTGAGGTAAACAACATGTACACATATAAGCAAACAAATGTATGAAAAGTAAATACAAAGTCACTGGAAGGGAGTGAAGTTAACAACTGGGGAGAATTAGGAAATAATATATGTGGGAGATGCAACTAGAGCTGAGCTTTGAAGGAAACAAGATAGAGGCAGAACATTTCAGCCACAGAGGACAGACTATACAGAAGGCATGGAGATAGGAATGAGGCACAAGAAAAAAAACCACAAAGCCTGGCTAAAACTTAAGAGTCCATGAAGGCATTAATATGTAATCATCCTGAGGAGTCTGCATTTTATGCCAGACACAATAGGAAGGAAGCTTTTTGAGCAAGAGAGTGGCATGATTAGACTTGCACTTCAGGAATATTAACTTGGAATCTCTATATGGATGTATTGGAGAGACAAGAGACTTGGAGCCAGTTCAGGCCTCAAGGAAGATGAAGGCCACATGAATAAAAGAAAGGGAAGAACCAAGAAATGCAATGAAGGTAGAACTGACAATGCTTGGCAGTTGATTGGAGGAAGAGGTGGGGCCGACTGAGGAGTAAACATTGGCCCCAAGTCTACCCAGTTGGGTGACTCAGAAGAATGGTCATGCCCTCAAAAGAAATAGAGAAATTAGGAAGAGGTTTGGGGGAAAAAATATGAGACCTATTTTATATATGTTGAGTCCGATATCCCTGCAGGATAGCCAGTTGAAAATACCCAGTAGGTAATTGATGATTAGCACTTGAGAGACTGAGGCTGGATATATAATCTGATGATTGGTGTAGAGATGATAATTAAATCCATGAGAACTGATGAGATCACAGAGGGAGAAGGTATAGAATTAGGCAGTGGGACATATATAAAGATCAGGCAAAGGAAAGGATTGATAAGTAAGAGGTGTGACAAATGAAAACCTGGAGAGATAGTTTCTGGGTAATCAAAACTCAATTTATTAATTAGGCTAGCCCACAATCAATAAATTGATGGTCAGTTGTTTCTCTCCATAACCAAAGACACCAAGGGAGACCTCGAAACATCTTAGATGTCTCCTGAAAGGGAACTCCCCTGACAGGAGGAAATTAACCCTGATTGGTGGACATTTAATGAGGAAGTAGGCTACAAGTCTTCAGTTCCTCTTGCTGAGAATGTGTCTTGATCATGCGACTCAGAAGCTGTAAGACATCTGGGCAAAGATCTCCATCTGGACTTCTCTGACTAGTTTTCTCCTTCATAAGCCAGATTGCCCTGAAGTCTATTGGAGGGGACTAAGGACAGGGGGTCCCCCCCTCCAGGCAAAGTATCACCTAGACTGGATTCTATTTATACTTTAAACAGAAATTAGGTTGCCAGTTGGATGGGGTCCTGTCCAAGATTGAAGAACATGTGCCTTGAAGGGCTAGAAGCAAATCCCATCACTGAGCCATGCCCTTCAGAGGCAACTGACCTTTTCAGGAGATGGGTTTTAATAGAAATAAGAGGAAAATAGGTGGGGCACAAATTAATAATTAATCATTACTATAATGGCATAATATGAGCTCTTCTCAGAGGAAAGCATAATCATAATCATAATCATAACGACAATAATAACTGAAAGAGTATTTCAAAGGAAATAACTGAAAGTGACCTCAGAGGCCATTTGGTCTCATTCCCTCATTTTTTTTAACTTTCTTAAGAACACAAGATACTTTATCCCAGCTCCATCATCTTCATAAAAATGAAGAATAATGAGAAATTAATTGCCTGCTTTGTTTTCTGGGACAGTACCTCAGTATTAGCTTCCTTCCTAGATTTCAGGCCTCTGTTCTCTTCCTTAACAAATCTATCCTTCACACAACTACCAAAAAAAAAAAGTCTTCCTAATACACAGATCTTACAGGCCCCCTGTTGCCTCCAGGCTTAAATAAAAACTCCTCAGCCTGACACTTAATGCCCTCCATCATCTGCTTGGAACCTTCTTTCCAGTCTTATGTCATATCCCTCCTCTTCACTGTTATAATGGGAAAGGCTCTGGGTCTTAAGTCAGAGGACCTAAGTTCAAATCCTACCATTGAAGTTTACTAGCTGTCTGACCTTGGTTGGAATCATTTAACCACAGGCCTCAGATGCCTCATCTGTAAAATGAGGGGACGACACCAAATGGCCTCTGTCCTTTTGCTTTTCTCTGAACTGAGGCACATTGCATTCTAGCTAAACTGGGCTTCCAACTACTCTTCCAATATAACATTCAGTCTCTAGCTTCTGTGCATTAGCGCTAGCCATTCCCCATGCCTAGAGTAGACTGCTCTTCCAAAATTTTTTATGTTCCTTCAAGGCTCAGCTCCTTTATGAAGTGTTTCCAGATGCCTCTACAGTTGTTAATGCTCTCTCCCTCATCACCTCATAAAATGCCTTCTCACTTTAACATTTTAGGATTATAGGTTTCTGCTTAGGATATCTCTACCCCATCTCATCTTGGGCCCAGTCACTGAAAAGGAGGTTAGCAGAAGAGAAAAGATCAGACCTACTAGTAAGAAGAATATATGCTAATATATGCTAATTTTAGGTTTACCAAACAATCTCACTTATTCCAAATTCTTCACCCTGCTATAGAATTCACTGCATTAGAGTCATCTCTTTGGGTTAGGAAATTGTCTTCAGAAGGCCTTTCATAATTTCAAAGGGTTGGATGATCTCTCTAGGCCTTATTTTATCAAAAAGGAAATTAAGGCACAGAGAAATTAAGAGATTTACCCATCTGGATTTGAATCCAGGTTCTCAGGCCCCAGAATCTCTAGGCTGTCTAATTAAAATGCTAATATAGTATCTTGGAGGAGTGATACAGCTCTTTAATAGATTACCTCAGAATAGTTTCCTATTAGATGGCACAGAGTTGGAGCAGGAAGGAATGGGATTTTTAGTACAATAAATTTTGATGAAGATGGATGTATTGGCAAAGTTCCCAACAAAGGAGAGTGAGTCCAGTTGTGGTCCCATGATGAAGAAGGAAGGGTGCTCAGTGAAGAGCACAACAGCTTGAGGGAAGGGGGAAGGGAGAGAAGAAATTTTAAAAATGGCAAGCAGGGGAGTCAAATTTCTCCTACTGGAGAAAGGAAAAACAACTGAAATAGAAGGTAGGAGACTTAACTTTAATAAAAAGCAGTATGGGGCAGTGAAAGGGCTACTAAATTTAGTGTAGTAGGACTCAGGTTTGAATCCTGGTTCTTCCACACATTACCCATATAGCCTTCTTCCATATACTGATAATAATAATAATAAAATTCCTTCCCCTTTCAAGGAGTCAGTTTCAATATCTATAAAATTTGAGAATTGGACTAAGGGAATTGGAGTAACCACTAAGGACCTTTTGATTTCCAGAAAACACTGTGATTTATTCTTCCCTTCCCTCCATCAATTTAGAAAAGAAGTTTCTCCTTCTCTGGGTTTAAATCCTCATCCGTAATGTGAGAGAGTCATCTCTAACATCTACCAAGCTCACTGTCTTGCTAAAGGCCAGCCTCAGGTTGGAAGTGCTCCCCAGAAAGGGAGATAAAAGCAAAATATATAGGAAATTATTCACAAATAAGTAAAGAAGAAAGCGGAAAAGAGATGTCTTCAAAGATGAAGACTTCTGAGGTGGGATAGGCAGGAAGTCATCTTTATGTGGTCCCTGTAATTGTAGACAATCCCCATTTTACTACAGGATTATTTAAAAAATCTACTCGGATCTCAGTCATATATATTTAACCCCTAACTTTGCATCAGTTTGTGATGTGATAACAGGATTGCAAAACCTAACCACCAAGGGCACAAAGTTTCTTTGGGAAAATATATCTGGGGCACCTGCAATATACCCCACCCACTTCATTACATACTCAAATTATGACCCTTTTCACCAACCACCAAATAGTATGAGTGGGGATTTCCCTTAGCTTGAAAACTTTGGGATAAGAAACCAGGACACAGCTCCAGGGGGTGGGAAGTGAGGATCACTGGGGACTGAGGATTGGGAACTTTTGGTGATGCAAAGGCCTGGAGACATGTCTCAGTCTTGGACTAACTCCCAGTTCTACTTTCTTTTCTTCCTCACACCCTAGGTATTGGCCTATCATTCCCTTTCCCTCCCACCAACCTGTTTGCCACTAAGATTTCTCTCCTTTTCTGGCCCACTGTGGAAGGAAAAAAACAAATTGGCACACAGCCTTTTTGTGGTTTGGCTTCCTAAGGATCTCTGACTACTTATAAAAGAAGGGAAAACAGCAGTGGCAGAAAAAGGAGTCCCTCCTCCTTATGGGTCTACCCACAGACAAGGCCCTTCTGTTTTTTCACCTAGAAAAGACAAAGCGACACTTAACAGTTAGGTTAGCGATTAGGTTTTGTGGACAAAAGACTGATGGATGATCCACTCACTTTTCAGGAGAAAACTAGACTTGAGCTATTTTGGGTGTTAAGTTATAAAAACCAAGGTCAAGGTCAAGAGTGAAAGAGGGAGAAAAGGGAAGGAAACACAAGTTTAATACTATAAGGCACCTTAGAGATCACCTAATTCAACACCCTCATTTTCTAGGTAAAGAAACTGAAGCCCAGAGAAGTTAAGTGACTTGACCAAGGTCACACATGTAGCTGGGATTGAAACCCAGTCCCTCCTTTCTAAATTGATGGAGAAAAGATAAAGGACAGTGTGATTTCTGGAAATCAGAAGGCCCTTAGTGATCCCCATTTCCTTTAGTTCAACTCCCAAATTTTATACACAATAAAACTGAGGCCTTGAAAGGGGAAGTAATTTGTTATTATTGTTGTTGTTGTTGTTGTTAATAATAATAAGCACTTTATAAATACCTCATTTTCTCCTCATAACAACCGTGGAAGGTAGGTACTATTATTATCCCCATTTTAAAGATGAGAAAACTTAGGCAGACAGAGGTTGGACAACTTGCTCAGGGTGACGCTGCTGGGAAGTGTCTGAAGTGAGGCCATATTTGAACTAGGTCTTCCTGTCTCTGATACAGCCAGCATTTTATCCACTGTGCCACCTCGCTATTCAAAGTCACTCAGCTATTGAGTGGTAGAACTACCTGTAGAACCAAAGTCTGCCATCTCTAGTCTAGTGTATTCCTTCTACTACTTGAGGAACAGGGGAGAAGGAAGGAGAAAACCAAAACTGGCCAAACCACTTGCTAATTGCAAGTGAGAATATTCCACCATCTGCTGCCCTAACTCTAACCAGGCCTGTTGGGCTTTGACTTGTAAACTCGTTATCCACATCTCCCACAGGCTTCTTCTGGCTTCACCTCCTGGGTACACAGCCAAGCCAAGGGGCCCACGAAAGGACCACCCCAGCTCTCTGTTTCCTGAAGCAAGATGGCAGCCAGACGTGTGGGACATTTCCTGTCCACGTGGTTCACATGTGAGCAGCCAATGCATGACAGAAAAACATGCATGTGGCAATAGTTATCAGCCCCAACCTGGACCTTGCCCTGCATTGAGCAAAAGCATGAACTTGGGGTGGGGAGAAAGAGAGAGCAAGTGATGTGCTCTCCCTACTTTCCCAGAGTAAGTTGGGAAGAACTGCCCTTCTTGAACTCACAATTAACATCTCTCATGCTATAGTGTGAAGAACTGGGGTCAAAAAAAAACCCCTTGAATTGAACTAAGTATTGTTGAACTGCATGTGAGGCACATCTCTTTTTAGACACATTCTCTGTGAAGTACGTTGTAGTGAAAAGCTTCTTCTTGGGTGTTCCTCTTCTGTGAAGAGAGCACCAAGTGAGAGTTCTAGAACCAGTCACCACAGATCTAGAGCCTCAGGAAACCAGTGACAGGGAGGCTAAGGAGGCTAGACCCAGATCCACTCAAGATCCTCAGCAGAACCATTAGAAATCCAGTCTCAAGACACCAAAGGTAGGGCAGCTAGGTGGCTAAGTGGATAGAGCACTGGCCATACAATCAGGAGGACTTGAATTCAAATCCAGCCTCAGACACATAGCACTTACTAGCTGTGTGACTCTGGGCAAGTCACTTAACCCCAATTGCCTCACAAAAAAAAAAAAATGAGGACACCAAAGGCACTAGAAAGCTTGCACTTCAAGAGACTGGGAGATTTTAAGCCCATAACTTGTTTCACATACTAGACATCTTCTGGGAGTGAACCCCTACCTGATACTACTACCTCTACTCTTACTTTTCCAAACCACCTTTCACACAAAGCTGCTAAAGTAATTTTCTTAATTCATGCCTGACCAAATCTGTCTGTTCAAGAACTTTCAATGGCTCCCTATTGTCTCTAGGATAAAATACAAATTCCTAAGTGACCTTCAAGACTGTCTGAAGCTAGTCTATTATTCCAGCTTCACCTCACAGCACATTCTCTATTCCATTGAATCAGACTACTGAGTGTTCCCCAAACGTAACATGCCATCTCCCACCTTGGTGCATTTACACCAACCATCCCTCCTGCTGGAAATGTACTTTTTCCTCACCTTGACCTTAAGAAATTTCACCTTTCTTCAAGCCCTAGCTAAAGTGCCTCCTCTTCTGTGAAGCCTGCTTGGTCCCTTAGACTGAAAGAACTCTCTCTGTCCCCTCAAACTACCTTAGAACACTTTTCCCAGCTCTCTGTTGCCCCATCACATCCTATCTTGTATTATTTATCTGGGACACCCATACTAATAGAATATAAGATCTTTGTGGGAAGGATGTCTTATACATAGAAGGAATTTAATAAACATTCAAAGAACAAATCTCTGACAAGTGGCCATGCAGCCTCCACTTGTAGACCTTAGAAGATGACAAACTTACTACCTGTCTGAGGCAGCCCATTATACTTTGGGACAGGTTGATTCAACTCAAAGCTCATAAATCCAGTGGTTTATCATGATACCAAAGGTTGCTCCAAATGTGGAGAGGGTTCATTGGCCTTTGCTGATAGATGAACTGGACAGATGCTTTCCTGTAGGCCATAACATTTAACTCTATTGATGTATGCTCTTCTTACCAATATTTTTGTTATTCTTGAGCATCTCAGATGAACAGAGGATCTCAAAGCACTAACAAAATTTTGTAATAGAATGAAATCTCAAATGTTTTATGATGGTTTTGCAGATGGATAACAGATAATTAACATTCCTTTACCAAACAAGTTTTTACTTCATAAAATCATTGTCTCCCAAAAAATCCTCAAAGTTTGCAACTAAGGAGGTCAAGCCAATGACTCATTGGACATCGACAGGGTTTTATGTTTATTAGCATGCTGATGGAACCCAAGCAAAGCCTTCATGATATCACTCAATATATGCTAATGGCATTTGAGAAATGTAAATGTATGTAAATGGTACAGGGGTTACACTGGCCTATTAACATCACAAATCCCCATTTACAGCTTGCTTTTCATTTAAGTCATATTTCTATTAAGTCAAAAGCTTTGGAAGCTAATCTGGAAGGAAATCACAGCATGTCAATTAAGACAGCTTGGCAACAAGACCCCAGGAAATCGGTTAAGTCTTCGCAGATGCCTTCATTAAGCTTTGTGGTGGCTGCTTCACTCATGAGACTTTCTGAAAGTCATTTTCAAAGTTTGTGTCTATGGCGTATCTTCTTCTTCAACTTTCAGGACATAATTATAGTCTCTTTTCATCATCACTCTCTCCTTTAGGACTTCCTGCCTGCTCTCACACCGCTCTTCTTGATTTAATTTTACTAGAGCTTGGACCTTTTCTCTTTTCTTAACCCACTGATTAGTTCACTTTATGTATGGAAACATAATCTCCACTTCCCCCTCTATTATGTTAGCTTTCTCCCCACAGAATTCCATTGACTTTAGTAACACCTAGCATAAGACCGCATGACTGTTGCCGAGGTATTTTTCAACATAATCCATCATGTGTTTCTAGTTTAGGGAGTGTTGTCTAATGATTAGAAAGGGACCACCAGTCAGCACAACTAGTTTCTAGATCAGGCTCAGCTATTAACTCATTTATGACCTTAGCTAAATCATTTAGCTAGTCTGTATTTCAATGTTTTCTTGTATAAGACAGTAAGCAATTTACAAGCTATAAATTCTTAGAAAGAAAGAAAGAAAGAAAGGAAGAAAGAAAGAAAGAAAGAAAGAAAGAAAGAAAGAAAGAAAGAAAGAAAGAAAGAAAGAAAGAAAGAAAGAAAAAAGAATGCTACCCAAACAAAATTTGTTCTTACTTCTTCTATGGACTGGTTTTATAGGATCACAAGATTTGAAAACTGGAAGGGACCTTAGAAATCCACCCTCCTCAATTTACAGATGAGGAAAGTGAAGACAGTATGGTATATGTTGGTTGGTTGTTACCCTTTGCTCTTGAAGAGGACAAGATGACATCACTATGTTAGAATCAGTTACAGAGCATCCGAGTGTGGCTGATCAGACCAATATGAGCTTGGAACGCTCTACCACAGGTCAGGCAGAAATAGTCCATATGAACATTTGGGGTAGATTCTCTAAATTTGTGCATCTTGAGTTTCTCTTGAGCTACTTCAATTCTGCTTCACTCATAGAGTACAGCACCTTCTTTGATAAGGGCACATCATGCTGGGTGGTCCTGTGCCAGTGTCTCCCACATTACAAAATCAATTCCAAAGTTCTTAAGAAAGATCTTGAGACTGTCTTTGTATTGCTTTTTCTGACCAACATGTGAGAGCTTGCCCTGTGTGAGTTCTCCATAAAAGTCTTTTTGGCAAGCATACATACATTTGGCATTCAAACAACATGGCCTGCCCATCAAAAGAAAGTGCGGGAGAGAAGAGGTATTAGACTGACTACCAAACTGAAGGTCTAAAGAGCCATTGTGCTGACCTAATTGTTTTATGCCTGTGAAACCTGAACAGTATACCAGTGCCATGCCAGGAAACTGAATCACTTCCATTTGAATTGTCTTAGGAAGATTCTGAAGATCACCTGGTAGGATAAGATACCAGACACTGAGGTGCTTTATCAAACTAAACTGCCAAGCATTCAAACTGTATTGCAGAGAGCACAAATCCAATGGGCTGGCCATGTTGGTGTATGTAAGGACCTCAGGAATCTCCCAGGTGGCTAATGACAAAGCTGTGGGAAGGCTCAAAATCCCTGAGTTACCAGGTCAGAGGGAAGCCTGCCATAAAGCCCCAAAGTCCCTTTTCCAGCTAGTGAAGGGATTCCCCCATAGCCTGAATTAAAACCAATCCCAAATCTTGACCAACACACCATGTCTGGGCTTCCTACTCCCTCCACCCAAGACCTAGTCATTCTTGATCCAAATAAGAATTCTATTTTAAAAATATATTCAAGCTTTATGGGTTTGAGCATCTTAGGGAGTTGGGGGGAGAAAAAGAGAATAAGCATTTATATAGCACCTATTGTATGCTAAATGCTTTGTAAATATCTCATTTGATCCTCATCACAATCCTACAAGGTAGATGGTATTATTATACCCATTTTGCAGTTGAAGAAACTGAGGCAGAGGTTATGTGACCTGTCCAGGGTCACATGACTAACTCTGAGGCCATATTTGAACTCAGGTCTCCCTGACTCCAGGCCCAGTGGTCTGTTTATTATGGTACCACCTAGCTATGATCCTAGCCTACCTGATCTCCTTCTATCCTCCTTGACTGTTTCTTCTTAGTGAATTTTCCTTCAATAAAGCTTATTGCCTTGACTTTCTCTCTGTAGCTCCCATTTGGGGCTACATTCTCTTTTTGATGCTCCTCTATCTCCTATTCACCTCTGGTTTTTTTCCTAGGAGCATCAGCCTTTGTCCATGCCTCTGTCCATGAATGGTCTTGGCAGCTGCCCTGGCTTAGGGAATGCAGGACACAAGGGCTAGAATAAAAACCCTAGTCACCGACAATTGGAGCTCCCCACTTCTCCCTGCACCAGAGATGTGTTTAGAGGTCTGGTTCAACCACATGTTCCTCAGGCTCTTTCCCTTGGCAACACAAGTGGGACATAAGGGAGATTGCAGCCTCTCCTAGCATTGCCCCTTGAAACTTCAAACCTCACTCAAACTACATTAAGACAGTATAGCAGAAAGCTATGCATCTGGAGCCAGTGGACCATAGAGTACAGTCTCATCTGACACTTGGGCATTGAAAGTCATTGAAACGACTTGGCCAAGGTCCCCCAGTAAGTATTATTCTTCTTCAGTTGTGTCTGACTCTTTGTGACCCCACTTGAGGTTTTTCTTGGCAAAAATACTGAGTGGTTTGCCATTTCCTTCTCCAGCAGATTTTACAGATGAGGAAACTGAGGCAAACAGGGAGAAGCGATTTGCCCAAGTCACACAGCTAATAAGTGTCTGAGGCCAGATTTGAACTCAGGAAGATGAGTGTTCCTGACTCTAGGCCTGGCACTCTATGCACTATGGCACCACCTAGCTGTCCTTTCTCTAATCTGGGGCTCTTTCTAATAAATTTCACTGCCTCCACATTATAAACCATTCGCATTTCCCCACACATGCATCACATATAAAGCTTGCCTCTCACATGAACTATATTCAAAACTTGCCCTTTCTCTGAGCTTTGCTGTCCTGCCCACTTCCACTTTTTAAAATAATAATAACAACGAATAGCAGTTTTATCATTGCTGCCCAGCTTACTGAATTATACTATCATACATAGGATACAATACATAGGGTACATATGCTATCATTTTAATCTCTCCCTCTATTGTTAGCTTTCATTTCACATCTTCACTTGCTGTTCTCTCCTGCCCACTCTTTTTCCAGCATACTGCATTGTCATAAATCAATTCTTTCCAAATGTTATTGTTACAATAATAGCCACCTCTCTTTCAAGAATGCCTGTATGTCCCACCCCTCATCCTATTGCCCTGACTGTGTAAATCTCTGAGGTATCTGCTTACATTCTACCCTCTTTTTTAGTAACAGTTCCTCTCCTTTTTTGTTTTTGTTTTTGTTTTTTCTATTTCTCTCATTCTGAAATCTGCATAAATGCCTCAGGACTGTGAGTTCTTCCCATTTGTCCTGGAATTTAGGTTTGCCAAGTAAATTAATGGTGCAAACAAGGCTTAAGGGAGAAGCTTTGGCCTATTTTAGAAAACTCTACCAAGGTCCACTGCTTCCTTAGCAAGATGTAGGGGTGACCATGGGTTCCCAAAAGCAACACTAGGGACATAGAAGCTCTGGCAGATACTAGCAACCTAGAAAGGTTTCAAGCATGGGTCCCCAAATAGGCTCCATCACTGTTGCCTGAGGACCAGCCTAGCTAAGTTTGGCAAAGTAATCCCGAAAGGGTTGGCCACCAGCTGAGGAAAATTTTTTTGATCACAGCAACTCATTAAATCAGCTACTAAAGTGTGAAGAGATTGTGATATGTATTAACGGCCAGAATACTCACACAGATAAAAATCATAAGACACAAAATCATTTCAAGTATATTTAAAACCAGCTAAGCTTTCCCTAACTGTGAAAAATCAATGAGTTAACTATATAGATTCTTCTCAGTTCACTAAAGAACATCTACCAGACCATCTAGTCTTAAAAAATTGGGCTCACCTTTCTGTATGTAAATGAAAGTAATTGAGTTGCATATCTTTTAAAATATTCAAGAATTCACACTTCTCAGGAATTCAGATTGGTCTTCCTCAGAATTCGTTTGCATAAGTGATGTGTGACTGTATAAGGATTCTGGGCCTTTTTTTGGCTAAGATTTGGTAGTTCACCTCTACCTTTTGCCCTTTTGCTTTCAGAAATGATGCCAAGTTCACTCAGTCAAGCACTGCTGTATTATAATAAGCAAAGTAAATCCCCTTCCACTGCAGCATGGATTAGTGTTTTTCCTAACATACACAGACTAGTTGAGGTTCAAAGAAAACAGTGAAAGAGAAATTCAATATGCAAGAAATTTGGAAGTAGGTCCAGGACTTCAAAAAGCAGGAATGCTTATTACTAAGTCCAACTTCACTCTTTATCTGGTAGCAGGCTGGAAATGTAATTTGTGTTACTTTATTTCCTAACTACATTTAATGGGAATGGCCAAGAAGAAAAATCTTCATTTCTCATAATGTTTGGAGACAAGAGAGCATTGCTCACTGGGGAAAATTCCCGGACTCCATTTCCCAGGAAGCTATGTGTTTGGATGTAAAATGGAGGTGTTGTAAGGCAAGCATCCTAATTGGTGGGGAATCTTCTGAAAATTGAGAGGTTTAAAAAGCAGAACAGAGAATGTATGGGTCAGAGGTAGGGAGAGAAAAAATAAGGCAGATGGAGCACAACTATTCTGTAGTCAGAGTAAAGAAAAGAAAGATGGGTTTGAATGAATCTTTAATGATGTCCCCAAGCCCAAGAATCTCAACAGAATCCTAAAGCTCCTGGAGCCACAGATGTGAATGTTAATACCTCTACAAGTTTGAGGATATCTCCAAGACAAACTATGAGATTAAATGACGTTTCCTGACCACATCTACCCACACAGGAGAAAAAGGTGAGTTTTCCAAGGAGATGGTATCCATGTATATACAGGCATGCTGAAAAAGATTGTTCTATTTGAGTGATCTCTGCTCATTTACTTTGTTATTCTGTTTCAACTGTTTTGACCATTTATGGTTCCTACCTTGCCTGCAATGGAATATATATGCATTAGAATGGGAGTTTGGACACTTTTCTATAATTATGATTACCCTGAACATCCTACCTGAAACCCATATAGCAAGAATTTGCAAAATTAAGGGGAACCCTGGCTATACACTTAACAGCAGTGCCATGATTAGTCTTTCTCCTAAGTTTCATCATGATATGAAGATGACTCTGGGCTCTTGAAGCTATGCTAGTAATGACCAAGTTCAGAGAGATCCTATTAACACCTGTGGACCTTGGTTTCCTCGTCTGTAAATTGAAAAGGATTGCACCAAATGATTTCCAAGTTCCCTCTGGTGCAATGAGGCTATAATCCCATGAAAAGGCTTCAAGTGGAGATTCAGTGGCAGCCTATGTGTGTATGTGTCATCTAGGGTGTTCAGGGAAAACTAGCATTTCTGGTGTGGTGGCTTGCCAGAGCCTTTTAGAACTGTTCATCCACCTGTGATGTCCACCTGTCACTCAACTCTCACCTGTGGCTCCAAGAATCTGTAGCATATGCCAGCAGCCACACCCCCAGTAAAACCACCTCAGCAGGTGGGCTACACCAGGTTGAGGGTTACCAATATCGGTGAATTGGGGAGATATCTAGCCCAAGCATGTGAAGAATAGACAAATGAGAACCATTTGTTCTACCAGCCATGAAGGCAGCTGAAGCAAGTACTGTGCAGTACTTAGACCTAAGTCAGACATCAAAGATGCCAAGGGCTTCCACTGCATCCTGAGCTATTACCAGTGATCCTGACTTTTGTCTTGCCATTGGACTTCACTGACTTTTTTTTTTTGGTTTTTGTTGTTTTAGGCAATGGGGTTAAGTGATTTGCCCAGGGTCACACAGCTAGTAAGTGTTATGTGTCCGAGGCCGGATTTGAACTCAGGTCGTCCTGAATCCAGGGCCGGTGCTCTAGCCACTGCATCACCTCGCTGGCCCTGGACTTCATTGACTCTTGAAGAGAAAATGAGGCTGATAACTTTAGGCAACTCTGCCTCACTTAAATCCAATTCACTCAATACATCACCTCCCATTGATGTCATTGGTCCTCTTCAAAAATGAAAGATGAACAATAATCTGTCATCTGAGGACATGAGAGAAGTTCATCCCCAAGAGGGTTGGCCACTGGTTGATTCTGGAAAGTTATGTCCTCAGGTATATAGGGATTACTCTCTATGCAAATTGAGAGAATACCAATAAAATCCTTTAATCTTGAATTAAAATGGAGGCTACCACAATGGTATAACATTTTAGAGATGTCTACTCATGATGTAAGGATGAATAACTACTGCGAAACATCTGAAGACTCCAATGAATAACCTTACTTTAATAAAAGAACCTGCATTTATCATACATTCATTTATTCAGCAAATGTTTAATGAGGACTTAATAATGAAATTTACTTATGTGCATAGCCAGACATTGAAGGAAATGGAAGTCTTAGATATTGTCTCTGACCATATGAAGCTTACAGTTTCCTTCAGGAGACATGGCATACTTACAGTAAACGGAGAAGTATCAGTGTCATTGAGTGACCACATAAGTACTATAGACAGTGTTACAGGAACTCAGAGAAGAAAAAAATCAGTAGGGGGTGTCAGAAAAAGTCTTCATGAAAGAAATAGTCATTGAGCTCTGAAGAGTGAGTAAGATGTACATAGGTAGAGGGGTAAAGGAAGAGTAATTCCAAGGTGGGGGAGTGAACAAATAATTAAAATTGTAAATGACGAGACAGGCAGACAGAGATGAGCCTGCCTATTTATATAATCCCCCTGGGGAATAGTGGGAGGTAAAGCCAAGATAGTTAGGGTGCGGAGCCTTTAACGCCAACCTGAGAGTTATCTTTCAGGCAAGGGAGAAACCACTGGGAAGTTAAGAGCAAAGTGTAGGAAGTGTAGGTGCCACATGATGCAATTCATGCTTTAAGAAGCTTATTCAACTGACCAGAGAGAAGTGTGCTAGAGATCTGGTCTTGGAGTGAGGAAGACCTGGGTTCAAGTTCCTTCTCCGACACATACTGGCTCTAGACAGGTTACTTAAACTTTCAGTGCCCCAAGCAACTTTCCAAGACTATAAAATGTGGAGCAATGGCTGATCTGCATTGATAGAGAGAATTTCTTCACTGGGCATTTGCTACACCATTGAAATCACAGGTCCAGTCCACTCAGCTGGAAATGTTCAAGGTGAACTTCAGTAGGCAAAAGATGGAAATGGAAAGACCTATTAGGAGGCTATTATAATCACACAAGCTAAAGTAATAAGAGCCTAGATTGAGGTGGTAATGTAAAGAAATTAAGGGACAAACACGTTGTACCTGAAAGATCTGAGATTTCAAACTCTTATACTAGGTAGGTTGGAGTGATGGGCTCATAAACTATCCTATCACTCAACATTTAGGGCACAAAAATGAAAAGGACAGTATTTCTTTTTGGAAATATACATCTACTCAGTTTCTTACACTCCCTTAAACCCTAATAACTTAATCTAGGCCAAGGATTCTCAACATAGGATCCATGATTTTTTATAACTATATTTCAATATAATTGGCTTCCTGTATAAGCCTCTGTTTTATGCATTTACAAATATTATCCTTCTCTCATAGACAACAGCCTAATTTAAGCCCTCATTGACCCTTGCCTGGACTTTTACAATAGTCTCCTAATTAATCTCCCTGCCTCAAATTTCTCTCCTTTCCTATTCATTCTCTATACAGATACCAAAGGGATTTTCCTAAAGGACTGACCATGCTATTCCCCTTGTTGATAAACTCAGGGATGAAATATCATTTCATCTTCATCTCATTCTTTTAAAATGTCTATTTGTGTGTACATTTTATCATGTACATTATTAGTATAGTTGTACACATACATACATAAGTATACATATATTTGGAGGATGTGTTCAATTTTTTTTTCTAATGGGATACAGAAATCAAAGAAGGTTGGAGACCTTTAGAATAATGTTTTAGAGTAATGATGTCAAACTCAAATAGAATTAGGGGCCACTTAACTACATATATGTGTGTGTGTGTGTATATGTATGTATGTATATATGTATATGTATATATATATATATATATATATATATATATATGGATCTTTGTGGGTGCATATTGACTTAGAAAACCACATATTAACATTATCTTTGTTGTATTGTGGTTTTATTTTATAAAATATTTCCCAATTATATTTTAATATTATTTGACTTCACTTGGAAGTGCTGTGGGTTGAGTGCAGCCATAATGTGCTTGATACCTCTGCTGTAGAGGACCCTGCCTTTCTATTGGCACTTGTTCTCCTTCTTAAATCCCCCAAACCCTTTCCTCTTCCCATGGGCCATAGAAAATTATGTGGTCCCTGCTAGAGAAGATCAAGGGAGCCAGGATTTAAATGAGCATTTATCACATCTTGCCACAAATATTTCCAGAGTCATTTGATCATATTATATTAATGCACAGTTCTATTGGTCTAATAGATTATCAGACAATTTTCCATAGGACATGAGGAGTCCTTTTGCGCCAGGAAAGGAGGCCGTGTACTTGTCAAGATAATTTCCCTTGTATTGCTTTGTTACCAAAATATCCTCTAAATGTTGCAATCACTTGGCACTTTATTTTAAGGGCACATATTTAAACTTTACCTTTTTTGCATACACCAAAGGGTCTCATGACGTCTTTGCTGACAACAATGGTTCACAGTATATGGTTGAGTGTTCATGAGGCCAGATGCCAAAAAAAGATAACTAGGGAAGGAATGTACTTGTTAGACTAAAGAAAGTATGCAGTGGGCACAACATTGGAAAGAATAGATCTAGGTTCTAGCCTCAGCTTTTTCTACTAACTATGCAATAGGGATATATATGGAAAACAAGTAAAAGTACAGTTAAGTAGATAAATGTTCTCTTCAATACTCCTTTCACTGTCTCTGCTTCCCTCCTTCCTTTCAATACTCCAAGGACCCCAAAGACTTCTGCTACACTGTGCCCCTTAAGCCTGCTAGCTCAGGGTCCACCCTGAGTTCAATTGGGGAATGGCTCTTATTTTTATAAATTTGGCTCAGTTTCCTATACATTTTAGAAAGGAGGCCTGTATCAAAGTAACTTGCTATAACTTTTCTCCAGTTTCCTCCTTTCCTTCTAATTTTGGCTATATTGGTTTTGCTTGTGTAAAAACTTTTTAATTTCATTTAATCAAAATTATCCATTTTACTTACTGTGATCCTATCTCGTTTGGTCATAAACTCCATAGGTCTGACAGGTAACTTTTTTTCCCCATTCCCCTAACTTACTTATAATATTACCTTTTTCGTCTGAATCATGTACACATTTTGACCTTATTTTAGTATATGATGTGAGATGTTAGTCTATGCCAAGTTTCTACCAAACTACTTTCCAGTTTTCCCAGCAATTTTTGTCAAATGGTGAATTCTTTCTTCGAAAGCTTGGATCTTTGGGTTTATCAAACACTAGATTACTTTGGTCATTTACTACTGTGTAGTGTAGTGTGTGCCTAACCTGTTCCATTGATTCACCACTTTATTTCTTAGGCTGTACCAGATTGTTCTGATGATTACTGCTTCATCATAGAGTTTGAAATCTGGTACTGCTAGGCTGCCTTCCTTCATACTTTTTTCATTGCTTGCCTTGATGCGCTTGGTCTTCCATATGAATTTTATGATTATTTTTTCTAGGTCTATAAAATAATTCTTTGGTAATTTGAATAGTATGACACTGAATAAGTAAATAATTTAGGTAGAATTGTCATTTTTATAGTATTGGCTTAGCATACTCATGAGCAATCACCTTTTTTCCTCCAACCATCAAACCTTACCTGTCCTGCATCCCTTTTCCCTGAGACTCTTGTTATTTTTCTAGTTCATCTAGGAAACTGAACTATGCAAATATTTTAATAGTGAATAATAATATATCATAGAACAGGTAACATGCTTAAATTTTAACTGAAAACTTCAATGCATTAATCCATCTAACCCTACGAAAGTGGATGTGGGGAGGGGACAGTATTTTGGAGGGAGGGTAGATAATTCATCCTTCAAGACTTAGATCAAATGCCATCTCAACCTTGAATTCTTCCCTTATCTCCTCAATTTTAAGTGGCATTTCTCTCCTCATAGGATCATAGTTTTAGAGCTGGAAAGAACTTTAGAAGTCATCTAGTCCAAATCTCTCACATCACTATTGAGGAACTAAGGCCCTGAGACATCAAGTGATTTGCCCTAATCACACAAATACTAAGTAGAAGAGTCCAGATTCAAACTCAAGAATCCTGACATCAAATCAAGCATGCTGTCCTCTACCACACTGTCTCTCTTCTCTGATCACTCATAAGATTTTTCATTCTTCCTGCACATTCATCACACTTTTATACCCTAAATTAGTTTACAATATGAGGCATTTACAATCTGGCAAGTTTTAGAATCTGATCACTTGTTTCCACAAACTCTTGCACCTGTCCTTTTCTCTCTGTTCCCACTGCCTATTCCAGGTGCCTACTGTCACCCACCTGTACTACTATGGTAGTCTCCTGGGGCAGTCTTAAAGTAGAACAGTGCAGCAGGGGTCTCTGGGATTCTGGAAGCAATCAATTAGTTCAGGTAAACCATTCTCTTGGTTTTCATCCCAGAATGGACATGAAAAATGGGCGGGAAAACTATGCCAGTGTATATTATAATTTTCTGCCTGGCAAATTTAGAATCAAAGAGAATGCTAATGGCCTAAGTCTCATCCCATCCCCTTGGATGACCCTTGGTTTATAAGTATCGATTATTTGCCATTCCCTTTGTTCACACAAGCATACACATACACACACACGCACACACACACACACACACACACACACACAGAGGTGTTCAATGTTCATTTCCCTTGTGTCTCTCACTACAAAAAAGTATCAACAGCATAACATAAGAGCATAAGCCTTGGACCAGAATTCTGGTCCCAGCTCTGCTACCACTAGCTGTGCAGTCTAAACGAGATGTGTCTGAACCTCAGTTCCCAGAAGTGTAAAATAGAAATGATAATGTGCCTGAAATGTTCCTCCCCCTTCCGTCCAACTCAAATGTCCTCTCTTCTGGAAAGCCTCCATTAAACTTGCCCAGATTTTCCTCCACCCCACAATTGAAAATGCTCTCTTCCTCCAAAGATTTTCCTAGAGCTATCTGGCTGTCTCTTTTAAACCTATTTTGCATTATACTTTTCTGTATACATGCCATCTGCCCCTCCTTTTTAGATTGTAAATTCCTTGAAGGTAAAGAGTACATGACTTTTATTTGTGTGGCCCCTGCCCCTAGCACAGGGCCTTATTTGCATACAGTTGTCATTTAATGTTTGTTCCTTTGTATTGGATTGAATATGTACTCTAACTGCTGCATACAATGAAATGCTATTAGATATGAGAATGCTTTGAGAAATACAAAGTCCTGTGTGTAGATAAGTTGCTAACATCATTTAATCTGCCAAAGCTCTCAGAGATGGTCACAGAGCACAGCATATGAGACTTTTTGTTTAATCTCTTCTAATTCATTTTGCTCCTTTTTGGTCCTTTCTCTCATTCACTGACTGAGTCTATAATGATCTGGACTTTGCCTTTCTTTGTACCCCTAGCACAGTGCCTGGCACATGCTAGGTGCTTAATAAAACCTCACTAACTGACAGCATAATGTATAACATCCATATTTCATCCACTTGGCGATATGGGCATACCAGTTCCTTAGTTATTATGCCAGGTATTGTGGAAGTTTGTCTTCTCTGTCAAATGTAAGTCTTCATCCCTGCTGTGGGACCTGGTAAATAACTTAAGCTCTTGGACTGTTTCCACATCAGTAAAAGGGATATAATATCTGCCCATTACACAAGTGATCATAGATTTGGAGCTGAAAAGGACCTTAGAGTTCATCTAGTCTAACTCACTCATTTTACAAATGAAGAAACTGAGACTAACAAAGAAGCCTAAGGTCACAGAAGTAGTAAATACAAATAACAGAACAAGGATTGAACCCATGTTCTCTGCTTACAACTGGAGAGATCTTTCTTCTATACAACATGGGTTATTATTAGACTGCAGTAAAAGGAAAATAAAACTGTTTGGGAATGTATAGCTCATCACACAAACTTTCTCTGGTATGTGTTACTCTTGATTCAGAGTATCAGGAAGAAAGCATTCCTAGATAAGATAAAAATCAAGCAGACATTCTAGCCTATGCCCTGTTCTCATGGAAAAAAAGTCTCGTAGCCACACCCTGTGGTCTGATTTTCCACTGCCAGGAACTCTAAAAACGTCATGACCAAGAGCTAATTTTGAACCACCCACCTGGATCCCCTCTATCACCTGATTTGATTGAGAGTCTTGCAATGATACTATCTCTCCAACTTTGTTCCCCAGAGAGAAGGAAGTTCAGTATCTGTTTAACTCTGGGCAGGTCTTTGAGCCTGAGTCCAGATTTCCTCAATGGTACAACAAAGATAACATCTTCATATCTACATTGCTTCACAACAAGCCAATATTTAGAAACTTTCACAGAATTATCCCCAAAGCTCCAAGTAAAAGAGGCCATTTTTTTTAGTTAATGGAGAATTCCATCATAATCAATTCATCCATCAATCAACAATGATTTATTAAGCACCTACGATGTGCCAGGCACCAAGCTAGGTCTTGAGGATAAAAAGATAAAATGAAAGAGATGCGTTGCTAACGGAAGCATTTTCTAAACCCTGAAGTTTTACCTGCTGATCTATCTCCTGAATGTGAGGTTCCCAATCCTCAAAACTCCTGTTCCAAAGCTGAACAAATTCTTTGAGTGAATGTTAATTTATGTCTTGCACCATATAAAATGGTTTAAAGTTTAGAGAGCCGAAAGGTGGGAAACAGTTTTTTATAGTAAGTGTCTCTAATAAAGTTCTCCTTTCTCAAATATATAGAGAACTGATTCAAATTTATAAGAATACAAGTCATTCACCAATTGATAAATGGTCATAGGATATGAACAGGCATTTTCAGATGAAGAAAACTAAGCTATATATAGTCATATAAAAAATGCTCTAAGTCACTATTGATTAGAGAAATGCAAATTATAACAACTCTGACATATCAATGCACACCGATCATCTTAGCTAATATGACAGAAAAGGAAAATAATCAATGTTGGAGGGGATGTGGAAAAATTGAGATACTGACACACCGTTCATGGCATTGTGAACTGATCCAACCATTCTGGAGAGCAATTTTGAATTGTTCCCAAAGGGCTATAAAACTATGCATACTCTTTGCTGTAACAATAACACTATTAGGTCTGTATTTCAAAGAGATCAAAAAAAGGAGAAATGACCTTTTTTTTTTTTTTGCTTTTTGGTTAAGCAATAGGGGTTAAGTGACTTGCCCAAGGTCACACAGCTAGTAAGTGTCAAGTGTCTGAGGTCAGATTTGAACTCAGGTCCTCCTGATTCCAGGGCTGGTGCTCTATCCATTGTGCCACCTAGCTGCCCCAAAAGCCTCATTTTTTGTGCTAGCATGTCATGGTTGTAGGCAGACACAGGATAGATAGAATTGATCTTTCTGCTACATTACACCGTATGGGAATGAACACTAAATTTTGAATCAGGATAATCCTGTGATCATCCAAACCTGAATCGTCGGTCCTGCCTAGATCGTATGTATTTATCATGAAGATAATACACTCTGCCCTATCTACCTTACATAGGGTTACAGCGAGGATTTATATAATTGTAAAGTTATATAAAGGGGTTACATAAAACTATCTACAGGAAAAATAAACTATTAAAATAATTAAAGGAAAAGCATCATAGAAAGTGAATAAGAGGTCGAACCCCTCTTGGAATCAAGCAGATGGTTCAAGCTTCACCTTTAATATAGTGTGTGATCAATGGATAAGTCCAGTAACTACATTTTAGAGAATACTATCATCAGTCATATTTTAAAGGTAACTTAAGACCCAGAGAGTTGATATACTCTATTATTCTTACCAATAATAATAACAATAATAAATACAGTAATAGATAACATTTACAGAGTGATTTAAGGTTTGCAAAGCACTTTACATGTGTTATCTTATTTGATCTTCACAACAACCCTGTGTGGGATCATTATCCCCATTTCACAGACAAGAAAACTGATTGAGAGAGGTTAAATTACTTGGGCTAGGTCACACAGCTAGTAAATGTCTGAGTTAGGAATTTTCTGACTCAAAGCCCAACACTCTTATCCATTGTGCCCTCTAGCTGCCCCCAGCTGGCAGAGCTGGGATTTGACCCAGGCTTCTTTACTTAGACCACTGCTTTTTGTATGAATTCATGAAGATACTTCATTGGGCCAATCAGTCCACTGCCCAACAGTGTTGTGATGGCTTTATGTTGTCCAGGAACAACAAATGCTTCTAATCTTTTGCTGAGTGTGGGGGGTAGAGGTACTGCAAGAAAACGAATGGGATATTCATTCTCCCCGGTCTTGGGCCTCAGTTGAATTATAATTTTACAAAGCAAAGAAAGGAAGCCACTTTCTACATGTTTCCCCTAATCTATCACATTCACGACTTCAAAGGGAAATCAACGAATGTAAAGTGAGAATTGGGCAACAAGCCAGGTGAGACTGGGTGAGGCATCTTTATAGAACTACCAGCTCTTTTAATATTGAATACAAAGATTTCTATTAGTTAATGCTGATTGAATAATGAAAACAATCCCAGGTTAGGAAAATGTTAGTAATCAGCACAGCATGTTTGTTCTTGTTCTAGCTTTGTACACAACAAAAAAACTAATTACTACTTGCTCATTATTTTATTATGGTTAATATGCAGTACCATATGTAGGAAAATAAAAAGAGAAAGGAGCTTTAATGCTAGGCAGTCTGGCAAAAAGGAAAGTATAAAATCAAGCAATATTAACATTAGTTTATCATCTTCCACTCCCTGAGTGTGGGTACCTCACCCCCAACCAAGACTCTATCCTAGATCTGCTTCTCTTTTTCTCATGCTATATTCTGTGCACTTGATGACTAAGTCTACTCCTGTGATCTTAATTATCACCTCTAAGCAGATGACTCCTAAATCTATGTCTCAGAAAACTGAATTTTTTCCCTGGGTCCCCAAAAGAGAAGCCCCTGAAAGAAACTTAGCAATTCCTAAGAAGGGACCAGAGAGTCAGAGGGATATTCCAGGATCATAAGGCTATAGACCATAAGGGAACATACAGTGTGAGAAGACAGCTGAGTCACAGCAATGAAGTCTAGAGAGTCTGACTATGCACAGGTCTGACTATGTCAATTCTCCTCCTCAGAAATCTTCAATGGCTCACTATTACCTTCAAAATAAAATTCAGACTCCTTAAACTGACATCTGATAATCTCCACAACCTGGCCCCAATCTACCTTCATCACTTTCTTCCTCTTTACCCTTTCTTACACTATTTTCCAAACAAAGTAATTATGTAGATCCCTACAACCAACATGCAGACTCCTGCCTTGAGTATTTTACCCAGGTCTTTCCTACACCTAGAATACACTCTCTTCCTTATTCTTATCTGTTGAAATACTTCTTTCCTGTAAAGTCCCATTCAGGCACTGATTTCCCATGAAAGCTTCTCTCATCTCCCAGCTGAAAGGGTTCTCTCACTCCTCAAATTTTCCTACAGCCCTTTTTCTGGAGCCTTTTTTCTTTGCCTATACATTTCCCCCTCCCTTGCATTATACTCACCTGTAAATAGCTATTTCCCCACAGATAGAGCTTAAGTTCCTTGTCTGTGAGTCTGTGTCTTTTTCATCTTTGTCACCTTAGTATCTAGCACATGTGGGCCACATACATAAAAGTTCTTTTTTAAAAAAATTTTATTAATTTATTTTGATTTATCAACAATCACTTCCATATGCTTTTGAGTTGAAAATTTTTCTCCCCCTTCCTCCCCACCACCCTCCCCAAGACAGCACACAAGCTGATATAGGCTTTACATTTACATACCCATTAAACATATTTTTACATTAGTGAAGTTGTAAGTAAAAATTAAAACCAATAGGAGGAACCATCAGAAAGATGAAACAAAACTCAACAGAAGGTAAAAATAGGTGATAGTGATTCGACTTCCATAGTTCTTTCTTTGGATGTGGACAGCATTTTCTTATCCCAAGGCCTCTGGAGATGTCTTAGGTCCTTGTAATGATGAGAAGGGTTCAGTTTAACAATCTTAGTCATTGCATAATGTGGCCGTTATTGTGTACAAAGTCATCTTGGTTCTGCTCACTTCACTCAGCATCAGTTCATGTAAGTCTTTCCAGATTTTTCTGAAGTCAGCCTGTTCATCATTTCTTATAGCACAATAGTATTCCATTACATTCATATACCACAACTTGCTCAGCCATTCCCCAATTGATGGGCATCCTCTCAATTTCCAATTCTTTGCCACCACAAAAAGAGCTGCTATGAATATTTTTGTACATGTGGGTCCTTTTCCCATTTGTTTGATCTCTTTGGGATATAGCCCTAGAAGTGCTATTGCTGGATCAAAGGGTATGCACATTTTTGTAGCCCTTTGGGCAGAGTTCCAAATTGTTCTCCAAAATGGTTGGATCATTTCACAACTCCACCAACAATGTATTAGTGTTCCAATTTTCCCACATCTTCTCCAACATTTATCATTTTCCTGTTTTGTCATGTTGGCCAATCTGATAGGTGTGATGTGGTACCTCAGAGTTGTTTTGATTTGCATTTCTCTAATCAATAACGATTTAGAGCATTTTTTCATATGACTATAGATGGCTTTAATTTCTTCATCTGAGAACTGTCTGTTCATATCCTTTGACCATTTATCAATTGGGGAATGGCTTGTGTTCTTATAAATTTGTCTTAATTCTCTATATATTTTAGAAATGAGGCCTTTATCAGAGAGACTGGTTGTAAAAATTCTTTCCCAATTTTCTACCTTCCTTCTAATCTTAGTTGCATTGCTTTGTTTGCGTAAAAACTTTTCAATTTAATGTAATCAAAATTATCCATTTTGCTTTTCATAATGTTCTCTATCTCCTGTTTGGTCATGAATTCTTCTGTTCTCCATAGATCTGATAGGTAAACTATTCCTTGTTCTCCCAGTTTACTTATGGTATCAGCCTTTATCTAAGTCCTGAACCCATTTTGACTTTATTTTGGTATACGGTGTGAGATTTGGGTCTATGCCTAGTTTCTGCCATACTCTTTTCCAGTTTTCCCAGCAGTTTTTTTCAAAGAGTGGGTTCTTATCCCAGAAGCTGGGGTCTTTGGGTTTATCAAATAATAGATTACTATAGTCATTGACTACAGTGTCTTGCATATTTAACCTATTCCACTGATCCACCTCCCTATTTCTTAGCCAGTACCAAGCAGTTTTGATGATTGCTGCTTTATAATACAATTTAAGATCTGGAATTGCTAGGCCACCTTCCCCTGCATTTCTTTTCATTAGTTCCTTTGATATTCTGGACCTTTTGTTTTTCCAAATGAATCTTGTTATTATTTTTTCTAACTCTATAAAATAATTTTGGTAGTTTGATTGGTATGGCACTGAATAAGTAAATTAGCTTAGGTAGGATTGTCATTTTTATTATATTAACTCGGCCTACCCATGAGCAACTGATGTTTTTCCAATTATTTAGATCTGATTTTATTTGTGTGAAAAGTGTTTTGTAATTGTGTTCATAGAGTTCCTGGGTTTGTTTCAGGAGGTAGACTCCTAAATATTTTATAATGTCTACAGTAAGTTTAAATGGGATTTCTCTTTCTATCTCTTGCTGTTGGGCTTTGTTGGTAATATATAGAAATGCTGATGATTTATGTGGGTTTATTTTATGGCCTGCAACTTTGCTAAAGTTGTTTATTATTTCAAGTAGTTTTTTACTTAATTCTCTAGGATTCTCTAAGTATATCATCATGTCATCTGCAAAGCATAAAATTTCTTAATGAACATTTGTCAAATTGTTTAAAAGGGCCTATATACGGATGGGGAAAAAATAACCAAAGAAGTTTTATCACCCGCTCAAGCTCACACAGCTATTTAATAACAAATCCAAGACGAGAACCCAGGTTTTTGACTACAAGTCTCATATTCATTCCACTACACCCCCATTGCTTCTAAAAGAGAAGATGAGAGTGTAAGTGCTTGGATTCTGGGTCAAACAGCCCAGACCTTCAGCTCAGGAGTCTGTCTCCAATAGCAGCCACACTGGGAGCTCACAGACTGGTTCTCTGCTCATTTGGTGATCTCATCAGCTCCCACAGAGTCAATTATCACCTCCATGAAAATGATTCTCAGATACGTTTATTCAGTTCTCTCCTGACGTCCAGTCAATTCGTGTTCAAAATTGAACTCGTTACCTTTCCTCCTCAAACCCTTCCTTCTTAGTTTCCCTATTACTGTTGAGGGTACCACCATCCCCCCAGTCACCAAGGATTGCATCTGGTGTCATCCTCAACCCCTCCACTCTCATCTTTTGTATACAATCGGTTGCCAAGTCCTTTTAATTCCACCTTTATGATATCTTTTCCACATTCTCCCTTCTCTCCTCTGATACTGCCGCCACCCTGGTGCAGGCCCTCATTAGCTCATACTTGGACCATTGCTATAGGCTGTTGGTTAGTCTCCCTGACTCAAGTCCTTCCCTGCTCCAATCCATCATCTACTCAGCTATCATTCCTAAAATATAGGCCCAGCTACATCTGCCCATAAACTCCATAAACTCCAATGATTCCTATTACCTCCTGGATCAAATATAAAATCCTCTGTTTGGCTTTTAAAATCTTTCTTATCCTAGACCTCTCTTAAGCTTTTCAGTCTTCTTACATCTTACTTCCCTCCATATATTCTACAATCCAGTCATCCTTGCTGTTCCTCACACACCATGTTCCATCTCCTAACTCCACTTGTTATCTTATTTTTGTTGGCTAGCCTACACTTAGAATTCTGTCCCTCCTCATCTCTACATCATAGCATCCTTCCAGATTCAGGTAAAATTCCACCTTCCTCAAGAAATCTTTCCCAATCCTCCATAATGTTAGTGCCTTCTCTCTGTGATTATCTCCAATTATCCAATTTAATTAAATGTCCCCAGGCTAAAGCCTCAGCCTCTATAAAATGAGAGAGTTGAACCAGATCTCTCATGCGCCTTTCAGCTATGATCCTAGGTCTCATTTCAGGACTCAAGACAGAGCTTACTCGATCAGAGGAATTAACATAGAGGAAAACTCACTGTATTTGGAATCATGGCATCTATGTGAACTTGGGGCATCAATTCCCTGACTGATAGATAGGGATAATCTTACCTGCATTATCTATTCTAAAGTTGTGAGGAAGACAGTTTATAAACCTTAAAGGACTATAGAAATGAGTTCTTGTAAATCTGTCCCATAACAGGGTACAAATAAATTAAAGTTGGAGTAAAACTTATGTGATGGCAGACTATATAGTCACACAAATACTGACCTGAAGAGAGCCAATAGAGTCAATCAACACAAAATATTCTTTATCACTAGCCTAAAATAATATAGCTCTTTTCTATTTTCCCTATTTCTGCCTCTCAGTCATTAAATCAAACAATAAAGAATTCATTAAGCTTCTCTTATGTATCAGGAACTTCACTAGATGCTGGAGATAGAAAGACAAGAATGACAAGATTGCTGACCCCAGAGAGCTTATTTAATTGGAGGAATGAACTTACATATTTACAAAATGTGTACAATATCAGTACAAGGTAAAATTGTGTAGTAGGGCACAAGTAGCTGGTGGGATCAGGAAAGGCTTTAGGTAGGAGATGTGGCTTGAGCCTTGTTGTTTAAGGAGACAAAAGCCTCCAAGAGAAGATGAATGAGAAATTCATTCTTGAAATGGGGAATGACCAGTACAAAAGCACAGAGATGGGAGAGGGAGTGTCTTGTGTGAGGAACAGCAAAAAGTCTACGCATACATCTGTATAAGATGGAAGGTAATAATGCCAGAAAGACTTTGGTTAGGTTGTGAAGGGTTTTAAATGCCAAAGTAGCTTCATGTTTTATCTTTAAGGAATCAGGAAGACTCATCTTCCTGAGTTCAAATCCAGCCTCATACACTTACTAGCTGTGTGACCCTGGGCAAGTCACTAAATCCTATTTGCCTCACTTTCCTCATCTGTAAAAAGAGCTGAAGAAGGAAATAGCAAACCTTCCCAGTACCTCTGCCAAGAAAACCCCAGATGGGGTCATAATGAGTTGGACACAACTGAAATATTGAACAAGTATCCTCAATAGTAATAGGGAAGTGGCAAAGGGGCTCAAGTCTTTTTGATTCTGTGACTTGGAACATATGTTCTAAGCCTTCAGATGATCTGTGATTTTATTCCTATGGCTCCCATACTGCCTCTATAGTTTCATGTCTTGCTGTAGCCAAAAACATCCATCACTGGTGATCAGTCTCCTGGTAATGAGCCTCTTCACATTAGGCTAGTCACTGGACAGCAGAGCTATAGACCATTCTTGCACTTTTAGTCTTTCAACTTAGAAGAACCTACTAGACCTTGTACCACTGGCAAATCCCACGGTAATCCAGGGTCAGTGTCAGAGTAAGGTTACCCACTTTTTGTTTCATGGCTTACCAGAACCAAAGACTTCATCACCAGTTGGCCAACCCACTTAGCTAGGCTCAGCCAAGGGTTACATACAACAAAAACATTTTATATATTAAGTAATAATGATAATAATGAAGTCTTTTACCTATGTTCTCATTTAATCCTATGAGTTAGGTGCTATTATTATCCTCATTTTACAGATGAGGAAAGTGATGCTGAAAGAGATTAAATTATTTGTCCAGGATTGCCCAGCTAGGCAGTATCTGAGGATGAACTTAGATCTTCCCAACTCTAAGGCTGACACTCAATTCACTGAGTCGCCTGAATATTAAGTCTTAGCAGAAAACAAAAGATTTTCATCATAGTGGTTCCTTCCCTAAAAGGACATGTCATACTTCAAACAATCCTCTCGAGCAGCCTTTTCTCCTCCCTCATTAATAACTTAGATTTCTATCTGTGCTTTATGATTTGCAAAGCACTTTCCTTACAAAGGCCCCATGAAGTAGGCATTGCAAATACTACTATCCTCATTTAATAGAATAGAGTCCTGAGAGGCAACTTGGCCATGATCTCACAACTAGTAAGAATATCCCAACCCATCTTCCAATTCCAAGCCAGTCAAGACATTTTCCACTACGCTATGCTGCCTACTCTAAAGATTATTTTTTAAACTTTATTAATTTATTTTGATTTATCAACAATCACTTCCATAAGCTTTTGAGTTTTAAATTTTTCTCCCCCTCCCTTCCCTCCTCTCTCCCCAAGACAGTGTGCAATCTGATATAGACTATACATATACATTCCTATTAAACATAGTTTTACATTACTGATGTTGTAAGTAAGAATTAGAACCAATAGGAAGAACCACCAGAAAGAGGAAACAAAACACAACAGAAGAAAAAAAATAGCAAATACTGTGCTTTGATCTGAATTCAAACTCCATAGTTCTTTCTTTGGATGTGGATAGCATTTTCCATCATGAGGCCTTTGGAGATGTCTTAGATCCTTGCATTACTGAGAAGGGTTAATTCTATCAATATTAGTCATTGCACAACGTGGCTGTTACTGTGTACAACATTCTCCTAGTTCTGCTCACTTCACTCCACATCAGACCATACAAGTATTTCCAGGTTTTTCTGAAGTCAGCCTGCTCATCATTTCATATAGCACAATACTATTCCACTACATTCATATACCACAATTTGTTCAGCCATTCCTAAAAATTATTTTTAATCACATTTCTACAGCATTTGAGGTTTGCAAGGCACTGTCTTCACCACAACCCTGTTGTGTGGGGTGGTACAAATATGGTTTAACCCCATTTCACAAAGAAGGAATCTGAGGGTCATAACATCTCTCCTGACTCCAAGTCCCGTGCCCTTAATAAGACAATGACAATAATGCCTTATTTTTATTTCAGAGATTGGGAGAAGTTTGCTCTTGTGGTTGTTGTTGTTTCCAAAAAGATCAGATGACAATTAAAGATTGATGTTCTGCAGGATTAAAATAGGCATCCAAATTTATCCCATTGCCTCTTATTGGAACATGAGAGAGTCATTGAGCCGTCTAAATCCTGCATCAGCAAAACGAGTCACCACCAGAACTTATGTTTGCCCCTGAGAGGGTAAGGGCCCAGATTATTATAATCTCTTATACTTGTATAGCCTGAAAGACACTGAAAACACTCAAAGAACTGGAAACACAATGAGTGTTTCCATCAGTTTGGGAATGGCTAAACAAAGTGTGGTATGTGAATGTAATTTTCTTAAGCATAGACCCGACAATGTCACTCCCATGCTCAATAAACTCTAGTGGGTCACTCCTGTCTCTAGGATAAATAGGAACCCCTCTGGTTAGCTTTTAAAGCTCTTCATAACCTGGTCCCAGATTATCTCTCCAGACTCACTAAACAATACTTTCCTTCTGAGCACTTAATGATTGAGCCAAACTGGCATTATCTTTGTTCTTACACATGACACTCCCTTTCCCATCTCCATTCCTTTGCACTGGCAATCCTCTATGCCTGGAATGCATTCTTCCCTCACTTCCAACCCACAGAATCCCTCTTTCCCTTCAAGCCTTGCAGCTCAAACATTACCATTGACTTGAAGTCTTTCTTGATCTCCCCTACCCTCTAGTCTAGTGCCCTCCATCTTGAATTACTTTGTATTTAAACACTGCACATACTGATAAGTAGTTTCTTCATATTTATTCTGTATATGGGGGAAAAAAATCAGAGAACCGTGGGAAGATTTATATGAACTGATACAAAGTGAAATGAGCTGATCCAGGAGAATAATTTATACAATGACTACAATAATATAACAAATCCACTCCACTAATTCATAAGTAGAAGGAATACTGGTTTCAGAACCTGGGGTTTTAGCCCTGGTTCTGCCCTTTACTAACCACGTGACCTTGGGGATGTCATCTCATCTTTGTTAATAAAAAAGAACCTTATAATATTGCTTACCTCACAGGGTTGTCCTAAGACTGAAGGGACATAGTGTATGTGTATGTGCCTTGTAAATTATAAAACATAATGGAAGCATAAGGCTGTGATTATATAGCTGGCTTCAACAATACCAAATATCAGTCCTTTGTCAACTCTTAGGGTCTCATTTCAAATATATAATATAGCAAGTGCCATTGGGGTTCAGCATCATGAATGAGTGAGTCTCAAAGATGAGACAAATATGCTTAGGGTCACACAGACATTATGTGTCAGAGATGTGACCTCACTGTAAGGCCACCTCTCTACCACTACCCTATACTACCTCTCTGCATTAAATTAGTATGATAATTACATTTTTCCTATCTGCTCTTAAATTTATTGTGAAACTCAAGTAGTATACAATATTTTTATATATATAATATATATACATGTAATTATTATATACTCATAACCTTTGGTTCAAGACTGGAGCATTTGCATGACCCTCTTCATTAGTAAAGAAAGAGATAATTTAATGCTGCATTCCTGTATGAAGAACAGAGTTGGCAAAAGAGCTTTGGATGAGAGAGATGTTATTTCCTGCTCTGAGAGAGTAAACAAGAAATTCCAGATTGGGAAGAGAAAAAAGACGTTGGAAGGCATATGTATAGCCTGGAGCCTCAACATATCTTTAATTTCTAGCTTGCCTCTTTAGAGGCTTTTGGGAATTTCCCTTTGGATGAGATTAAGGACTCTCTTTTCATTGAGCTATCTCATGGGAGGACTCATTCACTCTATTTTCTGGCATATTCTAATCTGTATAATTTCTCTCATTTCTATTTATTGTCTGCCTGGATGTGTTTATTCACTATTCACTATTTGTGGTGAACTTTGGGTAATTAACAGTTGGTGAGAAAGGGTAAAGTCTTTGGATCTAAGCATGTGGCTCCATTTCGTTTTTAAAGAATAGTGACAAGGGGGGCAGCTAGGTGGTACAGTGGATAGAGCACCGGCCCTGGATTCAGGAGGACCTGAGTTCAAATCCGGCCTCAGACACATAACACTTACTAGCTTGTGTGACCCTGGGCAAGTCACTTAACCCCATTGCCTAGACAAAAAAAAAATAGTGACAAGGAAATCATCTTGAACCTAAAAAAATCATTTTCCCTAGACTAGCAACATGGAGGAGGGGAGAACAGATAAATATCATTCTAATCCAGTACCCCATCTAGGAGAACAGCATGTCCCATGAATTAAAGCCTTCTCGAAAGATAAGTTTAGACAAACTATATGGAAATATGTATAACCTACATGGGCCACATACAAATCTTCTACATTTTAAGTCTTTCCATCTCCATCCATAAGGTATGGGTGAACCAAAAAGCCTGATCAGTAGTACCATGGAAAGAGCATTACATTTGTTATCAGAAGAGCTGGGTCCAAATCCTGTCACATAAATGTTTTGGAAAATAATTGTATCATAAGAAATAATGAAATGGATGGTTTCAGAGAAACCTGGAAAAAACTTTTGTGAACTAATATAGAATGAAGTAAGCAGAATCAGAAGAACAATTTATATAGTAATAACAATACTTGAAGAACAAAAATTATGTTAAAATTAAGAAATACTCTTCCTGATAGCAAAGCACTGGACAAAATTAGGCCCATAGACTGGGGAAAGTCTAAACAAACTGTATATAAAAATGTGATGGAATATTACTTTATTGTAAGAAACAACAAATACGATAAATTCAAAGATGCATAGAAAGACATATAAATCAATGCAAAGTAAGCAGAGCCAAGAAAATAATATATACAATGATGATGACAGTATAAGCAGAAAGAACAAAACAATCAAAATTTAATATTATGAAATTATAATGACCAAGCTTAGCTCCATAGGAAAAAAAACATGAGATGTGCACTCCTTTGCAGACTTGGAGGATTCATTGGTGAGGAAGATTGAACAGAATGCCTGACTTTTTTTGATGTGTTGATTGGTTTAGCTGAACTTTTTTCTTCCTTTTTCTAGTTTTTGCTATAAGAGATAATTCTCTATGAGAGACTATAGGAAAGACTTAAGGGAAATTAAGTGATATAAAAACAAAACATATCAAAAAATCTATTTTCAAAAGTAAATACTACCTACTAGGTAGGATTTTGTGAGGAAAAAATCTTTGTAAACCTTAAAGTTCTTTGTAAATCTGAGCAGTATTAAAAATATAAATTAATTTTTTAATTGAAAAAGTACAATCACATGGCAATATCTGACATGACATAAAAAGAATCATGATTCAGAGAATCATAGGATCATAAACCCAAAGTTGGAAAGGTCTTTACAGGTCTTCTGGATCAATGTTACAAAACATCAAATCCAACCTCTTCATTTTCCTGAAGAGAGAAGTAGATGACTTGGCCCAGGTCAAATACCCATTAATTATGGGTCCAGTAATAGAACCTAGGTCTCCCAAACCAGTGAGCACCACTACACTTTCTCTTTATGGCCCATACCTACAAATAGCCCTTGTTACACTTCCCTACTCACCCCCCAAATATTTCAGTTTTGAAGAGAAATTAGAGTTCAAAAAGAAGCATCGCCAGTCTGTAAAGCCCTGTGAAGCCCCTTCAGAAACTTCCCAGAAATGTCTAGTTATTTCCTAACTCGGATTTTTCAAGGACTAAGATTCAAACTATGCTAGAACTATTTCTCATTCAACGTTACAGTTTTTATGTTAGTTAATAATACAATCCTTATGCCCTGGGCTCCCTTGTTATATACAAGGCCTGGATATTCTCTGTGGATTTCTTACTTTTCTCATTTGTTGCCTTACCCAGGCAATCTTGGAACTTCAGTATCTGACATTTTCCAAGGATAGTAACTAGCTGCTTTTACAAACACACAGAATCACAAGGCTCAACACATGAACTATTTTATTTATAAGCTAAAAGAAATAAATAAGACTTGAATCAGAGTTCATAAGAAGAAACCATATCCCCAATCAACAAACCCTCCCTCAAGAGACCTGTTCAGTCAATCCAAGTGACTTACAGTATGTCCCCAGGTAGGTAGAGCTGAAAGCAGGGTATGTTCCTCCAAATTGGTAATCCTCTCTGCTGTCCCTCTACCTGCACAGCCTTGCTGATTTCAGCCACTTGAGAGCTTCCCATTTCTCTTCAACAGGCATTATTGATCTCCACTCCCCAGGTGGTCCTGGTTGCTATCCTCTATGACCCAGCCTTTTTCCTATCTGTGCTGATGACTTCATCACCAAAACCAAATCAACTCCTACAGAGTTTTGGTGTCCTACTTAGGCTGCAATAGGTGAATTCATTTACCTTCATAGGAGAACAAATAACCACTAGACAACACTAGAAGAACCTCTAAGGATATTCATAGCTCAAAAGTACACCTTCCTTATTCTTTAGCCTTCTTTTGCCCATGGTCATCACAACCTTCACAAGCAGGTCTCAATTCTAATTAGGTTTATAATGACTCATCTTCATTCTCTCTCCTGCTGCCCAGATATATATAAAAATATATATATATAAATATATATATATATATATATATATATGTATGTATATATATACTGTTCACATGCACTCTCCATTGGGCCAGGGCTTCCAAGGGAGCATTCCAGTCTCTGTCACTACCCCCTACCCTTCCACATTGGAGTGCAGCTGGGCTCAGTTATTCAAATTACCTTCCAAAAAAAAACTCTATATAAGTTGGACAGTGGCAGAGAGACAAGACTGACTTTTCCAGGATCAGGCATATTTTGTATTTTTCTTTTCCTTATTTTCATTGCAAGTGTTTTACCCACATGCTGATGCTTTAATAGAACTGTGATCTCATTTGTAGGAATGACTCTCTCCACCATTACATATCACAGTCCATTCAAACTTTCTCATCCTGTGTAATTTTTGCCAATGTTCTTCCCCAGATCCTTGATACAGAATCTCTCCAATGTGCCAGAAGCCTTCCTCAGTTTCATTTAATATTATGTATTAAATTTCCCTCATTTTGTACATTTAAATGGGCTTTTGTGTGCTAGCTTGGGAACCAAACCACTACCTCCCAGGGTTTTCGCAAGGCTCAAGTGAGTTAATACATGTAAAGTGCTTTGTGAATATAAATCCCTTTATGAATGTGAACTCTCAGTCACATTTGCATAGTGCTTTCCTCTGCAAAAGCCTGCTCCACTGCTTTCTCCTGGCAATCTAGAGGTTGCCATGGGTTCTTGCAGGCTATGGGAGAATAGTACAAACTCTGGAATGTTCTACTAAGCTGAAAAGCCTTTAAGGATAAACCAAGCACTAGACTGTATGTCTGTCATGCAAGGACCACCTAGTCAAATTTGAAGAGGTACATCACCAGAAAAATGGTAATGAATCCATCACAAGGTAAACAATTTTAGGATTCTAGCTTCTCATGAAGATCTTCTCCTAAGGTTTGGAGGAGTTATGATCTGCTTAGTTAGATGGAGAACAAACAAGGATAAATCATGGATACTTAGAGCATTTCAGTATATTCTACAGTCTTGAAGCCCTTTCTTCACAGCAACCCTGTTAGGTAGGTAGTTCAAGTATCATTAACCTCATTTTTTACAGATGAGAAAGCTGAGTGTCAGAGGCATTCAATGAATTGCCCATGGCTGCATGACTAGTAATTGGATGAGCTAGGCCTTGAACCCAGTCTTTTGGACTCTAAATCAAGGACTCCTTCTACTACATAGCATTGTCTCCTCAGGCATAGTCTCCTCTAACATTGGACCTATGAGGAAATGCATTTGGCATTCCAAACAACTGACTTTAAAGTGGACTTTTGGAACAAGGCTCTCGGTTACTCAGAAATGCCTACATATAGGTACAATTCCCTGAAAAGTAAAGGTCCTAGTTCCATGTCACCAACTACCTTCTGGATCATCTTACAGGCATCTTAAACTCAACTTGATCAAAACTGAACTCATCATCCCCTCCCTAACACTTTTTTTCTAACTTCTCCATTTCTGCCAAGGGCACTCTCCTGGGCATTCAAATTTCCAACCTCAAAGTGACCCTCAACCCTCACTCTCAGCCATCCTCCTTCTCATATCCAGTCTGTAAGTCTTGCCAACCCTACCTTCTACCGCTTGCCTAAACTATTGCAATAACTGCCTACCTAATTGGTCTTCCTACTTGCAGCCTCTCCCCTCTTCAATCCATCTTCCATGAAGCTACCAAACTAATATTCTTAAAGTACAAGTCTGACCAAGGGACTGCCTTCCTAAAGAAGCTTCAGTGACTCCCTTTCACTTCTAGGTCTAGGACAAATTACTAAGATAAACTCCTCTGATTTGGCATTTAAAGCCCTTCACAATATAGCTTCAGTCTACCTTTTCAAACTCATTTCACATAACTACCCCTACAAAACTCACTTTATATGGCAGTCACATTATCTTCCTTAATGTCTGTCTCCATATGTCACATATCTCTAGCCTCCAAGCCTTTGTATAGGATGTTCACAATTCCTAGGATGCTCTTTTCCCACCTCCACCTTTTGGAATCCCAAACCTCCTTCAAAGGGCTGCTTAATGCATATCCTATAAGAGGCCTTTGATAATAATCTCAATTGTTGGTGATCCTTCCCCACTATTACTTTGTATTTATTTTATTCTTCACATTTACTGATCGGAATAAATATTACCCTCACTCCACTGCTCAAGTACAATGTAAGCTCTTAGAAAGGAGGGATTGTTTTGTTTTTCTCTCTGTATCCCCAATGATTAGCACAGTGTTGTACCTTGGAGGTACGTAATAAATGCTTACTGAATTTAATTCCTTGGAGTATCAAGGAATAATTGCACAGTGAATTCAGGGTCCCTCTTTCTGTAAAATGAAAACAGAAGACAAAGGAGTTTCTCATTTCTCTCCTCATGTAGTTCTATGGTCAGTTACTAAGCAGTTCTGACAGCTAAGAAAAAGAAAGTCCAGTTCTCTACCTCTGGCTGACTGGTGGGGAAAAGACCCTTAAAGAATTTTCTCTCTAGCAATCAATATGAGGAAGGAAATAAAAATATTATCCCCAATTTGCAGATGAGGAAACTGGGGGTCCTAAAGATGAAGTGATTTGCCTATCACATCCAGTAACGTCAGAACCCAGTCATCCTGACCTCGAGTCCAGCACTCTTTCTACTACATGGAGCTGCCCATCCAAGGAACTCCTTTGGGATAATCTGTGAGGTGACTTGAACTGAGATGATCTGGTCACTTGAAATCCCTCATGGCCCATCCTGAGGACTTAGTGATTCCTCCCCCAACAGATGTTTGTCATCAGATTTCACAGAAAATGCTGCTGAAAAAAATGATAAACCCAGGAGAGGGAATGCAAAGGTCTCTGCCATATGCCAGCTCAGAGGCATGGGAAGGATTAGTTCTGCTCCTGTCCACCACACATAAATTAAAGTGCATTTGGTCCCCAGCCATTGCTGGGGCTCTATGGCTCCTGACTCCCAGGATTCTCAGGCAGTAAATTTAAAGTGGTCGGTGCTTGGTCCAACTGTCTAAAGTCTTGGGGGAGGAGGAGGAGGCACTCCAATCATCATCCTGCACCACTGCATAAGGCATTAATACAATTGTTTTAATTTGGGATGCGGGCTCTTGAAGCTCTCAGACAGAATCATTTCTAAGCCTTACAGGGTAGCGGAGATAAAATAAACTCCTGAAGAAATAAATAATTCAAGAGTTCATTTATTCATTATGCCATGTTGTCTACGGGCAACTGTTTGTGTAATCTCAGCTCTGCTGCTGGACTGAGCTGCCTCTCAGAGTGCTTATTACTGCGGGCAGCCCATCTGAGATTGTTGTGATTTATGCATTTACATTCTATTACCCAGGCAAGTTTATAGCTGAATGCTAGTTCAACTGCTGACATTGGTGGAAGAGAGAGAAAGAACAATGGATAAAAAGAATGGGAATGATATTTTCTGGCAGTTGTTGGAACAAGGAGTTTGTAATACTGGTCTGACTATAGGCTATCCCTAATATGTCACACACTCTAAAATGAGATCTCTTTGAAAGGTCTTTGATCTTTGAAAGATCTCTTTGAAATATATATTTAAAAATATGTAACATATATGATATATAATAAAATATTATATATATAAATTATATATGCATATTGTATATACATATATACTAAAAATGAGAAAAAATAAGAAAGCAACAAAAAGATTTATTTACATCCTAAAACATTTTACTCATTTTTAGTTTTCCTCTTTTTTCCTTTGTTCATCTTTCTTTTCTTCATGGTCTGTCTGAAATATGCACAATTATAGGTTACACATTTTATTCCTGCCAAATCTGAGGAAAAATAGTACAGCTCACATTTGGACCAAGAACATAGCTCCCATACATATTCATTCACCTGTGTTACCCCTAGGCAAGTTATTTCACTTCTCTGGGTCTCAATTTCCTCATCTCTAAAATAGGGATTTACAATACTTCACTTGCCTGAATACAGGGGCTGGATGAGGTCACTGCTTGATGATCCTTCCAGTTCTGAGATCTTATGGTGAACTAGAAAGAACATTAGGCTCAGTATCAGCCCCTGTGCTTAAATCCTTAACTGTGTAACCGTGAACAAAATTATCTCTCCTCTCTAAGCCTTAGTTTTTTCATCTATAAAATGAAAGGGTTTAACTAGAGAGGATTGCTGAGCTCTAAGGCTTAGGATGCATCATTCTCCTGTATCAGTAGAACCATCTGAGGTCAGTGAGGTGTTCCCCACAGACACCTTGACCAACTTGCATCAAAACATTGCAGCAAAAGACCTATGTCCTTTATAGTCAAGCTATCTGCTGTCACATATGTCAAAAGAAATATACTACCATTATCAGGTGGTGAGTTGAGGGGAAAATAGAAAGGTACAAAGATAGATTCATAAAATCTAACCAACTCTGTTATTTAATTCCAGTTCTCTTTGAATAATATATCTTCCCTTTGGAACGTCCAAACTCAGGAAAACTCTTTGTGTGGAATCTCTTTGTATCTCTGTCAGTCTGTCTCTCTGTCTCTCCTCAGTCTCTTTAATCTCTCTATATTTAATCTCTTCTTTCCCCTCTCTCTTCAATCTCTCTCTCTTTCTTTCTTCCCTCACTCCTCAGTCTCTCTCCCTCCCCCTCCCCAATCATCATGGCATGGAAGAGACCCTAGGTTTTCAAAGACTTTGTCAGTGGTAGGCAAGTTCTGGCAAGTCTTACTCAGCTGGAAAGCTGGAAGCACTTCAAACATGAGGCTGGCAACAGTACAATACAAACAAATTTTATTAAGCTCCTACTCTGTGCAAAGCACTAGGTTCTATTCGGTTTAATGTCCAAGGACTAGGCTTGCTAAATGCATAGCAGCTCATTGTCAGAAGGCTGGCCACCATAAGTCATTTTGTTTTGTTTTTATTTTTTTCAGACATAGCAACTTATGAAGACCATTTTCTAAGGCATAGAAAGGTTGCAATCTACATTGGAAAATCATAGATCCTTAAGTATTGATTTTTTTTCAAGGAATAAAAGTAATCCCCCAAAAAATGTCATTCACTTGATTTAATTAATTACCTGTTAGAGGCTGATCCATAGCCCTATTTATAGATACAAAGTTACCATTGCAATACCAGCTTTAGGTCAGATTGCTCAATTTCCCCAGGGGCTCAAAGGGCCTTATAAATACTCTCTTTGGTCCTCTTTGAACCTACAAATAAAACAGATTATGTGCCCTCTGAAACCCAAAAATGAGAAGACCTCTTCTAACTACCTCCTCCCCCTTAAATTGAATCAAGGAAAGATTGCCTAGGCTGGCTATTGCCAGCATCTGGAGGTAGTATGAAACTTCAGGCTCACTTCTGTCCCCTCTTTCTTTTGTGGTTGTATGGCTACTCAAGTAGGTTGGTTAGAGAATGGGCTGATGAGGCCAAGATCATAGTAAGTCCACCCCGTGCATTAGCTAGTTAACTTTGTTCTGTTCCACTCCACAGATGGAGCCATTAATCCAACTAAATCATCTTGTAACCACAGATTGTTGCTAACAGTAACCTCATAGTTTTTATACGGTGCTTTGTAGTTTTGTTGTTGTTCAGTCATTTTCAGTCATGTCTGACTCTTTGTGACCCCATTTGGAGTTTTGTTGACAAAGATACTGGAGTGATTTGCCATTTCCTTCTCCAGCTCACTTTGTAGATGAGGAAACTGAGGCAAACTGGGTTAAGTGACTTGCCCAAGGTCACACAGCTTAGAAAGTGTCTGAAGCTAGATTTGAATTCATGAAGATGAGTCTTCCTTACTGTAAGTCCAGCACTCCATCCACTGCACCACTCAGCTGCCCTGCTTTATAGTTTACAAGCATTTTAATATACATTTAACATTCATGATCCTTGAAACAAATCCAGGGGAAGGAAGGCAAGGATTATTATTCCCATTTCATAGTTATAAGAATTGAGACTCAGAGGAATTAAGTGATTTGCCCAATGATACTCAACTAGGACACAGCTCAGTGTTCTTATATTACTCTATGTTGCCTCTCTCAATCAACGAGATAGAAAATGGAACAGCAAAAGACTTTCCAGGCTACTAGAGGAAAAAAAAAAACCAGCTCAGCATAGCAGCCTCTTGTTTGTAGGTGAGCATATTGCTATTGTGTGTTATCATTATAGATGATCATATATTAGATTTCATAAAATCCCAGAGCTGAAGGGGACTTCAAATCATAGAATATTATAGCTGGAAAGGACCTGAATACCTAAAATGTCAAAGCGGGGAGAGAATGCTGGCACATAAAGGAAGCTTAGAACATACAATATCACAACTGGAAGGAAGCTGAGAACACAGAATGTTTAGTCTGAGAATAACTTTAAAGACAAGTCTAGTTCAAAAACCTCATTTTACTCACAGATGAGGAAAGTGATTCCCAAGCAAGTTTCCCAAAGTTACATAGAAAATTAATGACAAAGTAGGGACTGGAACCCAGATCTCTAGTTTAGTGTTCAATCCACTGTGCCAAATCACTTCAAAAGTACCTCAGCGAATGGTTGAGACAAAATGAAATGTGCACAATATTTATTTTTGGTTTTCATGCCCCACATAGATATAAAGTAATGTTTGTCTGGGAACATAAAACAGTACTATGTAGAACTTGGTTTGGTCATAAAATTATCATATTTGCTGTATTTGGAGATATAAAGGGCTAGGGGAGAGGAGCAAATCCAAGATGGTTTGGGGTTTTTCCTCTAATTAAAAAAAAGGTTCTTAGGCAAACAGAAAGGTTCCTCTGCTCCTTCCTCTGTGTCACCATATTAAATTTGTCTGGTTTGGTTTTTTTTTCCCTTCCCAAGTCTTTACTCTCTTTATAATAATACTAATTTCATGTAGTGCTTTCTGCTTTAGGTTTGTAAAGTATTTTCCTCACAACAGCCCTGTGAGCTCAATTCCATTAATTTTTTTAGCACCTACTCTATTGAATACCAAATACTGTGCTAGGCCCTTTGTGAGATAGAAAAGCATAGAACAGATCACACACCCTTGCAAAGTTGAATTTGGGGGTTAACCTTATCCCTTGACACCACCTTTCCAACAACAAATGCAAAACTATCCACAGCTTCAAAGTGTCTCAAAATGTTATACCTCTACACCCCATTTCTTTTAATATCATAGATTTCCTAGTGTCCGGTATGCTTCCCGTGACATTATGCTTCCTCTCTTACAAGAATTATTTTTAAGCTCTTACATAATTGAGCATAAAATATTTCAGAAACCTCTAGTGTGAATATCATTAAGTAAAATGTCACTAAAATGGATGACCTCCAAGTCCAGTCTTCCTACAATGCCTACAGTAATCATGAGAAACCTAGTGATGAAGAGAAACTCCTCAAGGAGTTTTATTAATACCTGATTGTACAATTTGTTGGAGCAGTGGGCCAGCAAAACCCTCTGCCTCTTGTCTCTGCCTCATCCAGGGGAAAGTATGAGCAAAGGAAGTAATGAGTAGAATCATAAACCAAAGAAAGTAAGCTTCAGAAAGGACCTTAGAACATGGAATGTCAAACCTGGAAGGAACTTTAAAACCTAGAACACAGAATGTCAGAGCTGGAAGGAAACTTGAAGATCCTGTTGTAGATAATTAAAGGAAACTTTTCTAGAGGTTTTTATCCAAAATATTGCAATATTCAAAAACCTTTAAGGTTTTGCTTTTTTTCTCTGTATATGAGGATCAATGACATCAAAATCTAGTTGTTTTCCTCCCTCCTCTTCTAAAGTTGCTTCAAGAGCTTATACAAGCAGTAATTTCTCTACTGGCTCATCTCCTGATTCCCTTGACTTTTTTATCCCTTCCCAGCAGCCTTCTCACCCTAGAGATGACTTCTCTACTTCAATCCCCTCCTGTGATTAGTGAGTTCTTTCCTGGTGTCTACCATTTCATAAAATTCCCAGGTAGTCCAGGCTCGCTTCTCTCCTGGCTCCATTATTGACTCTCCAGACTTTTCCATCTTGCCCCTACCCCTCATCACTTTTCACTTCCCTTCTACATATTACACTAGAATATAATCTCCTTGGGTGTAGGGACTGTCTTTCTGGGCTTATATTTTTTTTCACGAACACTTAGTACAGTGTCTGATACATAGTAAATGCTTAATAAATGCTTTAGTAATCTACCTATCTAAATCATTTCAGCATGTCATCACCTCACTCATCCTTTCCATTTCTGTCTGAATCACCTGAGCCATTCTCAATTTCCAGACTACCTATAGGAGCCTAGTATAGAACAAACCACAGACACAAAATCATGTCCAAACTCTAGTTCCCAAGGTTACAGATTTATAATAGACCTTAGCTATCAGCTAAACCAACCCCTTTATTTTACAGATGAAGAAACTGAGGCTCAGAGAGGGAACTTGCCCAGCACTGTCATATATATGTATATACATGTGTATATACGTGTGTGTGTGTGTGTGTGTGTGTGTGTGTATCACAGAACCAAGATTCAAATCCACATCCCCTGACTGTGAATCCACTGCCTTCTACTGTACTGCAAGTTCTACTTACTGGCTCATTATTCATAAACAGAAGTACACATGATTTCACAAACACACTGCCAGCTCTAATCTAGGACCAAAATTTTGTACCAAACCATAAAGTCACCAGGGATCATCTGGTTCCTTCATTGTCTATATCTGATATGTATAGTGCTATATATGCATTAAATATATTCATTTGTTCAAGTATTTATTAGACACCTACCTTATGCCAAGTAAAATGATCAACACTGGATGGTAGTAACCAGAGTGAGAACATGATCTATGATTCCACAAAAGATGTAAACGATCTTGAGTAAATGCAAAAGTTGGAGCAAAAGAAGTTCCAACCCTCCTATGGGAAAACTAGCACATGATCCTGGGCTATCCCTGGCATTATGCCTTCTTTGTTCTGTTTCTATATAATATCTGACTTGGCCTGGAGTTAGTGCAGGGATCCATGATGTTACTCTGTCCTGCTGCTGCTCAGGACAATTGCCTTCTTATGGGTAAATTCTTCCAATTAATCCTAATAAAAACCTATTAATAACCAAGCTGGTATGAGGTCCTTTTTCTTTTATATCTCAGTATTCTCCTGGACAGTATGCCACTCTACAATTTTGCATAATTAGAGCAGAACAGATTCTGTGCCCTTACAAACGCTAAGGGTACAAAGACAAAATAAAGCAGTCCTTACTCTCAAGAAGCTTACATTCTACTATCACAAATACTTGAATATACAACATATTTACAGTATGATTCTTTAACAATCCCATGATAGGTATTCTCACCATTGGCAGAGAATATAACTTATCCATACTTTCTTACCCTGTGCCCTTCTTGTTCCTACCATGAATGATCCATAGAGCATCTACTATTGAATGCATTAAAGGTCTAATATTCCATGGATACTACCGCAGTTCATGGACTGTGCAACTGTTGTTATTCCCTGTTCTCACTACAGCTTCTCTACTAACAATACATTTCCTTAAGGTTCTTTTTCACATTGGAGGCAGAGTAGCATGGAGGATAGAAGGCTGGTCTCATAACCAGAAAGACCTGACTCTGATAATAGCTCTTAGTCCCTAGGCAAGTCACCCAACTTTTCCATACTCTAAGCAATTTTCTAAGACTATAAGTTACAGAGAAAGTGCCAACTTGCATTGGTAAAAGAAGTTTCTCAACCAGGAAGTACTGTATTCCAATGAAATGCCAGGTTCAGTCACTACCTTTTGTATCACTTTTTTGACTAGATTTTGACTAGACCTAGAACACCGTTAGTATAGGGAATTTCCAATGAGGAAATTATCCTTCCCAATACAGATGAGTACCTTCTCTCTGATTTCTCGTCTTAGGAAGTTACCTGGGGCACTAAAAGGCCAAGTGCCTTCCTTGCCCAGGTTCAGCAATGATAGTAGCTGGAAATATGACCCAGACTCAGGTCTTTATCATCTCCTGACTTAATTTTAGCTCACTGAGCTTCTCTCTAGGACAGTCTGGCGTTATTATTTTTTTTTGTCTGTTTTATGTGAGATGATTTATCCCATTCTCCTTCTCCTTTTCTCTTCCTCCCAATATAATCCTCTCTCACCCCTTAATTTTATTCTCCAGGTATCACCCATTCATCTTCAACTCATCCTGTGCCCTCTATCTATCAATCTACCTATACATATAATTTTTTCCCTCCAACTATCCTAATACTTACAAAGGTCTCATGAGTTACAAATATTATATTTCCACGTAGGAATGTGAACAGTTCAACCTTAATAAGTCCCTTATGATTTTGCTTTCCTGTTTACCTCTTCCTGCTTCTCTTGAGTATTGTATTTGAAAGTCAAATTTTCTACTCAGCTCTGGTCTTTTCATCAAGAATGCTTGAACGTCTTCTATTTCACTGAATATCCAATTTTTCCCCAGAGGATTACACTCAGTTTTGCTGGGTAGGTGATTCTTGGCTGTAATCCTATCTCCTTTGCCCTCAGGAATATCATATTCTAAGCCCTCTGGTCCCTTAATGTAGAAGCTGCTTCTGATTGTATTTCCACAATACTTGAATTGTTTCTTTCTGGCTGCTTCAATATTTTCTCCTTGACCTGGGAACTCTGGCATTTGGCTACAATATTCCTAGGAGTTTTCCTTTGGGGATCTCTTTCAGGAGGTGACCAGTGGATTCTTTCAATTTCTATTTTATCCTCTGGTTCTAGAATATCAAGGCAGTTTTCCTTGATGATTTCTTGAAAGATGGTGTCTAGTCTCTTTTTTTGATCATGGCTTTCAGATAGTCCAATAATTTTTAAATTACCTCTCCTGCATCTATTTTACAGGTCAGTTGTTTTTCCAATGAGATATTTCACATTGTCTTCTATTTTTTTCATTCTTTTGGTTTTGTTTTACAATGTCTTGATTTCTCATAAAGTCACTAGCTTCCAATTGCTGCATTCTAATTTTTAAGGAAGTATTTTCTTCAGTGAGCTTTTGGACTTCCTTTTCCATTTGGCCAATTCTGCTTTTGAAGGCATTCTTCTCCTCATTTGCTTTTTGAACCTCTTTTGCCATTTTGGTTAAGCTATTTTTTAAGGTGTTATTTTCTTCAGTATTTTTTTAGGTCTCCTTTAGCAAGCTGTTGATTTGTTTTTCATGATTTTCTTGCATCACTTTCATTTCTCTTCCCAGTTTTTCCTCTACTTCTCTTACCTGCTTCTCAAAATCCTTTTTGAGCTCTTCCAAGGCCTTGAACTGATTCATATTTTTCTTGGAGGCTTTAGATATAGGAACTTTCACTTTGTTGTCTTCTTCTGGTTGTATGTTTTGATCTTCTTTGTCACCAAAGAAAGATTCTATGATCTGACTTTTTTGCAAAGTTTGCTCATGATCCCAGCAAATTACTTGAGTTTTAAACTCTTTGTTAAGGTAAAGGTCTGCTTCCAGTGTGGAGAATATACTGTCCCAAGCTTCAGGGGTTTTGTGGAGCTGTTTTCAGAGATGCTTCTAGGGACCTGTAAGTTTTCATTTCTTCCAAGGTGGTATGACAAGGCTAGAGGGACATCAGAAAGAGGCCCTGCATGACCACTTGTCAAGGTTAATAGAGAAGGAATTCCTACTCAATTCCTACAATTAAGATTAAATGACCTCTGTGGTCTTTTCCAACTCTGAGATTCTATGAACAATTAGCAAATGGGATAGCAATGACTTGCATGGGTCTATCAAGTCAGTGGACACTTCCTTTCTATAGTTGTAACTTTTTGCATTGTAATTACTAGGTAAATACATGTGGCTTTTATGTTTTTTACCCCTGGTGGGCTATAAAATTAATGGCAGCTCAAATTAATAAAATCTCTTCTGGTTTACAAAGTACTTTCCTCATGACAACCCAGGAAGTAGGTAGTATAAGCTTTATTATTATTATTGTTATCATTATTATCCCATTTTACAGATAAGAAAACTACCATTGAGAGAGGCTGAGAACACCGAAGGCAAAGAAACAACAATATAGTATCAGAAATCTATCAGTGGGAGGGGGAAGGTAGTGGCTCAGATTTAATTAGATTAAACCCTTGCCAGCAAAATGGATTTCTGTTTCATATCCTCTCACAGAGGACAGCTGAGGGCATCTTCTATTTGCATCAAGACTTGGCAGGAACCTGCTAATTGCCAATCAAGGACAGCTGAGCAAGCAAGCATTTCTATCATGAAAAGAGCCAGGGAACTGAAAGGAATAAAACAAGCTTGCCTCAGGAGCCTGGAGCAGAGTTAATTGGAAATTTGTCATGAAAATTCAACAATAACAGTTGGTTATAAGAGCTACCAACAGGAACAGCAAAGAACTGACAGTCTTATTACCAGCATGTAGAGCAAGGGGAATTGGGCAGTGACCAGCAGAGAGAACACTATACTTGCATTTCTGCCAGTGACACATAACAGCCCAAGAATCTGCTTCAGTGCCTTTATCTTGCCTCTAGGTCAAGAGCTCTTAACCTGGAACAGAGGGATGGCCCTCCCCCAACAGGTCAGCAAACAGATTGGGGTTGGGGTGGGTGGAGTCTTATGCACTTGGATAGGGAAAAAATAGAGCTTTATTTTCACTAATCTGTATCTGAAATACAGCATTGCCCACAATTATGAATATAGGCCACAAACACTATTCTGAAAAGGGATCCCCAAATTTCACTAGACTGCCAAAGGGACAATGCCATGTGACACTGTGTCATTACACAAAAAATGGCCAAGAACCATCCCAACAAAGGAGAAACATAAGTTGTTCCAATTGGCATTAAAGACCTTTACAACTTGGTTCCAACCTATCTTTTCAGGCTGATTACGTATTACTCTCCCCTCACGGACTCCGTGTTAAAGCAAAACCAGCCTTCCTGATGTTCTTCATCCATGATATTACATCTCTTGTCTCCATGCCTTTAAACAGGCTTTCATCTATGTCTGGACTACCCTCCCTTCCTCACCTTCTGTCTCCTGAAGCCTCTAGTTCCTCTAAGGCTCAGGTAATGTACAATGGCATTCAAGAGGCCTTTTATTCTCGAAGTTGTTAGGGGGCCCCTCCCTAAAATCTCTCTGCATTTGCCACACACATATATATCTAGATAGACACACACACACACACACACACACACACGTTATATCTACAGCTATATCTATATATACATAAATACATACATAGTCATTGTTGTTTAGGTATTTTCTGTTGTGTATGACTCTTTGTGACCCCATTTGAGGTTTTCTTGGCAAAGATACTAGAGTGGTTTGTCATTTCCTTCTCCAACTCACTTCACAGATGAGGAAACTGAGGCAAACAGGTTAAGTGACTTTCCAAGGGTCACACAGCTAGTAAATGTCTGAGGCCAGATTTGAATTCAGGAAGATGAGTCTTCCTGATTACAGTCTATCCACTGTGGCGCCTAACTGACCACCATATATATATGTGTGTGTGTGTGTGTGTGTGTCACATACACATGTATACATATATAACACATACATCTATACATATACATATATATACATATATATACATGCATGCATATCTGTGTGTGTTCATGTGTATACATCCATTGTGGGTGCACATGCATATACATATATAAACACACATACATACATATCTATACAGAAATTTATGTATATATAGACATACACACATATATAGACATATGTAGTTGTTGTTCAGGCATTTTCAGGTGTGTCTGATTCTCTGTGATGCTATTTAAGGTTTTCTGATTGCCATTTTCTTCTCCAGTTCATTTTACAGATGAGAGAACTGAGGTAAACAGGGTTAAGTGACTTGCCCAGGGTATATGTATGTGTGTGTGTATGTGTGTATATGTGCACATATATACAAATGTCTGCATATATGTATGTATAGTTGCTATATTATTAATATGTTCTATTAATATAATTTAGTATTTTATATGCAATATATTCTATATTTACACAAATATATATTGAATGTATTTGTCTGCTTACATATTGTTTGCTCCCAGTAGAATGTAAACTCCTTGAGAGCAGGGACTGTTTGGGCTTTGATTTCCCATCCCCAGGACCTAGTCCAGCTCACTGCCAGGCACATAGTAAGTGTTCAAGTTCGGACTGGTCTCCCTCCAAAACAGAAAGCAAAAGAATGGAGGAATATTTCTCTAGTCACTCACAGGAATGAAACATTCTCTGAAAGAATGAAATTACTACAAGGAAAAGACTAAGAAGGAAAAAGCATCTGAAGGAACCAGTGATGAAATAGCGTGGAAGGTGAAAAGAACATGACATAGAGTAGGGAGGGAGGAACAGTGAGCTCTCAGAGCCATGCAATGGGTATGAAGCTTTTCCTACAGCAGACTGAGCCAGCATCTCTGAGAAGGAAGCATTTTCTTGAACTCCAAGGAATGATGCTTTCCCACCCTTGCTAGGGGACCAGATAATTTTTTTTTCATTGAGGCCTAACCTCTCTCTTTCTCTCTGTCTCTATCTCTGTCTCTGTCTCTGTCTCTCTGTCTCTCCCTCTTGCCCTAGTACTCTTAGGAATATTATTTAACATCTCTGAGACTTAGTTTCCTCATCTTTAAAAAAGGGATGATACTGTCTGCACTGCCTACCTCACAGACTTATGCAGCTTTGGGAATTTCACCTAGTTAGATTTCAAAGCCCTTCCTGCCCACAGGGAAAACAGCAAATACCCAGTTCCCAAGTAAAGCACTTTGCTGTCTTTAAAGCACTCTATATAAATGTCAGCTGTTCCTTTGAATGTGTCATGGTGAAGTGTGAGCGACTCTGGAGTCTATAGCCCAATTTACTACCAGGATAAATGTAGATTTTTGGAGTAGATAAGATCTAGATGAAAAGCTATGACAAATCACTTTTCCATCGCTCTGGGCAGCCCAGGCTCACCTTTCAAAAGTTACCACTGATGCTGCCAAGCCTGCATAACACGCCCCTGATATCTCACAGACCAGAACAGTTCTCATCAGGCAGTGGGGCTCTGCAGGGTATCCAGTGCCCCCAGGATACAATCTTTCATCTCGCTGACTCAGCTGCTCTCATATATTGCAGACTAGCCCACTTTAAAATGAAGAAACATTTTCAGAACAGGGAGAAGGAACTCCCTTGCAGGTAGGAGCAATGAAGACAATGTGTCAATTAACCCAGAGCTGACTATGTGCCAGAGTAATTAACGGGGTGACTAAGGGCTGTTTTCCATGGGGTTTTTTTGTTTATTTTTACAGATCACAAGTTAATAAAACATATTCTCCCAAGCATACAGCGACTTTCACCTTTTATGACCATGACTTCCCTTTGTACTTAGCCATGGAAGTACAATTTCTAACATCACAGTGTTTTAGCTGGGTGGGCCAAGAAGAATTGATAGTGAGTCCACTGGCGATAATTATTATTCCCACCATACTCATTAGGCCACTAAGATTTGGGGAGTTGAAGGAGACATCAAGGTATAGGAAAGAACACACCAGATCCAGTATCAGTAGTTTGCCAGAATCAAAGTGGATGTCCATTGATTACGGAATGGCTGAATAAGTTAAGGCACATGAATGTAATGGAATATTATCGTACTATAAGAAATGACTGATATGAGTGCTTCAGGGAAACTTGAGAAGACTTGTATAAATCGATGCTAAGCAAAGTAGAACTAGAACAATTTATACAATGATCACAAGAATGTAATGGAAAACAATACTGAAGACTTCAGAATACTGATCAATGTAGTCAACATGAAAGGGCTGACAGTGAAGCATTATGTCCTCTCTTCTAGAGGGAGAGGTGGTGGAGTATAGGACAGAATGGAGTCTACATTTTCAGACACAAACAATCTGTTGGTTTGCTTATCGTAACTATGTTGCGTATTTATTTTTCATAACTATATTATGCATTTATTACAATGAAGGGTTTTTGTGGGAGGAAGACTCATAGGTAAGGAAAAGTGATATTTTCTTAAAATATCAATAATACTTTTTTTAATCTAAGTTCCAGCCCTAGCTCCACTACCAACTCATTAGAAAATCACTTCCAATCTCTGAGCCTCAGTTTCTTCATATGTAACATAAGAAGACTAGATTTCTAGAGTTCCTTCTAATTTCAGTAGTATACCATCTATGATGGCTCAAGTTCATATAGAAAATAAACCAATCAACTGCACTATGGAATTGAATTATTAAAGGCTAGATTTTGTCATCTCCAAGAGTGATTAGGCTCCTGAAACATTGTTGGAGAGAGTACAATCATAGCTATTATGACTGTAAGGTACCCCAAGAGATATCCTGGTCCTGCCCCATGCTGCTGGGCAAGTAAAGTATTATTATCTTTATTTTATAAATGAGATAACTTGGATCCAGTGAAATTAAGGGCACAAAGTCTACACAGCTAATATAAAATGAAAGGGACAACCAGAAACCAGGGATCCTGCATGGTTTTAGTTCAGTGCTTCCCCCATAGTAGGAAGGGGAAAATTTAGAGAAATCTAAAATACCTAGACCATTTTTTTTCATTTTTACCCATACATTTAACTCATTTCTGTATTGTTTTAAAATTTCAGTTCCAAATGGGATTTGAATAATTTATAAGAAGAAAGAACTACATTGGGGATTAATTAAGAGTATGAATGGATGAACAAGAATTTTTTTTAAGCACCTACTCTGTTCTAGGCATTGTGTTAGACTATAAAAGTATAAATGAAAACAAATGCTCCCCAAAGGTGCTCGTTCACCAATGAAATGCAAGATTATTATTCCTGAAAATGATTAAAAGTAATTAATAATAATGAAATCATTGTTTCTTATTATATATCTAGCATCTCCCAGGCTTGAAACCCCAGGTTATATGCAGTCAGATAGACAACCTCAATGTCATCCTCAACTCTTCACTTTTACTCAGCCCGCACATCCAAACTGTAGCCATAACCTATTTCTACCTTCCCAATGTCTCTAACTACATCGTTTTCTCTCCTCTGATACAGTTACCACCTTGGTGCAGGCTCATCACCTCAAACTTGGAATGTTGCAATAGTCTGCTGGTTGGCCTCTGCCTAAGTCTTCCCACTCCAGTCAATCCTGACAAAGTGATTTCCTTAAAACACAGGTCTGACCATGTCATTCTTCCATTCAATAAACTCCATTGGTTCTCTGTTGCCTCCAAGATCAAATATAAAAGACTCTGGCTTCTAAAGCCTTTCATTTCCTAGCCCCTTCCTACCTTTCCTTAAACTTTACTCTCTTCCAATTACTCTACAATGCAGCAACACTGACATTCTTTCTGTTCCTCACATAGCAGTCCATATTCTAACTCTTTTCCTTTTCACTGACTCTCCCCTGCATCTGAAATCTTCTCCCCCTTGTCTCTCTCTGTTTTCTAGCTTCCACGGCTCCCTTCAATACTCATTTCAAATCCTAGCCTTTTCTGGTTCCCCTCTGCTCTGAGACTTCATTTTATCATGTATATATCTTGTATGAATGTAACTCATGTTCCAAAGCACATTGGTATGATATTCTCATTATTATTGGAAATGAATGTCCTGCCCAGCACGAGGAACAGAGTAGAGTTGGTGAAAGGCAAAAGAGCTCCAGCCTTCACCAGTCTCCCTTCAGGGTCAGTTCCCTTTAGGGGACTTTAGGGGAGCTTTAGGGTCAAGCTTCAAGTCTTCTTTAGGTGTTCTTAGCTTCCTGTTTTGAGAGAGCAAACGGAAGAGGCCAACCCCATTTGGAAAGACATGAAGAGGATCTGGCAATCTCCTCTGTGAGGAGTTGCCCCTTGGGTAAGAACAACGAAAATCTCTCTTGTTGGAGCTGAGTTACCTCTATCCCAATGGGTGAGCTCCTTCACTCCCCCTTACCCTCAGAAATGACAAAGCGATCAGAAGTTAGTTCAAACCCAATCATGTTCCCTAGACAAAAAAATATTTAAGGGAATAGATGGATATACTTCTAGCCCAGTGTCCCCTCTCTCTGAGGAAAGCAGAGTGGCCTCTAGCCCCAACCTCCTGCTTCCCCTCCTAGCAGAAACAAAAGTCTCCCTTAGAGAAAGGTGGGCAAAGAAAAGTGTAGCAATGACTATTCTGTCAGTTCGCTCTGCATGTAGACACTCTCTACACGTGTGCAACCCACTCCCTCTCACTATACGTACATAGATGTCTGTGTGTTATCTCCTCCACTAGATTTTGAGCTCCCTGAGGGCAGGGAATTTGGTTTTGCCTTTCCTTGCATTCCCAGCTGCTTCCCACAATGCCTGACACATATTAAGTGCTAGATAAATGCTTGTTGACTTCATTACATGTTGATCCTTTTCCTGACTGCACAGAATTTACAGGTGAAAGTAAAAACTGACTAATTCCCAGGGTTCTTTTCCATAAAGATCTGCCTCCATCACATCATCCCATGAGACAGAAAACTTCCTCCTTTTCTTTCTTTCACACACTAGTATCAGTGTTGAGGCAGCAAGACAGTTCAGTATAGAGCACTGGGCCTAGAGTCAGGAAGACTTGAGTTCAAATACAACCTCAGAAACTTACTAGTTGTGTATCCCTGGGCAAGTCACTTAACCTCTGTTTTCCTTAATCCAATGGAGAAGAAAATGGTGAGCTGCTCCAATATCTTTGCCAAGAAAACCCCATAGACAGTATTAACCTGCTGTGGTCCATGGGGTCATGAAGAATCAGACATAACTGAACAACATCATAGTATCATTTAATGTTAATGCCTCAATTTCTTCATCATTTTCCACAGTAAACATTTAAATGAATGTTTGTTGAATGAATAACAAGAGAGAACCCTGGATCTGATGGTTTCTAAAGAATCTCATATTTCTAAAAACTTCTAACTTATAGATTTGAAAACACTTAGAATCAAAGGACCTGGATTCTAATGTTGGCTTTACAAATTACCTCCAGTGTGATCTTGGGCAAGATATTTAATTGTTCTTCTGTAAAATGAAAGATTTGGGAAAGATGACCTCTAAGGCTCCTTTTAGCTCTAAATATAAGATATTATGGGTACATTTATAATCTTAGAGCATTCTGGAAGCTCGAAGAAATTAAGTGACTTGCCTCGGGTCACTGAGCCAGTGCCAGCAGTAGGATTTGAACCCAGGTTTCCAGACTTCACGTTTGGTACTCTATCCACCACCACCATGTTATGTCTCTAACAGAAACCCTAATTCACCAGAAGGTTGTCTCCTAGAAGGGACATTGAGCTTCTCTTCCAGTCATAGTCTTGCTGCTTATTAGTTATGAAACCTTCAGTATGCCTTTTCACCTCTGTGGGTAGAAATGTCTCTTAAGAATTTCAAGGATAAGGAGTGTTTCAGTGCACTGGAGAGAGAAGACCAATGAAATGTTGAATAAGAGAAATATCTAGCACAATCAAGGTCTTAGAAGCTAAAGCTACAGAAGCCAGAGGATCCAAAACTCTTATATTGATGGTACCACCATTCTTCCAGCCCAGTCACCCAGGTTGAAAATCTCATGCTCATTTTTCTACTCTTCTCTCCAAGTCCTATCTACTGCATATTCATATCATCTCTTGTATCCATCCCTTTCTCTCCACTAACCTAGCTACTATCCTGATTTATCCCTCATCATCTCTGATCTGATTATTGTAATAGCCTCTTAACTCATTTGCCTGCCTCCAGTCCTCCTCAAGCCATCCTTCACACACCTGAGAAAATAATCTTCCTAATGCATAGGTCTTACCAGTTCAAAAACTTCTAGTGGGTCTCTTTTGTCTTAGTCCTAACAGGACAAAATGATTTTTTCACAAAGACATCCCAGTCACTAGATGTGTAAGCAGGGCAGGGCACCACAGCTTGGGATCTGACCCAAGGCCACAAAATTTAGAACATCTAAACACTTTCAGTCTTCTCATAGCACAGAAACAACTAATTGTAGCATCAATTGTCAAGAATAATGAATTAAAATAAAAAGCTAACTGGTAATATCTTGCTACCCTCTTCCCCTAGCAGCCATTCAGTCCTGCTCTTCCCTGCCAGTGATTGCCATCCTGGCAATGGCCTCATCATATCTCAGGCTCCAACTGTCACTTCCTCTCTCAAGTGAATTGTGCAATTACTCCAGATACAAAAAAACAAAAAAATCCTAGTTACAACTTAGACTGTAATAACTCTCACTGATATAGTTTGTTTTATATAGTTCTTTCCCAGGATCCCCTATATTTCTTTAATCTTGTTGTTATTTCTGTTCCATCTTGTTTAGCAAGCCATCCAAAAAGTTTAACCTATAGAGAACCACACTTGAACCTTGACACATACAAGAGAGCTCAGAAAGCCAAGACATTCCCCAGCATGTGATGTACTGTGCATAACACAAGCCTGGACATTAGTCCTGTCCCTAAATAGCTGCGTGCCCCTAAACAAGTCACTTCTGAGTCTGTGAAATGAGGACACAGGGTTAGGCTTCTGTTCAATTCTCCGTGCTGTTCTCATTCACTAGAAGCTTCATCTTCTGGGTGAACTGGAGGCAAATTGTCAGAAAGAGGTGTTAGAAGGCAGGCTCCCTTTATTATCACCCCCACCAGAGGCCTGTGAATACAGGTGCCAATCTTGGCCTCTCCATGAGTACAGAATTCTCTGAAGATGAAGAAAATAATTTAAAGGGAAAAAAAGTCACTTAAATGAAAGCAAGAAACCAGGAGATAATTTGTAAGAGGAAATAGAAGTAGACTGAGAGTTTGCTTCCCCATGGCTCCTAAACTGTTAGTTAATTGAATCCAATGTTCCAGGACCTTAACTACAAATAAACTCCTTGGAAGAAACAGCCCCATTGCTATCCCTCAGGTGAAATTGAGCCCTGAGCCTTAACTTTGAGGCCTGACAAAGCCCTTCCACCCTCCTCCTGACTAATATTTATATACACAAAGGCATTGGCCCGATCCAGGGAGCTTTTGTGCTCTCTTGCCTTTTAAGACCAACATCTGCTTCTGACAGGCAGCTCCAGGGTCTGTGCTCCCATCCTCTAGCCTGCTGGCTTCCCACACCCCCATTCATTAGATCTCAAGTCCTTGTCAAAGAAACCACAGGTATAGAAACAGGGACTGAAATAAAATAAAATGTTAACAATAATGACAACGTTCCATCCCTATAGGGTTTACATAGCATTTACTTTACAACAAGCCTGTAGGGTAGGAAGTGTAATTCTTCTAATGTCCATTTAGGCAAGTCATTTAACACCTATCAACCTCAGTTTCCTCATCTGTAAACAGAGGGGGTTGAATTTGATCGCCTCTAATTTTAATGATTTTGAGGAAAGGTCCAGACCAGTCATTCTCCACTCACAAGACTTTGTCACCACCCCACCCCACTCCCATAGCTTGCTAGCTTCCTTTTATGTGTTGTCTCCCCCACCCTCCTTAGAATGTAAGCTCCTTGAGGGCAGGGACTATCTTCTTTTTTATTTTGTATTTGTGTGCCTAAAACAGTTCCTGCAATGGAATAAGTGAGCTCTTAATAAATGCTTCTTGATTTGATTGATCTTCCAGCTTCAAATCTATAATCCTATCATCCTCAAGATTTGGCTCAAGCCTAGGGCTACCCAATCCACTCAGAGCAAGCTTTTTCTACTCTTCCATGCTTTGGAACCCTAAAACTTTACTGTGCAAGGCAAGGAGCAGAGCTGGAGGGCACCAGAGAGGTCATCTAATCTAAAACTCCCATTTTACAGAGAAAGAGTGTGGGAAGGGGAATGATATAGGACAAGGTTGGAAAGATAGTTTAGGATCTGGTTACAAAGGGCTTTAAAAGTTAAACTCCATTCAGCTCCCTATTGCCTCAAAGATTTCATTTGGTTAACGTTTAAAGCCCTTTCCAACTAGATGCCAAACCATATTTCTAAACTTATCCTATATCATTCCCCTTCCCACACTCTGTGATCCATTCAAACTGGTCCTCTTGCTATTCCTAACCCAGCACACTCTATCTCCTATCTCTACATCTTTGCAGTAGTAGCTAATTGATGTATGCTATGATTCCTGAGATATTAGTTTGATGTTTCAGTAAAGAATTGCCCCAGGGGAGATAGGAAAGAGTATCCATAGCTGAACCCCAAACCACTTTCTGAATGGCCTTACATGGAAATAGTGACTTCTGATTTAAAGAATATTTTGCAGGGAAGGCACTTGTTTAATCCTCAAAAGAATTCAGCAAGAAAGAGAGTGCACACATTATTATCACCCTCATGTACATAGACAAACACATCTGGTCACCAGGGCAGAGTGTAGTGACTCATAGCCATAGGATGTTGCCCAACTCTAAAAGGTCATTGATTCCTTGTGAGCTGGCCTTTTCTTTTCCCTTAAGTGATCCAGAAGACAAGTCAACAGCTTCAGCCTTAGTCCCTTGGACCAACAAAGTCTCACCTTGATTCTTAGGAAGAAAAAAAATAGTCTAACCTCTGTGGTAGGGACCTTGGGTAAGTACTCCTCTGATTCACAGCCAAATACCATCACATAGCTATCAACCAATAGCAAACATTGATATCTTTTTAAAATATACTTTTGCAATAGTTAGCTCAAACAAAACATGAGAGGCAGCACTGAGGGAGATTAGAATCCTCCTTATCACTTTTCTTTCTGAGAGATTGTTTCAGTGTTGTCTTGACCATGGCGGCACTAAGTCTTCTCTGGGAGTATTTTCTTGCCATGACTCCAAAGCTCTCTCACAGGTCATTAGTTTCCATTTGGGAATCTAGTCCTTTTTAAAATTAAAGGTTGGCTATCCAAGATGCTCCCAAAAAAATGTGTATTTTGTGTTCTGGGTTTATGACAACATTCTTTTGTGCTAAGCATCCATATAGAGTATAGTTAAGTATATAGAAAGGATTGAGATATGAGAAGCAAATAGGGCAGATTCTCCAGAAGGCAAACAATGAAATTTTTGGAAAACATCACAGAAAACTATGTATGTGACCCACAAGACAGACTGTATAAGTACATAGAACATCAAAGGTAGCTAAGTGGAAAGGGTGGGGCACTTGTATTTGGAAGAGCTAAGTGTAAGTCCTGACCACCATCACTAGCTGCATTATCTTGGGCAAATAACTTCCCAAATGGAAGTCTCAATTTCTCCACCTATAACATGGAGGTGGAGAAAATATTTGCCCTACCTACCTCACACAGATGATCTGACCAAAGTACTTTATAAACCTCACAACTTTATAACATATGAGCTATTATTATTATCTGTCACCTGTTGAAAAAAGTAAGAAAAAATTGAGAGAGAAAAATCAGGGCAAGTTCAAGAGGAAATAAAAACTTGGATGTTTTTCCTTTGAAATTTTTCTCCTGCAGAAAATCCTTGTAGTACAAGACAGCTGTACTTGCCCACTGGCAGTTGAACACATGAAAGTTAAAAATAATAAGAAATTACTATTAGGCTCCAAGGATGATAGATCGATTGTCATCACCAAGCACCTCTAACTTCTTTTAAGTGAATAAGCAGAAAGTTACTTCCAAAGCGATTTGCATAGAACAGCATGCCAAGAAATACAGAGAAGCCAGCAATGCCAGAGTGATGGCACCCAAGTTATAAAGCCAAAAGATTTAGAGAGGGACAGGACAGTTGTCTTCTAGGACTTAGAAGCATTTCTTGTGGAATTCTACATATCAGCTCGAGAATCAGGAACAACAAGTAGAGGAAATCTTCTCAAAAACTTAAAGCTGCCACAGAGGTTTTCAAATAGACTCTGAGTGACCATTTGTGGGATTTGTAAAGAAGATTCCTACTCAGGCATGGGTTTGTAACAGAAAACTTTCTGAGGTCCCTTCCAACTCTGAGATGCCGAGATTCTGCTAATATTAATAACAGCTACTCACACGAGAGTAGGACTTTAAGGTTCACAAAACACTTTTCTCACAACACTGTAAGATGTTCAGAGGTAATGAGGGATGTTGCTAGTGGCTTTATACCTAATTTACAAGTGAGAAAACTGAGGTTCACAGAGGTTAAATGTTTAGGAACAAGCTCCTTAGCCTTGCATTGGATACCCTCCACAAAGTAGTCTCAACCTACCTATTTTTATCTCACCTTAGTCCCCATCACCACTCTTCCCCCTTTGTTCCAAATAATCAGAACTCCTCCCTGCTCCTGGGTATTCATCATGCTCATTCCCAAATATAGTTATCCATTGCACATTGAGGGGGTTAGAGGGTCAGTGCCCCCATGATCTGGAAAATCCATATAAAATTTTTGGCCCTCCCTTTATACCAGAGAAGAAGTCTGAATTATTATGGTATCAAAAAAATAAAATATGTTGATATTATACAATACTATACATATATTTTATGCATTTCTGAGTTCCTAAATTTTTTTCTGCATCATCTGCTGGCCTTGCATGTCATTCGCAGCTCCACAAAACTCCCAAAAAATTCCCATTTAATTTCTTATGCTGACCCATGATATCTTGAAACCCCGATGGAGAAAGTCACAATGTGGAAGGAGTAATTGTACAAACCTTCCCCCTCCTCTTTGCTTGTTGGAAAACTACCTGTGCTCCCAGAACAAGCTGAAGTCTTACCATGTCTTTCAGTCAGCCTCTGGCAATCATACCTCTTCTAAATACATATGGTACTTCCAATCTGTATTATTCATTCAGCCTGTATGGACTATCTGGTATTATTTAACTCTTTCATGTTCATTTAATTATCTTCCCAACTAAATTTCAAGGTATTTCTGATAAGGAGCTCTTATGATTCAGAAAAAAAAAATTATTATGCTTGGCATCAAAGGGACAGGCTTCAGGTCTGATCAAAAAGGCATTAAACCGAAAAAGGCCAGAGAAGAAAACTGCTCAAAAAACTACCAAGTCTGATCCTACAGAGAATAACAGATACAATATCAGAAGAAGAATCATGAAAGCATATACCAGTAACTCACAAGAGATACTATCTGCACCTACATCTGCAGAGAGAACCTGTAACATGAAGTTGATTTTTTTTCATCCAACTTTAAAATTTGCATTCACCCCTTTCTAATTTCATCTAATTTAGCTTTTAGGTACTGACTGTTATCTAAAATTTTAAGCTATTTCTCTCAACTTCGAGTCATCTGCAAATTGGACATGCATGCCTATCTACAATGAATTCATCAGAATGACCAAGACCCTGCCTCCCAGAAAAGGAGTGAAGGAACCCCAACTGGATAATTGATACTACTTATGTAAATATAACAAGTAAGATGGCTCAAAATACCTGGATCAGGAGAGATGGCAAAAAAGAATCAGACAAACTTTGCTGCTTGGAACTTTGTTTCCTTAAGTTTCCATTTACAAAGTATCCCATTGCCAGGGAAATGGGACTAGTCTGAGAGTCAGGGAGTCTTCAGAGAGAGTCCAGAAGTACCTCATTCTGAAGATAGAGATGGAGTGCTATGCTGACCAAGGATGATGATGCTGAGATTAATAATGTCTCTGAAATACTTCAGGAATCTGTGATTCCATTGGTATGGGTACTCTCTTCACCAAGAGATAGAAAATCTCTATAATTAAGTAGATGGTCTTTATGACCTTCTGAAACTCATTCTTCTCCTCCTAAAAAATGTATCAGACATTCTGGAGATTAATATCCCCAAATTTGTTAGGTTGATTCTTGAATTATGTATATATATATACACTTAATTATTCATTATTCATTGCCAGGTCCTTCCTAATCCCCACTGCTTCAAGTGTCATCCCCTAAGAAATCACCTGGTATGTAATTTGTATACATATTTTGTATTCACTTATTTGTGTGCATTTTTTTTTTGCTCAATAGAATGTAAGCTCCTTAAAGGCAGAAACTGGTCTTTGTATCCTCAGAGCCTAGTGTGGTGCCCGGTACATAGCAGCACGTAATAAGTTGTTGCTCATCCTTCATTTTCTGAGATGACCAATAAAATCACAGGTGATGTCTTGACTTGGATTTAAGTAAATTGGATTTAAGTGAGGCAGAGTTGTGCAAAGTTGTCCTTATAAAGCTGAATGCCTATTGTCTTCATCCACCTGTCCCTGGTTCTGAAATGCTGGCTTAAATTTTTTTAATTTCTACCTTGATAATCTGGGTCTTGGCTTCCAGTCTATCTTCAAGGCTGACCACTATTCACAGGTCAGTCAGCCTCACAGAAGCCCATTCTAGGCAATCAGCACAGGACTGAGAGGGATGATTCTATGGGTCCCTAGTGTTGCTTATCTATTTAGACAGATTTTTTTAAATGAATTCAATTTAGTGACATTCCATACCAATAATATGCTGAGAATGTTTTGAGTCCTATACCAAATTCACCCACAACTTACATGTTTTTGAAGAACAAACAAAGGAGGTTTAAAAAAATACCATCACTACCATCAATCCAGAAAGGAAAACAAGACTGTTAGTAACATAAATCATGAAAGAACCTAAACAAGTTTCTTGAGATTGGATTTTTTTTAATGACTAGAGGCCATAATGTTTGAGCTTTTCCATTGTTGAGTTGGCAGAGAATTCATCAGGGTCACCCCTCCAGAGACTCCTCTCTCTTCAAATGCAGAGATGTAAAGAATGAAAACGTGATTCTTATTAACAGATCCATAGGACTCAGCTTAAAAGAAATATGATGAGAGGCCAGAAGGATTGCTTGTTCAAGTATGGAAAGGAAAACACACTTCTGAGGGGGGCCATGAATAACTTTGTACTTCTCTCAGCAACACAGTAGGATTGAGAGCGTGTGTGTGTGTGTGTGTGTGTGTGTGTGTGTGTGTGTGTGTGTGTGTATGTGTGTGTATGCAACCACTCATCTCACATCAGAATCATGGTTTTCAGCATTCTATTGAAAAGATGTGTTTTTTGCTAACAAAACAGAAAAGATATTGAAAATAGGCTTCCCTTTTTAAACCACCTTCATGTTAAGGGGCCAGATTTAAATGGTCACAAATGAATTGTTCCCCTTTATTCAGCTCCCTTTGCTCAGACAGTGTCCTCACCTCTCCTGTCTGATTGAGCCAATCACATCCCTCCTTCAGGGAAGTCATTCATGTCCCACCTCCCCCCATGATTACTCCAACCTATATTCCCTTCTCTTTCATCTAAACCTCTAATGCTTATTAGCCAAACCATTTAATGGTGTGGGCATATTATGTGCTATTGAACAATCACATTGTGGTTGTATAACTCTAATCTGAGAGGCAGTATGGCAGAATGGACAGAGGCCTCATGTTGGAGCCATGAAGAGGTCTTCAGAGGGGTTCAAGTCCCGAGACACATTCTACTTATAGTGACCCTGGACAAGTCCCTCAACCTGTCGGTATTCTAGGCAATTCTCAAGGACTATAAGTTGCAGAGAAGGCGCCCCCCTGCATCTGTAGAAGGAGTTTCCTCACCAGGTATTTCCAATGAAATCGTAGGCTAAGTCCCTATTCTTATCTCTGCAATTCTAGTCATCCAGTTTCATCAGCCAGGCCTAAATCAGGCCAATCTGGTGGTTGAGGTTTGGAAATGGATCAAAGTGAGACACTCTTCGATCATCTTCCAGTTACTGTAGGGAAGTTTACTTAGCTTAGCATGGAAAAGATATTCAGCAAGGATACAGCTTTGGTTCCATTGGGTGCAGCTTCCCTCTCCAATGTTGCTGACCATACTTATTCCATCAGGAACCAAAAGGAGGACCTCATGGCTCTTCTTGTACTGGCTTTCGCCCTTAGCCAGTCAGGAAATTCTCAATGGTTTAGGCCTTAATTCTCTAAACCAATTAAGTCTCAAGGGTAGTTTCAATACCTTTTAAGGAAAAACTAGTCTTTCCTGAGTAGGATGGAGCCTTAGGATACTGCTCCTACCATACTCAATTTCACAAACTGAGTAATCCTTGACCTCATTTTCACTCATTCCCCATACCCAATCATAAGATCAGAACTCCAGTGCTGGAAAGTACCTCAGAGGCCAAATCCAGAAAATTTTACCTCCACAACCTCTCTTGTATCTGCCCCTTTTTCTCTGCTTGCCTCGTCACAAACATAGCGTTCATTCAGACTCATCATCTCTCCACTGGACTATTGCAATCACCGCCTAATTGGTTTCCTTGCTTCTGACCTCTCCCTTCTCCAAAGCACCCCATTCACAAAACTGACAAATTGCTATCCCTAAAGAAAGTCTGACCATGCTCACCTGCTCAAGAAGTTTCATTGGTATTCTCTTGCCTGTAGGATAAAATATAAAGTCCTCTGTTTGAGATGTCAAGACTCTCACCAACTGACTCCAACATATCTTTTCCCTTTCAAGGCTAATTACAAATTATTGCCTCTTGCAATTTGTTCCAGTCAAAGCGGCCCGCTTATATGTGTTCTACCTCCCACCTCTCTTATTTCTGAACAGGGTATCTATCCCCTTGCCTGAAATTCCCTCCCTCCTCACCTCTGTCCCATAGAATTCCCTTCTCTCTTTTGCTCAAGCTTCTGCATGAAGTTTTTCCTGATCCCCTCACTACCTCCTCCTCAGCACTCAGTGTCTTCCCTCTGACTGCTTCATTTTTGTTTGTATTAAGGCCATGAAACAGGATCTCCAAAAAGTCTTAGTGTAGCTTTTATTAAAGCTTAAAGCCACACTAAGACCATTGGAACACGCTGAATACGTACTTGTTGTCTCTTTCATTAGAAGGTCAGATAACTCAGAGGAGGGACTGCTTTGTATTCCTAACACTTAGCACAGTGCCCAGAACAGAGCAGATACTTCATCAGCGTTTGTGGTATTATTAAAATGATAATAATCCTCACCATTTCTGGAGCAAGTATCACTGTCTCCATTTGACAGAAGAGAAGACAGACACTTAGGGAAGGTAAGTTACTTGCCTATGGTCACACATTCAGCCTGGGCCAGAGCTAGGTTCAGCCAAGGTCTTCTTGTTCCAAGTCCAGGGCCCCTTAATCTTTTCCTCACTGTTTGTCTAGAATATGAGTCCAGTCATTTTAAACTTTGTATCTTGGCAACCTACGACCATGCCACGCACGTGGCAAGTACTTAAGAAAATGGTTGTTGAAAAATGGGAATAGTCCATGTTGAAGGGGTTGTGGAAAGATAAACTAATGTATCATTGGTGGAGCTGTGGATTAGTACAATCATTTTGGAAAGAAATTAGGAACTATGCAAATGAAGTAGTTAAAATGTCTGTACCTGGAGCAGCTAGGTGGCGCAGTGGATAAAGCACCAGCCCTGAAGTCAGGAGGACCTGAGTTCAGATCCGGCCTCAGACCACATACTTGATGCTTACTAGCTGTGTGACCCTGGGCAAGTCACTTAACTCCAATTGCCTAAAAGAAAAAAACCTGTACCTTCTGACCCAGAGATTCTATTACTATACATGTACCCCAAGGAGGTAATCGCTAAAAAGAAAGTCCCCATATATGTTAAAATATTTATAGCAACACTTTTATGGCAGCAAAGCATTGGAAACAGAGTAGATGCCCATCAGTTGGGGAATGGCTAGACAAATCACGGTACATCAATGTATGGAATATTGTTGTTCAGTCATTTCAGAGGAGTCCAACTCTTTGTGAGTTCATTTTGGAGTCTTCTTGGCAGATATACTAGAGTGGTTTGTCATTTCCTTCTCTAGCTCATTTCACAAATGAGGAATTGAGAAAAACTGTGAGAAGTGACTTGCCAGGGGACACACAGCTAGTAAGTATCTGAGGCCAGATTTGAAGTCACGAAGATGAGTCTTTCTGATTCCAAACCCAATGATCTATCCATTGCGCCACCTACCTGTCCTGGATGAAACATTACTGTCAGGTAAGAAATAACACACATGATAAATACAGAAAAACATGAAAAGACAAGTTAATTGATGCAAAGTAAACAGAGACAAGAAAATAATATACATAATAATCACAACAATGCTAATAATAATATGTAATTATGTAATGTAAATGGAAGGAACAACAACCACAAAATAAACAAAAACAAATGTTGCAAAATCGCAAAGAATAAGCTTGACCCCCAGAAGAGATGAGAAGACACCTTTCCCAACTACTTTGCAGAAGTAGAAGGTCCATAGATGTGGGATGTTGCTTATGTTTTCAGATTTGTTTCAATGTATTAATTGCTTATGTTGACTTTTCTTCTTCCTCCTCTTTTTTCTTCTATGAAATATTTTTCACATAGAATGGCTCTTTAGGAGGGGGGAGGAAGAAGCCTGCTGGGGGAAAATTTAGGTAATGTAAAAACAAAAACATATAAATATAAATTTATTATTTTTATACGTTGGTTGAACTGAATTGAAAGGCCATGAATACCTTACCTTTGTCTAGAGCATTTCAACATTTTTTAAAATGCTTTGCCATGTAATATGTCATTTTCTCCTGAGTATCTTTGTAAAATACGTAAAACAGGAATCTGCACCCCTAGTCTCACAGATAAGGTAGTTGAGGCCCAAAAAGTTGAGATGATTTGCCAAGATCCCATAAGCAAACTATTCACCTTCCCTCTGCTTGGAAATCCCTACTTCAAACTGAGGTTGAATGAGAGGTGGCCCATTGGAAAGAGCATTGTTTCTGGAGTCAGAAGACAGTGGGCTCAAATCTTGACTTTGGCACTAAATATGGGCCTTGGGTAAATACTGTAACCTTCCCAGGACTCAGTTTGCTCATCTGCAAAATGAAAGAGTTGGACAAGATAATCTCTGAAGTCCACTCTGGGGCTAAATGTAGAAACAGCTAGGTAGTATAGAAAATATGAGTGCTAGACTTAAGTTAGGAAGAACTGAGTTCAAACCTCTTTTAGCCTCAGTTCCCACATCTGTAAAATAGGGTAATAATAGCACCTACCTCACAAAGTTATTGGGAGGGTTAAATAAAATAGCATGTACAGAGCTTTACAAATCTTAAAGCACTATAGAAATGCTATTAATTATTAAATCTAGGCACCTATGCCTATCTTCTAACCAATCCTTTGTATTCTCATGTTATCATAAACAGCAATATTCTAAGAAAACAAAAGCAGCAGCAATTTCAAATGCTTGTAAAAAAAATGTTTTCCTCCATTCTCCCACGCTGCTTTCCAAACACAGGAAAATTGATACAAAATTAAAATAGATAACTTCTGTTTTCTTTTCAGAGAGATTTATGACCATTGTCTGTGCAGTCTCAGGCAATGGAAAAAACAGTAAAATAAAACAAAACTAAAAGCAAATTTTAGTAAAAGCAACGTTGAAAGTAATTTGACAATTAAAGTAAAAACATTCAAAAGTGCTAGAAAGGGAGACAAAGGCAAATAAGTACTTAAACTAATGATGGCCTAAAAAGTGGAATATTAAAACATATTCAGCAAACCATGTCATTGTCTCCAGTAACTAAATCTATCTTATAACAACTTGGACTTAACTAGCTGACAAAAGGAAGTTAACACAGTCTGGTCAAGCCATGGTTCATAACTTTTTTGTGGGTCATAGACTCCTTTGGCAGGCTGGTGAATCCTTCTATGGATCTCTTATCAGAATCAGGTTTTACTGTGTAAAATCAAATACATAAAATTACAAAAGAAATGAATTTTATTAAAATACAGTTATTAAAATGTTTTTAAAAAATCACAGTTTCACATACCCTTAGTTAAGAGCCCCTGGTCATGAAAAATAGCTCTGATTTTACAGCCAGAAACCTGGGTTTAACAGAAGGGCTGGAATTAAAGAATAATACCTCAAAGGACCCAGCTGTGTCTATTGATGCAAGGCACTTGCAGATATTAAAGAAAGTAGGATGAAAATTTTTATTTCAAAGTAAAATTATAATATCTGCCTGCAATGGTGTTTAAAATGCATTTGCTCAGATAGGAGAAGTTATTGTTAATTATAAGAAAATTTTTTTAAACTATAAGGTATTTAAAATCCTTGCATTGATTATGCCACTTGATGCAGCTGGTCCTTCTAGTGCTTTAAAATCCCGTGCTCTACTACTAATTGTGTCATCAAGCACAGGTCACTCCATCTCTCTGAGCCTGAGTTGAAAGATCTGGGAGTATTTACCTTGAAGAAGAAAAAATTTGTGGCAAGGAACCGGTAATTTGATATTTGATACTGATAACTGTCTCCAAATATTTGAAAGGCTGCTATGAGAAAAATTCATTTGATAAGAGCCATTCCACCATTGATAAATGAGCAAGGATGTGAAAAGATAGTTCCTAAAGGAAGACATCTAAATTATCAACAATCACGTTAAAAATGCTCTAAATAAATAAATTCAAGCAACTCTTGGACTCCATCTCATGCTTATCAGATTGGCAAAAATGACAAAAAGAGGAAAATGGCAAATGTTGGAGGGGTTGTAGAGGAAAAGGAATACTGATGCACTGTTGGTAAAGATGTCAATTAGTCGCACAAGAACAGCTCTCATGTCCCTCCTCTATCAAAATACTTTCAATGTCCTCCCTCTCCCACTACCTATCGGATAAGTCCTAACTCAGCTTGGTTTTCAAGCCCCACCCCATCAGACACACACACACACACACACACACACACACACACACACACACACACATACATGTTCGAGCACACACACAGAGTACTTAATTAACATATTATCTCACTAATCCTCAAATTAAAACTTCTACTCTATCCCCATCTGTCTTCTCATGAATCTGAGATGGGTTTATGAATACCCAGATCACCCAAGATAGAAGCATGCCTTCTCCCAGAAGTATGTCCACGGAGTCTTCAACATGTGAGCATGCACAAACCTCCATTATACTCAGGATGGGGACTGGATTTGAGTTTTCACTGGTATAGGAAACTCCCAAGTGAAGAAATATTCTCTATCAGTACAGGTTGGCATCTTCTGCAATTTGTAGTCTTAGAGAATTGCTTAGAGCACTGAGAGTTTAAGTGACTCTCCCAGGGTCACATAACCAGTATGTGTCAGAGGTAGGACTTAAACCCAAGACTTTGAGGCCGGCTGAATTTTCTATACAGATGCCCCTTTGCCTCTGCTTATATTACTTCCCCTCCTTGAAATACCTGCTACCTTCCTCCACCCTACCCATCTTCCAAGAGTCAGATCAAATCCTTCCATATCATCTGTCTTCTTTGGCCTCTTCCAGGTCCCACTAATGACTCTTTTCTCTGAACTCTTGTAGCATTTATGGTCCTTATTATTCATTTTAGCAAGTCCCTTGATTGGTATTTTTTTTTATATGCCTTCTTTCTCCAACTGAAAGTATTTTAAAGAAGGGGACTATGCATTGTGTTAATCTTGTTTCCTGAGTAATGTCTAGCACACCTAGTAAATAGTTTTTGAATGTATGAATCAATAAATCAATCATTAAATTTAGGAAAGCAATGTATTAAAAATTTAGGGATTGGCTGTGGTTAAATTTGCACTGCAAGCATTTATACCTAGGGAATTGGCAAGTGTTACTTAGGAAAGTAAAGAGATAATGTTAATAATGCAGTCTTGAACTTAAAACTTAAAAGTATGTTTCACACACTTTTTTCCCAAAGAGGCTTTTGTTAAATATTTCCCAGTACATCACTGCTCCAAAGTCACCAAGTCCAATCCCCTCTCTAAAACATGAATATGTTCTACATCCTTCATGATCATGAAGTATGTAGGCTATACTTGAAGATCTCAAGTTTCTACAAACAACTCAAATTGTTAGGAATTTGTTCTTTCTACTGTACCCAAATTTGACTCCCTGTAATTTAAGCCCACTGATCTTATTTTGTGCTCCAGTGCTAAGAAAAACAAGACTAATTCCCCTTCCATGGGAGAGCCCTTCAAGTAATTGATGAAAGAGAACTATGTGGCCCCCAAGTCTTCTCCTCTCTAGACTAAACATTCTAAGTTCCTTCAAGAGAACATATGACATGGTTTTGAGTCTCCTTCCTTTTGGGTAGCTAAAAGGTTTCTCCACTATAAAGGCTAGCAGCCAATAAGTCTCTAATAAAATTGACTGCAAAGCACTTAGCAAATTTAGAGCACACCACAAGAGTGTGAACTAGTAAACAGAGCTTATTATATCTTCCTGAATCACTCTTCTACCATGGGGCTAATCATAGAACTCCCTCTCTGCTTCATTTCCTCCCCTGAAAGAGAATTAACTCATAGGCATGCTGAAAGGAATCCTAGTCAATCAATAAAGCACTTTGAACCCTTTGACCAAATTGCTATCAGATTCTACCTAAGGACGTGGTATCATTCTATATGTTGACACAGACTTTTTGCTCCTGATGTAAGCCTTTTGCAGTGCCCCCCCCCTCTACAAACCTCATCCTCTTCATCCTTCTTTGAATGTTTTCAGAAGCTCAATTACCACAGAGCCTGGGGTCATTGAGTGACTCCTAGTCTTTTCTACTGTATCATCTTGCAATATAATTATTATAATTCACTCAGAAATAGAATGTTCCAGCTAAAAGGAATATTAGAACTTAGAACATGGAATGCCAGAGCTGGAAGGGGTCTTAAAACATTAAATATTAGAATGTTAGAAATATAAAAGGCCTTAGAGACCATTCAGCGAAACATTTTACAGTTGAGTAAACTGAGGCTCAATTAAAACTGAGAATTATTTCTCATGAGTATCCACTGCTTTCTAGGATCTCTGAATTAAAAGGACCCAAAGAAGATGAGCTGCTTCTGCCCTCAAGAAAGTTTTCTCTACTCTATCCATTATAAGATGGACATATTGAAGTATACATTTCCCAATCAAATCATATAGGACCAAGGAAGAAAACAATTATAACCAGCACATATCCTGCTGATAGTTTTTTTTCTCTTCCTCTTCCAAAAACCATAAACAAAATCCAGTGTCATCACTTTATAGTCACACTTTCAGCACACTTCATAACTTTGGACATACCTTAACGGCAAAGTTACATAGCAGCAAACATGTGTCTGGGGATTTTTTTTTCCCACAACTTAATTTGTACAATTAGCCCTTAATGGTATCTAACTTGTTTATGAGTGATTTTATCCTTAATTTATTTTTCTCCTTGATGCCAAGCATCCAGTGAGTATGTGCTCAGGTAGCATCAACTTACTTTAGTTTTGCCATAAGACAAATGTAAACACTAGACATTGAGTCATGAGACCTGGGTTCATGTCTAGATCTACCATGTTCCAGCTGAGTAACACTGAAAAACTGAATCTCATGTTTTCTCTGCTTCAGTTTTTTTATCTAAAACTTTTTATCTAAGTCATGCTTGCATTTCCTACATCACAGGGTTTTTGTGAATCAAACGAGAGGGAGAACACAAAATGCTTGTAACTGCATTGCAATACAGTTATGAGCTTAAAATATAAAGAGCCCTGGATTTGGAGTCAGAAGAATTGGGTTTGAAGCCCAGATCTGTTACTGATTACTTGTGTAACCTTAGGCAAGTGTTTTCACCTCTCTGAGCCTCAGTTTCTTCATTTGTAAAACAAAACCATGTTGGCGGGACAGTTAAGTGGCTTGGTAGATAAAGTTCAGGTCTTGGATTCAGGAAGTCTTGAGTTCTAATCCTGCCTCTTACTTAGTACTTAGACATTATATGACTGGGTGACTGGGCCAGAGTGACCAAGCCACTATGGGTCAGAAGTACACCTTGAACACAGACATTCCTGGCTTCAAGGCCAATCCACTATCCAATATGGCACCTCTGCCTTGAATATAAAAGGCACTTAATAAAAGTGTATTGACTTGTGTTTAACTGAATTGAGATGAAGAGCAGTGTAAGCTAGTGCTATCAAGGAAGGCTTTATGGAGGAGCTGGGACTTGCAATTATACCACTGTGTAAAATTGTACATCACCACCACCTTCCGTGAAGATAGGATATGCCAAGAAGGAGAGCTATTAAAGAGAGTTTCCATTGTTGAAGGGAAAATAATGACCGTGCAGAAGGGGTGAATATAGAGATGAAAAGAGATGGAGAAAAAGGCAAGATGAAAAAAAAAGAGGGGGTCTCTAGGATCAAAGTTGTGGAGAAGCAGAGGGGCAAGAGCTAGAAGAGACCTTAGTTTAGTACAGGACAATGTAAAAGGAAAGAACAGCCACCACAAAGCTATTGAATACTGCAAAATTCCAAACAAACAAGCTGGGCCCCAAAGAAGAGCTACGCACGGACACCTGCCCTCTCTCCTTTGCAGAAGTAGGAGGTCAATGATTCTGAAACACTACATGTTACTTTCTGATTTTTCAGTATATTGATAGGTTTTGCTGATAATGTTTTCTCATCTCTTTCTTTTAAAAATATTCTTTGTTACATGGAATGGCTTTCTGATAAAGGGGAGGGGAAGGAAATAAAGGAAAAATTTAGATGACATAAAAACAAAAGATATTAATAAAATCTATGTTTAAAAAGTCAAATATTTGAAAAACTAATTAAAAATCATAAAAATCATAATGCCTGGTACACAGTAAGCACTTAATAAATATTGATTGATTGATTGACTCCCTTGTTTTCACCCATGAACTGAAGCCCAGAGAAGTTAAGAAAAAGGCTTAAGGCCAAAGCACTAAGAAACAATGCTGAAGGACCACACGAGGCTGCCTTATTTCTAGCTCTAGGTCTCCTTCTACTTTGTGACTCTGCTTTTTTCACATAGGCAGAAAAGCCAATTTCTCTAAGAGTCCTGATGTTATTGCCCTGATATTTTCATTGTGCTGAGCCTGGGTTATGTAGGAGGGGGAGGAGGGGTGTTATACTCTCTCTTCACCACTATCTTTGTGCCACAACCATACTGCACAACCTCCCAGGGAAGCCAGCCTGACCCTCAAGGTCATCATGGCACCCCTCTTCCAGTGCCTACTTTCCCCTCATTCCAAACCGTGTAAGCCTGTAAGAAGCACAGTCTAGGGGATAGGCCACCTCACCTCCATATGAAACTGTAGCTATGGGAAGATTGCCCTCTGTTCCACCAATATCACCTCCTTACTCCCACCAAACTGAATATGTCCCAGGCACAACAATTTCTAGCTGAGCACAAGGCTCAGATAAATTTGCCCTCAGGTTTCTACTGCTGTGTGCTTTCCCATGGAACGAAAAAGACTGCCACCTATAGACACTTTGGCCTCCAGCCCTCAAGTCATCTAGAACCCCATAGTCCCAGCCCTAGTGCAAGCTTGAAGATTTTCAACCTTAATAAGTGTCTACCGCCAAGCCTTTAAAAAGCTATGCTATCACCACTGAAGATGCACTGAATTTAATGCACCTTCTTTGAAAATGCTAGTGGATTTATCACGACTAGGCCATTCATCTATTCAAAATAGAATAGCATTTATTGCCAACTGCTGGTTTTATGGGGGAAAAAGAAACTGGGAAACTAATAGGCTTGGTTAATTTTTTCTTTTATGGCTCCAGCAGCTGTACTAAATGCTCAGTCTGGTTTCCTTTTGCTATTTGAAAACTTTTCTGCCCTTAAGAATTAGGAACATGCAAGATTCAGCATAGAGCTCCATCCTGGAAGCCATTCAACTATGCACAGTAAATATAATGACACAACTTACCCAGACCTTGACCTCAGGTCCACCAGTGTGCTTCCAAGTCAGATTTCTTAAGCTGTGATCTGACTTGGGAAATCAGCCCATACTCTCTCTGGTTGATTACTTATAGCCATTTAGCTTGAGGGAGCTCCTAGTGACCTGGTTCCTCTCGTGCTTTAAATGTATCATGGAATCACAGGCTCTTAGAGCCCAAAAGGATCATTGAAAATAGAGCATAGACTGTCAGGCCTAGAAAGCTGGCCTTTGAACAAAGAACATTAGCATTGGAAGCGTAGACTGTCAGAACAGGAAAGGTCAAAAAAATAAAACAAAGAACATTCATATAGCACCTGGTATGTGCCAGGTACTGTGCTAAGTGCTTTTCAAATATTATTTAATTTGAGCCTCCCAACAACCCTGGGCCTTAGGTACTATCTATCATCATCCCCTTTTTACAGTTGGGGAAGCTGAAGAAAAGAGGTTAAGTAACTTAGCCAGCACCATACATCTAATAAGTATCAGAGGCCAGATTTGAATTCAGATCTTCCTGACTCTAAGCCAAGTGCTCTATCCACTGCTTCTCCTGGCTTTGAGCTCTTAGAACAGGGAACTGAATAGCAGGTATAAAGAGATCTTAGAGAAAATTAAGCATAAATCCCTATTTTATACATGAGAAAATTGAGGCTCTGCCATTTACTACCTGTAGCCTTAACCTGAATGAGCCTCAGTTTCCTCATCTGTAAAATGAGAGGGATTTGACCAGATGACCCCAAGATCTCTTCCAGTTTTAAATCTGTGCGATCCTCTGGATGTATATATTTGCATGTATATCTACACATAAGCATATAATATATGGCATTTATGTAGCTGCTTAAGATTTACATTTAATTTTCACAACAACCCTAGAAGATGAGAAATATGGATTATCATTATTCCCATTTTACAAGAGGGAAAATAAAGTTCACATGAGCCCACATGACTTGCCTATGTTCACATATTACTGTGAATTAGTCCAAATAACTCCCAAAATAGTCCCCCTCCCCACCCTCATACACCCCCCATGGAACATTCCTAAATTGTTCTTTAACTGGTGCATGACTGGCTGTTTCAGACCCTGCTTCAGGGGATGATATTAACTATGTTTGTCACGCTGCATAAGGATGATGATCAGCAGTTAGCCTGAGGCAACAGGAAAATAATCAGTCTTTGGGAGAACTTTTCTAGGCGTTGCCAAGAATTTTCTGCATGAGGAAGCCTATTAACCTGCATCATGTGAGAGAGTATTTACAGAAAGTCAGAAAATGCTGACCTGGGATAAGAAAATGGCCAGTCTAAGTAGTTTCATGGTTGATTAACTCCCTGATATTTCATTCAGGGGTTTTATAGATAAGGGTTACTAACTAACTACCTGAATATATTTTCAAATAGGAACTGGGGGGCTCCAGCCAAAGAGATCTGATGCAGTGTTTCCAAAGGGCAGAGGAGACTTCTTCAAATACTTCATAGGTTGAATGTAAAACTAGATCCCCCAGAGACAAACTCCATGTTGAATTTCTTGGGTCTTATGTTCTCTCTCAATACTGTGACTTCAGGAACACTGAAACTATCTAGTATGCTGGAGAATCAATCTATTTTGGTAGGATGGGGGAAAGGAAGGGAATGGGCATTGATTAAGCACCTACTATGTGCCAGGCTGCGTGCAAGGCCATCCCCAGTCCTCCTGATCTATATCTTGCCACTGGACCCAGATAGCTCTGGAGGACAAAGTAAGGCTGGTGACTTGGCACAGCCCTCCCTCATTTAAATCCAATTCACTTGCAGGTCATGGCATCATCTTCCTGATGTCATGGTCCTCTTGGAGAATGAAGGACAAACAACAACAGCAACAACTAGGTGCCAGGCACTGTGCTAAGGACTTTACAGGTATTATCTCATTTGAAAATTAATAAGCATGGTAAGAGCACAGATTCTGAGTCAGAGGACCTGGGTTCAAATTCTACCTCTGGTGATCACTACCTATGTGACCTTCAGCAAGTGACTTAAACTCCCTAGGCCTTACTATCCCCCTTTTACAAAATAAGGGGTTGGATTAATTGGTCTTTGTGGTTCCTTCCAATTCTAGTTTTATGATCCATCAACTGAAAGTGGCTGATCCAGGATTCGAACCCAGAGCTCTGACTCTAAATGCAGCCCTTCTTCCACTGAACTGAAATGAAACACAAGGCATGAAAACAAGTAGAGCTGCCTTTATCTTTCTTCCAAATCCATGGATTTGAACTTCAATCAATAAACAAGCATTTATTTAGTGCAAGTTCTAGTTCCAGGGGCTGGGGATATAAAAAACAAAATAGCCCCTTCTCTCATTGAGCTTACATTCTACTGAGGGGAACAATACACACACGTAATTATGTCCAGAATAAATAGGAAATAAATAGAAGATGACAAACACAGCCAATAACAAGCCTCTTGTTGTTTTGAGCTGCCCTACACTATTATTTTTGTCCAAAGCTAAATAACTAGTAATTAGCAGAGCCTAGATATCCTGGATTGATAATAAAGAAGAAGAAGAAGAAGAAGAAGAAGAAGAAGAAGAAGAAGAAGAAGAAGAAGAAGAAGAAGAAAAAGAAAGAAATATGTATGCAGCTTCCGAAAAATAAGCCTGACCAATTTGTTTGGTAGCTTTATTTCAAAAAAGAGGCAATGTAGAATAAAGGAAGACAGCGAAGACTTGGAATCAGAAGACCTGGGTTCAATATTCAGCTTGACTGAAATCAGTTTGGCCAATTAGTTGGGGCGGCTAGGTGGCACAGTAGATAGAGTGCTTGGCATGGAGTCTGGAAGACTCATCTTCCTGAATTCAAATCAGACACTTACTAGCTGTATGACCCTGGATGAATCATTTAACCCTGTTTGCCTCAGTTTCCTCATGAGTAAAATGAGCCAAAGAAGGAAACGACAAACCACTCTAGTATCTTTGTCAAGAAAACCCAAAACGGGTCACAAAGCAACAACAACACCTTATGGTTTTGTGACTATCACCAAGTTCCTGAAGTTCTTTGAACCTCCATTTCTTCTTCATCTGCAAAATGGGGACAGTCATAATTATTTCACATGACTGTTGTAAGAAAAATACTTCCTAAACTATGAAGAGACAGAGAAATGTGAGCTCTTTTTGTCAAAACGGAAAGATTTTCTCCTTTAAACCTTGACTCAAGGAGAGTCCCTCTCTGGTTTCCATAATCTTTCCTTCTCCACTGGCATCTTCCCTTTTGCCCTGCATGCATACACACATCTCTCTCATGTCGAAATACCCTTTATTCACCCCCAAGGACTCCTGCTGGTTACTTTTTGAGTTTTCTTTTCTTTCATGGCTGCCTGACTCAGTTCTGCCCTTTACTCGTCATCATCCCAAAGACTCATTACTCAGTTTGTACTGCACTAACCTTCCCTCGATGATACTCTGACTCTGTGGGAGTGCCCTTTAGTCCACAGAATGCAATGAACAAAACTAGATTCTGTAGTGCTGAATCACAGAACAACAGAAGGACCTCTGAGATGATCTGGCTCAGCTGCCTCCTTTTATGAATCAGTCCAAAAATATGTATTAAGTACCTGCTGTATGCTAGGCACTTTGTTAGGTGCTGGGGATACACTGACAAAACTAAATAGTACCAGCCTTCAAGGAGCTTATATTCTCTCAGAGGAAAGGTAAACAATATGATAGATAGATAGGTAGATAGATAGATAGACAGACAGATAGATAGATAGATAGATAGAGATGAGAGAGAGACAGAGTCAAGGGGACAAAGCTAGAGAGACAGAGACAGAGAGAAATAGAGGAGAAAGGAGAGAGGGAGAGAGAAAGAGAGAGAGAGAGAGAGAGAGAGAGAGAGAGAGAGAAGAGAGAGAGAGAGAGAGAGAGAGAAGGTAATTGGGTAATTGTGGGAGGGGAGAGAACTTATTCTAGAAGGTGGCATGAGCTGAGCTTTGAAGGTGCTCTAAGAGGCAGAGATAAGGAGGTAGTACATTGTATGCATGGGTGGGCCATCCTACAGAAAAGCATAGAACAGAAGATGAAATGTTGTACATGTGGAACATCACACACATGAGTCTGGCTAGAAGTAGAGTGCTTGAAGAGGAAAAATGTGTAAGAAGCCTGGAAAGATAGGCTGGAGTTAGATTAGGAATGTCTTTGAATGCCAAATAGCAGAGTTGGTATTTTATTCTACAGGTAATATAAAGCTGCTGGAGCTTTTTGAGAAAAGCAGTAGAATGGTCAGAACCACACTTTAGGAATACCAATTTTGCAACAGTGTGGAGGCTGGATTAGAGAAGGGGGAAGCAAGAAGACCAAGAGACTATTGCAGTAGTCCAGGCAACAGAGCCCTGGCCTAGGGTGATTACCTGGGAGTGGAGAGAAGAGGCTGAGTAAGGCCCAGGTCATTAGTGGCAGAGCAAGTACTGGAAACCAAGTCTGACACCTGTTACAGCAGTCCTTTTATCCTACTCCTTCTCAATTCATATATAAATATTCCCCTGAAGCAGCATGGGATAGTAGGAAGCACAGGCTTGGAGGCAGAAAACCTGGATTCAAATACTGGCTCTGTCTGCATGACCTGTAGTAACTTATCCACTTTAGGGCCTCAGTTTGCTCATATGTAAAATATAGGGATTAGACTTTGTGACCTTTATCGTCTCTTCTAGTTCTAGACTCATGATCCTATTATTCTTCCATCTTGAGGCCCATATGTCTTCACTGATGAGTACTTCCAATGGCCCATTGCATCTAGGTCAGTCAAAGCAATGCTTTATTTTAGTCCCAGGCCATTGTCATGAGAGCCATCTTGCCACAATGCACACACCTTCTATTGCCTATGACCCTTTCAATTCTGGAATCATAATAAAATCAATTACTAATAAATGTCAATCCACTCCTTCATGGCTCCACTCACTTTCCCTTAACTCAGTACCAGCTATTCTGCTGGTTTCAACTCAACTCCATTGAACAAGATGCCCCTCCCAGATTAAGCTTATCTAACTGAAGTCTGACCAGCGCCACCTCCCTAAACCTCCTTTTTGTCTTTTCCCATTACCACCACGGTGGGGGGGGGGGGGAGCTAGGTGATGAAATAGAAAAAGCAGAGCTTGGAGTCAGGAAATTGTTGTTGTTCGTGACCCCACCTGAGGTTTTCTTGGCAAAGATACTGGAATCATATGCCATTTTCTTCTTCAGCTCATTTTACAGATAAAGAAACTGAGGCAAACTAACTCCAAGTCTGCTATTCTAACTACTGTGCCACTAGCTGCCCTGACCTGAGTTCAAATCCCACCTCAGACACCTACTAGGTATGTGACCCAGGGCAAGTCACTTAACCCTATTCGGTGCTTTCTTCTACTTCTAAGAAGTAGCATAAGCTCAAATAAGAGAGGTAGAAAGGATTTGAAGTCATCTAGTCCAACCACTTCATTTTAAAGGCAATGAGAGAGCAGTGCAGAGAAATCAAATGATCTGCTCAAAGTATAGTACAGTAGCTCTGTCAGGACTAGAACTCAGGTCACCTCGCTCTTTGTCCAGGGCTCTTTCTACTATACCACAGTGTGTGACAGCATTTAGAAAAAGAGAAAGCCCACTTGGTGAATGTAAGATGTCTGTGTTACTATAGAGCAGACACCAAAGGACTCGTGCCAAAGCCTCTAAAAGCAATTCCCCCACCACTGCTCAGGACTCACAAGGTCAGTTCATCCTAGAGACTTGGCTTGAGGCAGGAACTTTAGGAAATTACTATGAAACATATATTTTTTTTTTCTGGGGCTAACGTACCATTCACCACTTCAAATTTTTAATCATGTTTTACACATAAAATTAGAGTCTTGGCCCCAAAACTTTTTAGCAGATTGGTATCAGGTAACCTTCTTGCTGTTCTTTCAAGAGCTCAGTAAAGAAGCCAGCATCTGTATCCCAGACACACTTCCTGAGAAGACAGCAGCCTCTACCTATTGCTCAACAGTGCCCTCAGCTGGAAGCTAGCAGCCCCGACTACTTCTCTTTTTCCCCTGAATGGCCTCAACACCTGGGGATTCTCCTTACTTGGTGCATAAGAAATTGTTTCATTCTCAGAAGGTTTTATTCCCCTTCCATAAAGGAATTTTTCAACTGGAGAACAGAAAGAAGACTAGACAAGATAACTGTTTTCAAGTATTGCAGGGCCATCATGTGAAAGAAGGATTAAATTTGTTCTGAAAGACCCGAGAGGGCAGAACCAGAAATAAAAGATGGAAGTTATAGAGAGATAGAATTTGATTGGATAGAAGGATACTTTTTCCGAACATATTTAAAGTAGACTTGACTGTCTCAGAAGGTAGTAAAGATTCCCATTCACTGCAGTTATTCAAGAAAATGCTGCTTGACCTCTTATCAGGGATATTGTAGGTGAGATTTCTGTCAGTATTCTCTCCCTCTAAAAATTAGCTCATATTTCTTAATCTGGGTCCATTTTGCTTATCTCAGTAGAAAGTAAGTTTTCTTTGAAGAAAAAAACTCAAGTTTTTCTGTGTACATTGAGCAGAACAGAGCCAAGTACTGGTCCTTTGGATACTTCATTAGAGACCTCCCTCCAGGTTGGATCATAAATTTGGAACTGGAAGGGATCCAAGATGATCTAACACAAAGTTCATGCTTCACAGATGAGGAAAGTGAAGCCCAGAGATTGCCCAAAGTCACATAGCAGAGCTGGAATTCAGACTTGAGTCCTCTGACTCCAAATCCAGTATTCTTTCCCCATCATAACTGACTGGTTTAAGATTAGAAAAGTAGTAAGACAAGACTGTCTATTGTCACCTTATTTATTTAACTTATATGTAGAGTATATCATGCAGAATGCCAGGTTGGATGAATCAAAAGCCAGAATTAAGATTGCTGGGGAAAACACCAACAATATAAGCTTGCAGATGATGCCACTCTGATGGCAGAAAGTAAAGAAGAATAAAGAAGCCTCTTGATGAAGGTAAAGGAGGAGAGTGTAAAAGGCTAACTTGAAGCTTAACATAAAAAAAAAAACCTAAGATCTTGGCAACTGGTCCCATCACTTCCAAGCAACAGAAGGAGAAGAAATGGAAGCAATGTCAGATTTTATATTCTTAGGATCAAAGATCACTGCAGATGGTGACTGCAGCCATGGAATTAAAAGACACTTGCTCCTTGGAAGGAAAGCTATGACAAATCTGGACAGCATACCAAAAAGCAGAGACATCATCTTGCCAACAAAGGTCCATATAGTCAAAGTTGTAGTTTTTCCAGTAGCAATGTATGGCTATGAGAAATAGACTATAAAGAAAGCTGTCAAATGGATGCTTTTGAATTGTGGTGCTCAAGAAGACTTTTGAGAGTTCTTTGGACAGCAAGGAGATCAAATCAGACAATATTTAATGAAATTAATTAAGGGAATTCACTTGAAGGTCAAACACTGAAGCTGAAGCTTAAATACCTTGGCCACATAATGACAAGACAAGACTCATTGGAAAAAGATTCTGATGTTGGGAAACATCAAAAGCAAGAGGAGAAGGGGGTAGCGGAAGATAAGATGGATAGATGGTGTCATGGAAGAAATGAACATGAACTTGGACCTGACATACTATAGTCCACGGGGTCATGAAAAGTTGGACATGACTGAACAGATGAACAACATCATATAACAACATGTCCATCCACTAATTGATACTCTTTGAATGATAAAAGGCCAATGCTATACAAAGTGCTTTCAAGGAGTAAAAGGATATGAAAGCCATTGTCTGCTGTTACAAGAGGCTTACTGAATAGGGAGAGATACCCCACCAAAAGATGTGTAGTACTAACCCATTGGAAGAGTGAAATTGCCAAGCTCTGCCAAGGTCAGTAATTGCTTGATTTTAGCCTCAGCCTTTCTGCATCATTGTTTGGTGATTTATGATTGGATTCCCTGCTATGCCTGATAGATGATCTTCAATTTCCCAATCTTGTGAGCCTTCATTTATCCCCAAATGTCATGACCCCATTGTTCTATGCACTGATATGTCCCTGACTAATTCTACCCCTCTGGTACAGGTGATGGGTTCCCACCTCTCCCACGCACATCCTAAGGAGTTTTCCCTGACCATGAAGGACAGCCAACTTTCCTTCCCAGTGGGCTATGCCCTTGGACAGGGTTAGATAGGGCAAGAGCGATAGGGACACACACACACAAAGAGTTAACAGTATAACCAGTTTTACTTCTCTGTGTTGCACCAATTATTATAACAAACTTCACGGACTTAGCTTTGTTTATCTTTAAGACACTTAAAATATCTCTGTAAATCTTACAATATTATTTCCACTTAAAAGATAAGAAGGCAAGCTATAAAAAGAAGCAATGGCAGAATCAGGACTAGGGTAGGCTTCTTGAGTCTGGGACTAAAATGTTATTACTGAACCAACCTGCCTGACCCCTGTGAATTTTCTTCCCACGGTTGAAAGAGAGACTTTTTAGCTTATGGAGTTTTCTATTAAGCTGAACAGTATAAAATTTTCCTCTCCTCACTCTCCCTTGTTTAGGGAGTTGTTTGGCTACAATAATCTGTCTTTAATCTTGTGTGTAAATGAATACAGAGCTTAGTCAGTGAGTGCATATTAACACAAAATAAATGAATACATTTGAATTAATCAGGCCTTCAGTCTATGTAAATTGATGATTTATAATGATATTAGCACAAATTGGAACTATAAATCATTTTAAAATTAGATCCAGTATTCCTTAACCAACAAGGACCCTGAGGATTTCAGCTTAGCAGGAAACAGCTATAATTCAGGGACTGGCCTGATGATGACCTTTAGGACTGAGATAGGACACAAAAAGGCAGAAAAGGAAGTTCACAACAACCAAATGGAAAAGGTCAATTAACAATTCTGTTGGTCAAAAAGTAAGGAAAGGTAGGGGAAAACCCCCAAGTCTCCAAAAAACCAAATCAAAGTCTTTGGTCTAGTCATTAATTCACTGAGTGACCTTCAACACGCCTCTTAAGCCCTCTCTCTGGCTCAGTTTTCCCACTAGGGATCATCATGCTGCACTACTTCCCTAAAGCAAGGTGATGAATAATGAACAGCAAGGGGATTGAGGGGGGAAAAAGTGATGATGACCACGGAATCAAGTCTCCCCAATGCTAAGTCACTCCCTAGTATGAAGTGAGGCACAAAAGCCACATTCCAGTGTCTTTTGTACTGTTCCTCCCAGCTCGGACCTGAACAAGACAGACCCTGCCATGGCCTAGGCTTGACATGTGATGTATTCCTGACTGAAGTGTCCAGGGCCAAAGAGCCATTATCCCTCATTTAACCACACTCTCTTTGCCTTCCTCTCTTCCCATCTCCAATCCATCCTACATTCATCTCCAGATTGGTTGGCCTGGTACAATCACCCCACTACTCTGTTCAAAACCCTTCTGTGGTTCCCCATCATCTACCAAATAAATAGCAAACTCATAAGCTTGTCATTCCAGGCCCTCTTCAATCTGACTCCAACCTACTTTTGCAACTTTATCTTATATTACTCTTCCTCACAAAGAATCATACAGTTAAAACTAAAAGGACCTTACAAGCCACCTCATCCAACTTTCTCATTTTGTAGTTGAAAGAAAATGAGATCCAGGTAGATAAGTGAATTGCCCAAAGTCAAACAGGTAGCAAATGAAAAAGCAGGCATTTGAGCTCAGGTTCTCTGATTTCAAATAAAATACAGTACCTTTTTTTCACTGACCACCTTGGGTATGTCCCACTAATACATCCTTTGCTTTACTAGTAACACACTTTTGCTCACCCTTGTCCTTATCCCTGGAATGCCCTTTCCACCATCTCTGCCTATTGATATTCTACCTTCAAGGCCCACCTTAAACATTACTTCCTCCAAAAATCCTTCGGAGTCTGAATCTCCCAGCTGAAAGTTGTTAGCACAACAATACAATGAAACAATAGAGTCAGGCTGCTGTATGTTTCATATATACTTATTGAATGCTGAATGAATGAATATGGTAAATCAAGGTAACTGAGTACTGTAGCTTCCTGAGACTCCATAAATGATGACATTATATTACTTTCACCACATATATAATGACACTATATTACTTTCATACAGAGACTGCCACAGCCTGCTTTACTATATAGCAGACCTGCATGACTTGGCAATAAGAAGATAAGTTATACTAAAGACAGACTGACAATGGTTGAAACAGGAGAGTGCACTGTGGCAACCTTACTTTTTTTTTTGTGAGGCAGTTGGGGTTAAGGGGAATCTCCTAGAGTCACACAGATAGTGAGTATTATGTGTCTGGGGTCTGATTTGAACTCAGGTCCTCCTGATTCCAGGGCTGGTGCTCTATCCATTGCACCACCTCAGTGCCCCTAACCCTACATTTTTTGCAGACTGCTGGAAATCCTTTGGCGGGCTGCAAGCAGCCCACAGTCCATATATTATGCAGCCTTATATAGCATAAGCTGCTGGTGTTGGTAGTTACTGAGCAAATGCTGTCAGTGGAAAAAAAAAAACCACCTTAGCCTGGAGTTCAGATGGTGATGAGACAAAGTAGTATAATGTATAGAGCACTGGTGTTGGAGTCAGACCTGACTTCAAATCTTCCCACAGACATTTACTAGGTGTGTGACATGGAGCAAGTCATTTAAACTCTGTCTGCCCACTTTATTCATTCATAAAATGAATTATAGGTTCCTTAAGGGCAGGGGCCATCTTTTTGACTCTTCACTGCTTAGTACTACACAGTACTGGCACATAGTAGGTTCTTAATAAAGGTGTATTGATTGATATAAAAATTGCTAGTTGACTCACAGGGTAACTGTAGGAATCACATGATACAATGTATGCAAAGCTCTGTAAACCTTAGCATAATATACATATACATGTATTATGTAAATTGTCCATATTTTTTATTTGAATACTTTATTTTTAATTAATTTATTTTTAGTTTTCAATGTTCATTTTTATAAGATTTTGAGTTCTAAATTTTTCCCCTTCTTTCCTCCCCCCTCCCCAAGACAGCATGCAATCTGATATATGTTATGTATATACAATCATATTAAACATATTTCCACATTAGTCATGTTGTGAAAGAAGAATCAGAACAAAGGGCAAAATCATAAGAAAGAAAGGAAAAAAAAGAGAAAATAGTATGCTTCAATCTGCATTCTGACTCCATAGTTCTTTCTCTGGATGTAGATAGCATTTTCCATCATCAGTCTTTTGAAACTGTCTTAGATCATTGCTAAGAAGAGCTAAGTTTATTAAAGCTGGCCACTGCACAGTGTTGCTTTTACTGTGTACAATGTTCTCCTGGTTCTGCTCACTTCACTCAGCATCAGTTCATGTAAGTCCAGGTTTTTCTGAAATCTGCCTGCTCATCATTTCTTCTGGAACAATAGCATTCCATTACATTCATATACCACAATTTGTTCAGCCATTTCCCAATTGTTGGGCATCCCTTCAGTTTCCAATTCTTGGCCACCACAAAAAGAGCTGCTATAATTATTTTTGTACATGGTGCCCTTTTCCCTTTTTATGATCTCTTTGGGATTCAGACCTAGTAGTGGTATTGCTGGATCAAAGGGTATGCAGTTTTATAGCCCTTTGAGTGTAATTCCAAATTGCTTTCCAGAACAGTTAGATCAGTTCACAATTCCACCAGCAATGCATTAGTGTTTCAGTAAATTGTCAATATTGACAATAAACTGTCAGTTGTTCAATCATTTTTCAGTCGTGTCCAACTCTTTATGACCCCATTTGTGGTTTTCTTGGCAAAGATACTGGAATGCTGTTTCCTTCTCTAGCTCATTTTGCAGATGAAGAAATTGAGGCAAACAAGGCTAAGTGACTTCCCCAGGGTCACACAGCTAGTAAGTGTCTAAGGCCAGATTTGAACTCAGGAAGATGAGTCTTCCTGATTCTAGGCCCAACACTCTATCCACTGAGTAATTTAGCTGTCCATAAATTGAACATTGTTGTTGTTTTTGTTGTTTCAGTCGCATCCAACTCTTTGTGACCCCATTTGGGGTTTTCTTGGCAAAGATACTACATGGTTTGCTATTTATTTCCCCAGCTCATTTTACAGATGAAGAAACTGAGGCAAACAAGGTTAAGTGACTTGCCCAGGGTCACAAAGCTAGAAACTGTCTGAAACTGGATTTTAACTCATGAAGATGAATCTTGCTGATTGTAAGCCTCTGGCACTCTATCCACCAGACCACCTAGCTGCCCTGCTTTGTAGTTTACAAAGCACTTTAACATACATTTAACATATGTGATCCTTGAAACAAATCCAGGGGAAGGAAGGCAAGGATTATTATTCCCATTTTATAGTTATAAAAATTGAGGCTCAGAGGGATTAAGTGATTTGCCCAATGATACTTGACTAGGACACAGGTCACTGTTCTTCTATTACTCCATGTTGCCTCTCTCTGTCAAGGAGATAGAAAATGGAACAGCAGAAGATCATCCAGGCTACCAGAGGAAGGCACTAGGACAGGTTTTAGAGGGCCCTTCACTGGGAAAGCCATGTAGGTCCTGAAAATTAACGCAGAGATGCAGTGGAAAGAGCAGTGGTTCTACAACCAGAGTCTTCCAGTTCAAATACTGTTTCTGGGGGGACAGCTAGGTGGCACAGTAGATAGAGCACTGGCCCTGGAATCAGGAAGACCTGAGTTCAAATCTGGCCTCAGACCAGACCCTTGATACTTACTAGCTGTATGACCCTGGGCAAGTCACTTAACCCCAAATTGCCTTGCAAAAAAACAAATACTGTTTCTGATACTTAAAGCAGCAGGACATTGGGCAAGTCACTTAATAATGATAAAAACCAACATGTACATACTATGTACCAGGATCTGTGCTAAGCACTTCACAATTATTATCTCATATGATCCTCACAGCAACCCTTTGTGGTACTTACTATTATTATCATCCCTATTTTTACAGATAAGGAAACTGAGGCAAACAGATTAAATGACTTTCTCAGGGTCACCCAGCCAGAGTGTTTCTGAGGCTGGATTTGAACACAGGTATTCCTTACTCCAGGCCTTAACCTACCTGGGTGCCAGGTTCTAATATGCAAAAGAAGAGTTCTGGACTAGATGGCTAAAAAGAATTAGCCATAGACCTATGCTGCTGCAACTACCACTACAAGATCATTGACAAAAATTTATCCAATTCAAATGTCATTTAAATGAATAGAAAACACAAAGCACAGGACTCCTACTCCAAATGAATGGAACTGAAACAATGCTGTCCACATCAGAAATAACTCACATTTTCAGAGTGCTGTGAGGTTTTCAAAGCACTTTACCCACAACTCAGGGAGGTAGATAGTGAAAAGGACTAGTAGCCAATTTTGTAGCTTAAGAAAAGAACACAGTGAGATTCAGTGATTTGCTCACAGACACGCAGCTAGTGAGACTTGGAACAAGAATTAAATGGAAGATATATGACTAGTATGGAGGACAGCATGCTTTCCATGGCACAACATAGATCTTTTAAAGTTGTTAATCTTGTCATGAACATTGATCATTAGCTGCTGATTGATTCTAATTTAATTCAACAAACTCAGATTAAATATTTGCTTACTCTCTGCAGAATATTATCCTCAGGTCAAAGTTGGGCCAGTGGGATGTTTCACAATTCACAGATTCAGACTAAGATTGGTATTCAAATACCTAATAAATGCCTTAGGTACTATCTGAGCCCCAGATGTAACTTTCTAGCTCTTTGGTATGTTTTGCAGTAGAACAGAATTTGTGGTCCAGAATGGTCTGCTCTGAAAAACAAACTTCACATTTTGAACTCTCTTTTGTTTCAAAAAATAATCAAATGAATACTTGTTAAGTTTAAGCGTGCACTAGGACCTGTGCTAAGCACTGGGGATACAAATATAAAAAAAAAAAGTCTCTCCCCTCAAGGTTCTTACCATCTAATAGGGAAAGACAACACACAAAAGAAAGCTGAAAAGCAGGTGGAAAAGGCCTCCAGGGTGGGAGCATGGTAGAGAAGCTCAAAATGAGCACAGCTGGGTAGGCAAAGAGGCAATATCTAAGGAGATGTCCAGCCTGTCCTCTCTTCTTAAATGGAGATATTTATGGCTCCACTTTCTATTCACTGTGTCTTCTGCTAAGGGAGGTGTGACGAAAGGTGGGAATGAAAGAATGCCAAATAATAAAGGCTAGAATTGCTAGAGCAATACAGTGCAACTTCTTCACCATCAGCATAGTGGAGCAGAGACCAGCTCCTAAGCCAAAAGATTTTATTTTGAGAGTTCTGCCTCCAATGCTTATTATGACTTTTAAGTAATTCATAGGAGAAGGGTCAACCTTATAGAAGGCTTTAACTGGCTAGGCCAACAAAAGCACAGACTGTCCAGTCCTGGTCATCAAACTTTAATAAAGAGATACTTTACAACTGTGATGAACTAGATGCTATTTCAACTTGACAACCATACACAGATTTAAAACAACTTCTCTATAGCATTGTTTTGATTAACTATTAAACGTCATAATCTTGCTAAAGGGGGAGAAGGAGAGAAGACTGAAGAATCAATTAATCTTTAGCCTAATTTTAAAAGGAAAATAAAAGAGCAGAAAATGAAGACATGACATGTGTGAAGGGAAAATGCCAGAGCAAAACTCATATTTAACAAGAAAATAAGGAATGAAAGAAGCGCTTATTAAGTGCTGTTATATGCTAAGCACTTGATAGATATTATCTCATTTGACCCTCACAACAACTCTGGGAGGTAGGTACTATTATTATCTCCCATTTTACAGGTGAAGAAACTGAGGCAGGTAACAGTTAAGTGACTTGCTTAGAATCATACAGCTAGTAAAAATATCTGAGGCTGGATTTGAACTTGTCTTTTTGATTCTAGGCCCAGAGCTCTATTCACTGTGCTACCTACTTGGTAGGTGGCTGTTTTCTAGACATTTCAAAGAACTTTTAGAGTTACTAGCATAAAATGTAGCATTTTGTTTTTTCATTTTATGTATGTGCCTATGTGTCTACAGAGTTTTCAATTTTGGGGAAAGACTGACATTAGTAAAATAAGATTATATTCTCTTTTGACAAAACAAATAGTTTAACAAATAATAGTAAAGGATAATTCAAATGAATAATCAAAAACTTTAATGTAAATGGATTGAATTCTCCTTATTTTAAAAAAAGATTATTGAATGAATTTAAAAAACAAGTTTCCCTCAGAAAACAGAATGTGGATCACTTTGAACTACCTCCCCAGTTCATATTTGTAGGCAACAGTTCATTCTTTAAATAGGTTCAATGGATACTGAAACACGTTAGCCTGAAGCAATACAAATAAGCAAGCTTTACTGTGGGGCCATATACATGATCATGCAGAGTTGAAGGCAGTATTTCAACTGGCAGCCCTTTCTCTACCATTGTACTGATGCCTAGAATACAGAGCTAAGCCAGTTAAGATACTGCAGTGCTTATATTTGTAGGGTTGCTTGTCTAGGTGAAGTGGCTTAACTAACTAGGACATTGATACAAGCTAAGCCCTGGCTGCTAATGATTCATCAAAGCACTACCTGGTGCTTTTAAGAGTTGAGTTAACATAGTCCTCTTTGTACCACACTGGACACTTGTAAGAACCCGAGACCCTGTGAGATGACTCCCCCAGGTTTAAGGCTTGAACTCCCTATAGTGCATAAGCTTCTACCAACATGTTTACCTTTCAAACATCAGCATTGACTGAAATGGAAATAAGAAAAATAACAACCGACTATTTCTCCCATAACCCTAGGATGGATCCTCCCACAATGCAGAACCGAGAGGTGGCAAGCAAAGACTCACACATGTGGGAAGCATCTATGAACAAAGCACATAGGAGGAGTAACTCATGCGTCCTGAGGTTGAAGGGCTACTGATATCTTTGTGCTGTTGCTACTGACCTTGATCTAATAGTCTCCCAGAAACACTGTCATATTGATTGTTGAAAGTTCTTCTCCGCACTATTTCTAACTCAGCTGATTTCCCTAGCTGGAGTACTGATGTGCTCTTTGAGAAAGGGTAGGCACCTTTACTTACCCTAGCACCAGCAAAAGCCACTCCAGTTCTATTCCTTTAGACTCTCAGCTCTAAGCCTCTCTCTCTCTCCCTCTCTCCCTCTCTCTCTCTCTCTCTCTCTCTCTCTCTCTCTCTCTCTCTCTCTCTCTCTCTCTCTCTCTCCCTCTCTCTCTCTCTCTCTCTCTCTCTCTCTCTCTCTCTCTCTCTCTCTCTCTCTCTCTCTCTCTCTCTCTCTCTCTCTCTCTTGTCCATCCCAGCAAGTTAATACTCCTAGAATTAGCCATTTTACAATGAGTATTCCTGGTCCCCTCAATCAAAGAACTCACCCCAACAAATGGTAACTGTCCAATACACTTTCAAAATGTCCACCTCTACTAAGTAAGGTCATGAACCAGACAATGGTTATTATCTAATAATTATCAAATAGCTCTGTAGTTTTGTTCTTTTTCTTGAATCATTTCAGTCATGTCCAACTCTTCATGACCTCATTTGAGGTTTTCCTGGCAAAGATACTGGAGTGGTTTTCCATTTCCTTCTCCAGTTCATTTTACAGATGAGGAAACTAAGGCAAACAAGGTTAAGTGACTTATCCAGGGTCACACAGCTAGTAAGTGTCTGAGGTCATAATTGAACTCACAAAGATGAGTCTTTCTGACTTCAGGCCTGGCACTCTATCCACCACACCACTTAGCTGCCCCTCTATACTTTAGGTTTCCCCAATTCTTAAACTCTTCAGGTTTTCCAATATAAATGAGGCAGTTGTGAAAAGGTAAAGAGGCAATGAACGACCCAGGGACAAGCTGGTAGTCTCTGCTAAGAACTCAGCTACATACCTGACCTTTGCATATGGAAATATAGCCACGTAGTCTGAAAGGACTTTTTGACCCACACTCTTAATAACTGCAAATTGGCTGAAGTCAGAAAGGGGCACTCCTTTATGCTAACAAATACCAAAAGATAGAACATATTTAACATATTAGATTGGATTAAAATTTACCATGCTGAAGCAAACTCTCCCAAATCTGGAGTGGCAGTGATATTTGATAAAATTTCATCAAAATTGACAAACATTAAAAGACATAAACAGGGAAATTACACTAGACTTAAAAGTATCACTGATAATAATAGGATATCAGTATTAAATATCCATGCATCTAACATGATATAAACTAATTTGTAAAACAAAAGTTAATTAAGTGGCAAAAAATAGATACAAAATCAATAATAACGGAAGATTTTAATTGCCTACCAACCTATCATAATAAACCAAAGAAAAGGATAAACAATAAAGAAGTTGCAGGCTTAAAGACAGCTGAAGAAACTGGATTTGCTGTGAATGTATCAATTCACATTTTGCAAAATGAGCATTTTGCAAACTCAATAAAGTGCATAGATAATTCAAGGTAACCTTTACATTATTCTGTGATCCCTGTGACCCAGATGGAAAGTGTGGGAGTAATAACCGCATTTGGGAATAATACTTAATAACAACAGTAACCAACAAAAAAAATAGGCTTAAAAGGTGTAAACCTGCATGAAAACTAAAAACAACTTTTTGGATATAAAAGGGTCCTTAGAGGCTATCTAGTTCAGAGGTGTCAAACCTTGGACCCCATTGGGGCAAGAACCAGATTAAAAGATAATTGGGAAATATTTAACAAAATAAATAAAAATACAATATAACAGATAACACTACATTTCAAAACTAAGTTACCGTACAGCCCCCCAGGGATGCCTGGGAGGATTAATACAGATTAGTGGATCTCCTTTCAATTTGAGTTTGTCAGGACTGGTCTAGAACAGTCCCTTCACTTTACAGAAGGAGAAAGGGAGATCTAAAGAGATAAAGTGACTTGCACTTGAACTCATGTCCTTTCATTGCAAAGCCAGTTCATTCCCACTACACCATCCATACTTCCATCCATTTGAATGATGCCTGGGCCAAAGAAGACATTATCAAAACAAGATAATACAGGGTGCCCCAAAAATCTTAGTGCAGTTTTTGTTGTTGTGTTGTGTTTTGTTTTGTTTTGTTCTTAAAGGTATGAAACCTTGGCCTAGCAGTATTAGTTTCCAACTATACTATAAAGTTGTAATTATCACAATCTGGTACTGACTAAGAATTAGAGTGGTGGATAAGTGGAGGAGGTTACAAAACATAGTAGTAAAAGACCACAGTTATTTAGTATTTGATAATGCCAAAGATCTAAGATTTGGGGGCAAGAACACACCATTTGACAAAAATTGCTAGGAAAACTAGAAAGCAGTTTGACAAAAAACTAGGCATAGATCACCATCTCCTACTTTATCTTGATACAGGGTCAAAGGGAATAAATTATTTAGACATAAAGGGTGATATCATAAATACATTAGTGAAATATGGAAAAAATATGCCTAATAGATCTATGAATAAGGAAAACATTCATGACTAAAGAAGAGACGGATAGGATTACAGGAAGCAAAATTAATAGTTTTGATTATATAACATTAAAAAGACTTTGTACCAATGCAGCCAAAATTAGAAAGAAAACAGGAAATGGGAAATTTTACAGCAATTTTCTCTGATAAAGGCATCATTTCTTAAACATACAGGGAACTGAGCCAAATTTATAAAAATTAAGAGTCATTCCCCAGTTAATAAGTAGTCAAAGGATATGAATAGGCAGTTTTCAAACAAAGAAATCAAAGCTATCAATAGTCACATAAAAAACGCTCTAAATCGTTATTGATTAGATAAATGAAAATAAAACAACTCTAAGGTGCCACCTCATACCTATCAGATTAGCTAACATGACAGAAACAGAAAATAATAAATACTGGAGGGAGTGTGGAAAATAAAAACACTAATGCACTGTTGGTGAAGTTGTGAACTGATCCAACCATTCTAGAGAATGATTTGGAACTAGGCCCAAAAGGCTAAAAATTTGACCCAGCAATACCACTACTAGGTCTGTATCCCAAAAAGATCAAAGAAAAGGGAAAAGGACCTGTATGCACAAAAATATGGCAGGTCTGTTTGTGGTCATAAAGAATTGAAAATTAAGGGGATGCCTGTCAATTAGAGAATGGCTGAACAATTGTGCTATATGATCATGTTGGAATACAATTGTGCAATAAGGAATAATGAGCAGGATGCTTTCAGAAAAACCTGGGAAGACTTATACAAATGGATGCAAAGTGAAGTGAGCAGAGCCAGGAGAACATAGTACCCAGTAAGGATAACACCATATCAATGATTAACTGTGAAAGACTTAGCTACTCTGATGAACACAATGATCCACGACAATTCCAAAGGACCCATGATGAAAAATACTACCCACCTCCACAGAAAGAGATCTAACTCTAAGTGCAGACTGGAGAATACTTTTTTCCCTTTATTTTTCTTGCTTTTTCTTTTTTCTGCAACAGGGCTAATATGGAACTATACTTTGCATGACTTTACATGTGAAAAAAAAAGGAATATTAGAGCTGGAAGGGACTTTTGAGATCAACTAGTCCAATGTGTAGGTCATTGCACAGACAAGGAAACTGAGGTTCACAGAAATGAGTGCCTCAGCTCATAAAGTAGCAGGGCAAGGACTTATATCCAGGCTCCCACCACTTTGCATCGGCTACCCTGCCTCATTTCCACTCCACACAACAGGATGTGGCTGACCAGGTATCCCATGGTGACCCCTGTCTCCCCATTCCCTTCCCTTATTTTCTGCCTCCTTTCATGTATTATCTTCCTTTTTAGATTGTGAACTCCTTGAAGGCAGGGACTTTTTCTTTTTTATTAATTATATCTTTTTGTCCAAGCAGGATTTAGGGCTAAACAGAAGTGAGAGAAGAGGGAAGGAACAATCATTTATTAAGTATCTACTATGCGCCAGGCATTGTGCTAAGCACATTATAATGTTATCCCATTTGATCCACATAAAAACCCTAGGGGGGGTAGGTAGTATTATTATCCCCATTTTACAGCTGAGCAAACTGAGGTTTTGTTTTTTGTTGTTTTCAAGAGACTAGCCCACAGTGATACAGCTAGTAAGTATGTGAGGCGGTATTTGAATTTAGGTCTTCATAACTCCAAGCCCAGAGCTCTAGCTGCTGAAGTATAAAGGTACAGCAGAAAAGCTGTGGCTGCTCTGAGCCCCTAAAGGACAAAAAGATCTACTACTGAGAGGCCTCAGAGAAAAGCCTTTGCTGGTGCTTCCTCAATCAGACTTCAGACCACCCTCTGCCTCTCCAGGTAGCAATCAGTGAGCAGCTCAGAAGAAAACTCAACTAGAGCAGGACATGGAGATGCCCTTAACCTTCAAAGGCTTGACTTCAAGGACCCTGGCTCAGGGAGTACAATATGAAACTGCCTCACAGCCTGTATTGGCAGGCCCTGTCCTTGCTGTGAACTTTTAAGGGAAAGAGAAGGGAATATGCATTTATATGGCACCTACTATATGCCAGACACTGGGCTAAGTGCTTTACAACTATTATCTCACTTGATCTCACAACAACCCTGGGAGTAGATGCTGTTATTATCCCCATTTTACAGTTAAAGAAATTGAGGCAGGCAGAGGTTAAGTGACTTGCCCAGGGTCATACACCTAGAAAGTATCTGAGGTCAGATTTGAACTCAAGTCTTCCTGATTCTCCAACACTATCTACTGTACCACTTACTTGCCTCTTGAACAGAGAGGCAATAAGGCGGATTACAAGAAGTCTGTTTTCAGTTCAGCGTATGGCTGCAAGGGAGAGATTGACATTTGGTGGAAGAGACCTTGCCATTCTTAGATGCTGAGCCTGAGGCTCAGTATTTTTAATTGTAATTTGTTGGTGGAAAGCTAATGCTACAATGGAATAGAAAAGTATTCATCAATCACTTACAGTGTTCCAAGTGCTAGGGATACGAAGAGACAAGAGGGTTGCTGTTCTTAAGTAACTCATTATATTCAGGGCAGACAACACATTCAGGAGGGTTCAGATATGAGGCTTATTGAAAGATCTGGTGGTCCTATAGTGTTAGATGAAATGGCAATACCCTTCAGTCCAGAGGACATGGGCAGATGAGAAGGCCAAGTGCAGATGGTAAGGCCCAATGGGCACCATCTTCCTGGGAAGATGGTAGTCACGTTCTACTCATCCATACTCTGTAGGCAGCCACCCCTCAGACTTCTGATTTTTAGAAAGGGGACAGTGAACTGAAGGATCAGAGCAGAGATCTGGGCTACCATCCCCTAAAGTGGGCTAGTGAGGGTCAACATCCAACTTAGGGAGGAAGGGCATTTAGCCCCCCAAACGAATCACTCTCTGAAATCTGCTGCTGCTGGACCCTCAGGTCCATAGACTAGGGCAAGGAAAGGGAAAATCAACAGAACATATATAGAAGAAAAAGATCAGAAAGGGAAACAGAAGACAGTGGGTAATTGTTATTGTTTTGCTAAAATCAATATGTACATTTTTAACATTTTACAAATAATTTAGAAAATTATCCATAATACTCATCATTTTTATTTTGCTGATTTGAAGGATTAAGTTTAGAAATTTTTAAAGAAGAAAGCTGATGTTGGCTCTAAAAATCAAAGTGTTTGTTTAGTCACTCAATTACTCCTCCCCAGACCATTCTACTCCAAATATTTCTTATGTGTTCTTTATTTGGCTCTATTTCTGCACAAAACCCTCAATAGTTTTTCCCCTTAGGTACAAAGGGCATTCTGCCATATTACTTTCAATTACTGTTTAATAATTTATGAAATTCTCCAGGATCATACTTGCAATATTTCAGTCAGGCCCCATTACATTATAATGAGGTTTGATTTAACACAGTCATTATAAATGCTATAAAAGGTTAGTGGCAGCTGAGGGAGGGGGGGAGGTTTCAAGCAAATGCATTCATTTCTGACCCCTTAAGAATAAAATAAACAGCTGTCACCAAGCACAAGGCTTCCACTCCCTGTGAATGACAGGGTCTTATGAGCTGCTTACACATTCAGCAGCATGTGCTGGGGCTGGAGAACCTTGGCAGAGATCAGCAGGGGGTAGTTGAAACAGTGTGGATATATCAGTTGAAAGACTAAATTCAAATACTGATCCTGCTAATAAACACCCACATGATCAGAGTATTTGACCTCACATCAGATTCCTCATCCATAATTTGAACAGGATGGATAAAAGTCCCTTCCAAGCTCTAAATCCTGAAGTAACTTTCATCAACTGTTTCTTGCCTATAAAATCATGTGTTCCTGTAGCTAGTGGCACTGTTCCATGAAGTTTGGAGTTGTGTTTTCCAGGAGTGGAGATGACCTTATATAGTAAACACTCCCTCTTGCCTAGCCTCATATTCTGATGATTTTGTAAGACTTAAAAGCCCTAGGTATAAACAGTGCCTCTTTGACATATAATGGCTCTGTGTCCCTGGATAAATCACTTAATCTCTCAGTGCCCCTTGGTAACTCCCCAAGACTATGAACTGTTGAACAGGTGCCAATCAGCATTGATAGAGGGAGTTTCCTCCCTGGGAGTGCCTTATACTAATGAAATCAGGTCTAATAATAATAATTTAAAAAGGTAACTGTGTAAGACTATAAGAAACTCACCCCAACCCACTCCCACCTCTCTGAAACAGTAGGAACAGCAAGAAATACTCTAACCCACCCCTTCCCATTCTTTCTGTTTCCAGCCTTGGGCAATCTCAAAAAGCCAGAGAGCAAGGGAGAATTTAGACAATATACTTGGAGTTTGTCATGTGGACGAACTAACAAGAGAAAACATTGCAATCTCAGGTGTTCACTCTTGGAACAATCTAACATTACCCCTCAGCATTACAGTAGGCTTTTAAGAAGAGATCCTAAAAAGCATTTAGATTGGGGTGGCGGACCACATGTGGCCTCCAGGCCGCAGGTTCCCCACCCCTAATCTAGTCTAATCTTGTATTTCCTTTAAGAGGAGGAAACTGAGGCCCCGAGATAGGAAATGATGAGCCTAAGGGCATGCAGCTAGTTAGTAGTAAAGACAAGAATCCGGGCTCCCTGTCCAGCACTCCTTCCATGATAGCTATTCCTCACCAAAGGAATCCATAAGAAGAGGTGTGGCCATAAGATATTTCTTTAAAGAGTTGTTGTATTGTGCCTGACAAATTAGAAAAAGAAGCAAAACACTTATTTGTAGGTGCCCAGAATTGTGCTTGGCTGTAGACGGCTGGCTTCTTGTACATGTCATTTATTTTTATTCATCGAGTGACCGCAAATACAACCTCCCCGATTCTGTGTCATAGGTCCTGGGGGATTCACCAAATATGTTGCTGACTGATGGATCATCATCAATATTTATTGAGTGTTCACTGGATGTAAGGCATCATCCTAGACACTACCAAGGTTTTATTAGATACAGATTGCACTGTCCTTGAGAGGTTTACAATTGAGACAATGTGCTGGGCTCTTTACTAGGCGATGTGTGCTATCCAGAAGATACAACCACTCCGGGAGGCAAAATACAGCACTATAGATTGTGCACTTCTTGAGGATCTTTAAAAGAAAGACTTAAAATGATGCTCCTTGTCCATTTGCCACAACCAGCAAAAAAAAACAAAAAGTATTTATTAAGTATTTACTGTGATCCAGGCACTGTGCTAAAAACTGAGTATACAAGGAATGGTTAAAAAAAAAAAGGATTCCTGCCTTCAAGAAGCTTACTTTCAGTGGGGGAAACAATATGTAAATAACTAGGTACAGATAAGAAATACATAGATTAGATGGAAGGAAATCTCAAAAGGGAAAGCACTAGCAGCTAGTAGAAAGGCGTCCTGCTGAGCATAGGATTTGAACTGAAATTTGAAGGAAGCAAAAAAACTGCGAGGCAGAGCTGAGGAGGAAAAACTTTCCTGGTCTTGGGGGATAGTCAGTGCAAAGGTAAAGAGATGGGAGATACAGTGTCCTCGAGAGGTGGAGCAAGCAGGTCAGTGTAGTTGTTCATAAAACATGTTGAAGGGCTCAAAGTTCAAGAGCGGAAAGGGATAAGGTCATGAAGAGCTTTATTTTTTTTCTCTTAGATTTTATATGTTGAGCTTTCCCTTTGGTGAATATTAAATTTATTGTGCTACTGGTCATCTTTGAGGTCTCCTCCATTGGTATTACTTTTCTTGGAAATGCATTTGCAAAAAATAAGAGATATTTTCCCCACATCTTTGCTCTATTTGTACTCTCTTCTCCCAGAAATTTCTTTTTTTATTTCATTTTTTTATTTAATTAATTTATTTTTAGTTTTCAACAATCATTTCCATAAGCTTTTGAGTTTTAAATTTTCTACCCCTCCCTCCCCACCTCCTTCCCCGAGAAGGCATACAATCTGGTATGGCTCTACATATACATTCCTATGAAGCATATTTTCATATTAGTCATGTTGTAAAGAAGAATTAAAACCAATAAAAATAACCACAAGAAAGAAGAAACAAAACAAAAACAGAAGGAAAAAAATAGGGAACAGTATGCTTCTATTGCATTCAAACTCCACAGTTCTTTCTCTGAATGTGGATAGCATTTTCCACCATGAGACTTTTGGAGATGTTTTAGGTCCTTGCATTGCTGAGAAGAGCTAAGTCTATAAAAGCCAGTCATCGCACAACGTGGCTGTTACTGTGTACAACATTCTCCTGGTTCTGCTCACTTCACTCAGCATCAGACCACACAGGTCTTTCCAGGTTTTTCTGAAGTCAGCCTGTTCATCATTTCTTATAGCACAACAGTATTCCATTACATTCATATACCACGACTTGCTCAGCCATTCCCCAATTGATGGGCATCCTCTCAATTTCCAATTCTTTGCCACCACAAAAACAGCTGCTATAAATATTTTTGTGCATGTGGGTCCTTTTCCCATTTGTATGATCTCTTTGGGATACAGCCCTAGAAGTGCTATTGCTGGGTCAAAGGGTACACACAATTGTATAGCCCTTTAGGCATTGTCGTGGAGAGCTTTAAATGTCAAACAAAGGACTTTATATTTGATCTGGAGATAATAGGAAGCCCCTGGAGCTTATTGAATAGGGAGGTGATATGGTCGGTCCTACACTTTAGGATTTTCACTTTGGTAACTAAGTAGGGATATGGATTGTAATGAGAGGAAGCTTGATTTGGGAAGATTAGAAGCCTATTGCTACGTGATGTTTAGAAAGGTGATGAGAGCCTGCACTAGGTCAGCAGTTGTGTGACAGAAGAAAAAGGTACAAATAAGAGAGACCATTACATAATTTCATATCATATTATATAGTTTTATATATTATATAATTATTGTTACATAATAAGAGACCATATATAAGTAAGAGAGCCTTTCTTTGTATTCCCAACATGTAACACAGTAAGTGCCTGGTATATAGTAATTGCTTTATAAATGACTGTGATGCTGGGAAGGTACAAATAATAAGACATAGCAGCAGACATATGGATACATTATTACCCTTTTCTTAAAAAACCTTCAGTAGCTCCCTATTACAAATAATAGTCACAAAGATAGAATCTTAGAGCTACCATAGGGACCATCCAGTCCAACCCCATCATCTGACATGTGAAGAAAATAAGGTCCCAAAGAAATAATGAGGAGCAACTTAGCAAATCAATCAATCACTTAATATATAAGGGACAGAGCAAGAGCTCAAACCTCCAAGTCTAATGATATTTCCACTATGCCCTAATTAAGTTTTGCCTAAATACACCTAGCACCCAAAGCTCTCCACAACTTAACTGTAATTATCTTTTACAGCTCTGCCTCCCAGTATTGTCGCTCATGAGCCTTATACATAGTCAACCTGGACAACTTATTATTCCCCCAACATCCTGAATTTCCTTCCTCCGTACCTTTGATCATGCCATTTCCTCTTCATGGAAAATGTTACCCTATTATTTCTGGTCCAATTCCTACCCATCCCACTCAAATGATTCCTCCTCTGAACTTCAAAAGGGGACAGAGATAAACTTAGTTTTGTCACTATTGTGCTAAATGTAAAATACACTTAAAAACTGCACTTGAAAGAGGTTCATAGCTTCATATAAAATCCTCTTTTCTGTTATTCCTTGTATACTGAAATATTTGTGTCTATTGATCTTCAGGTTCATAATAAAAAAAAAATTAAGAAAAAAATGCTTCCTGTTCTATGAAGTTCTTCTCCAAAATAGAAGTGATCTTCTCTCCCTCCTCTGAGCTCCCACAGTCCTTGGAACTTCTCTTATGGTATTTTTCCCTTATTATGCCTTCTTTAAATTTACCAATGATATCTTAATTGTTAAATCTGACTACCTTTTCTCAGTTCTCACCCTCCTTTTATGTTCTGATGTTTCTGACACTGTTGACCACTTCCTTCTCATAGATACTCTTTCTTCCCTTGGCTTCCAGGACACTGCTGTTTTCTGGTTCTCTTCTCATCCATCTAACTGCTTTTTTCATCTTTTGCTCCCTAAATACGCTCTTTCCTGGATTATTTTCTCTTCTCTGTATATACTCCCTCCCTTAAGGTTTTTGCCAGCTCCCACAGGTTCAATTATCTTCTTTTCCAAGCCCCAATCTCTTTCCAGAACTCATTCCAACCCTTGGCATCTTGAACCGGATATGTCCACAATAGAACTGATTATCTCCAGTAGAAAAATGCATTGGTATTGGGGTCAGAGACCCTGGGTTCAAAACCCAGCTCTTCCACTTATTACTTATGTATCCTCAGGTAAGTTACTTTGCTTTCTGGGGATCAAATCTCTCATATATAAAATGAAGGTGCTGAACTAGATGAACTCTAGGGTCCCTTCTAGTTCTAAATCTATCATCCTATTATTTTTCTTCCTAAATCCATCCGTCTTCTAATTTCCCTATTTCATGCTGAGGGTTTCACCCTTAACCCAGTCATCCAGATTCATAACTCGAGAGTCATCCTCAATTCTCCTCTCTCCCTCACACTGCTCCCCAACTCATAGCTTCTCAGTTGCCAAGTCATCAGCTCTGCTCCCACAACATACATTTCTTCTGTCCCCTTCCTTCCCCTTACACAGCCACCACCCTAAATTGGGCCCTCAGCTCTCCCCTATATTCACCTCCTAATTGGTCTTCCTCCCTCAAGTTTCTCCCTGTCCCCAAATACAATCCACACCCAACTGCCAAAATATTTTTTCTAAGGCTTAGGCATGACCATGCCCCACTTAAAAACTTTCAGGGACCCTCTACTGCCTTTAGGATAAAATACCAACTTCTAAGCCAGACATTTAAGGCCCTCCACCATCTGCTTCCCACCTACCTTCCCAGGCTTATTTCAAACTACTCTTCCTCAGGAACACCATGTTCCAGCCAAATTGGCCTGCTCACTCTTTCCTGAAGTAGCAACTCCATCTCCTGCACTGAGCATTGGCACAAGCTCTTCTCTAGGCCTTGTATGTACCCAGCACCAAGCACAGTCATCGGCGCAGTGTAGACTCTTCAACATTTGTTCAGCATATCCTCTCTATGGCAACTTTCTCCCTCTTCTGATTTCTCTTACATTATGTTGTAGCAGGTCATTTCCCTCATTAGAATGTAAGCTCCTTGAAGGCAAGGACTGTCTTTGCTTTTTCTTTTTCTTTTTTTTTTTAATTCTCAGTCCTTAACACAATGTCTGGTACATAGTAAGTGTTTAATGAATGATTATTGGCTGATTGATTGCTGATGGAATTGAATAACAGCCAGATTTAGTGGGAAAGTATGGCTTGTATTCAGACCAGAGAATATATTGAATACACACACACCCATATACATGTGTGTGTCTGTGTGCGTATCTCTGTATATGTGTTTGTGTGTATACACATATACACATAAACATTTGTGCATGTATGGATGTATACACATATACATATAATGTCTGTATATACATATACACATACTTTTGTATATATGTATAGGTATATGGATTATGTGTATGTGCACATACAAATATACATACAAATGGCCCTGCAAAGAATACAAATAAGAAAGTGCCCTGTCTTCCTGGGGCTCAGAGTATAGCAAAAGATAAGGCATATACTCAAATTACAATATAAGGTAAAATGTGAAGGTGGAATAAAGAGAGGTACAATGAGCTATGGAAATTCAGAGAAGGGGCCCCAAAGATTAGCCAGTCCAACCCATACCCAAACAGGAATGTCCTCTATGCCATCCCCAACAAGTGAGAGCTACCCTCCCCTTGAGGACTTCAGCTAAATGGGCTAAAGTAGCCCATTCTAATTTTTGACAACTCTAATTGTGAGGAAGCATTTTCCTTCTATTGAGCTGAAATGTATTTCTCAGCCACTTTCTCCCATCATTCCCAGTTCTGCCCTTTGGGACCAAATAGAACAAGTTGAATCTCTCTTCCACATGACAACCCTTCAAATATTCGAAGACAGATATCTTATCACCCCTAAGTCTTCTCTTCTCCAAGCTACACACTTGCATTTTTTTTTAGGTAATGCCCATATGGTAAGACCTCTAGACCTTCTCTTCTGAATTGCATTTAACTTCCCATACCATACTGTTTTATTGTCTTCTGCCTCAGACCTGTTATGTTTCTCAGGTCAGGGAGAGGAGAAGCTCCTTGAGGGAGGAAACTGTGTCACACTGAAAAGCAGTCATATAATGGAAGTTTAATATTCCATCTTTTCATTCTCTTTCCACTATACCATGCTGCCTCCTTGAGATTAGACTCAAGGCAATAGTGCAAAGTCATAAGATTTAGAGCCTGAAGGACCTTAGAAATCATCTCATTGAACACTGGGTAAAGAAGTAGTCCCATAAATAAAAATTAGGAAAGCCTTTCCTAAAGGCAGAGTTTAGTTCCTGATTTATTTTCCTGACTGGAATACTGGTTGAATTTCATTCAATGAGCATTTATGAAGTGCCTACTATGTGCAGGGTAGTAGAAGAGCACAGGACAAGGAATCAGGAGACCTGGTTTCTAGTTTAAGTTTTATAGCTAAAAAACTTCATCATCCTGGCCAAGGTTTAGCTGTGGTTTTCCTCTTAGTGCCTAGAAAAGAGTTTTATACATAATAAGACATAATAAGAATAAATGGTTGTTTTGTAGTTTTGTACATAATAAGAGTTTTGTATATAATAAGACATAATGAGAATAAATGGTTGGACTAAACTGAATTAGCCTCTGGGCCTTGATTTCCTCATCTGCAAAATGAAGAGATTGGAATCAGGGGTGGGGAACCTACAGCCTCTAGGCCACCTGTGGCCCTCTAGGTCCTCAAGTGCAGTCCTTTGCATCCAAACTTCACAGAACAAACCCCCTAAATAAAAGGATTTGTTCTATAAAACTTGGACTCAGTCAAAGGGCAGCACCCAAAGACCTAGAAGGCCACATGTGGCTTCAAGGCAGCAGGTTCAACACCCCTGGGATAGATGGTCTCTAAAATCCTTTCTGGCTCTAACATTTTATGTTACATATTTTTTTGTAACTCCCACAGGCCCTAGCACAGAACTGAACACATAACAGGTACTTAATAAATATTGATTGGCTCACCTCCTCAATCTTCTCCACAGCAAATGCCTCTGCCAATGTCCTAGTATAAGGAAATGAAATAAGAACCAAACTCTGCCCTTAGGAAAGACTTCTCTCTTGGATTTATGGGACTACTTTTTTCCTAATATTCAGTGATATGATCTCTAAGGTTCCTCCAGACTCTAAATCTTATGGTCCTATACTCCCTTGAGTCAATAGTCTCAGGGAGGAAGCATGGAATAGTGGAAAGTGAATTAAAAGACAGATTCAAATCCCAGCTCTGCTATCTGGTTTATGTGACCCTGGGCAAGTCATTTACCCTATCTTGGCCTCAGTTACCTCATCTATAATTATCAGGGTGGACTAGATGAACTTACCTTCCAACTCTAAGTTCCTATAATAAGTATATGATTTAGATGGCCCCAAAGGATCATAAAAAATGCTAGACTTTCACATTTCTCTACAGGTTAATGTGGAGAGAGCACTGAACCTGAGTCAGAAGTCCTCGGATCGAGGGAGGGATTTCAGGGTAGGGGGAGAAGATAAGGGAGGGATCTTTGGTGGGGGGCGGGCAAAGCATGGAGTAAAAGTAACGTAGAGGAATCAGGAGGGATAGGAAATAGGAGATACACACAAGCATAAAATAAAGATCAGGAGTAGAATTTATTAGGGGAAAAAAAGCAGGGGTAGTAATCATAATCTCAAAGTTAAAATAGATTAAATCAAAAGAGGAAAAAAAGAGAAACTATACTATATGTCAGCTGTATTAATCAATATTGTTTTAGACCATTTAAAATAACCAGACAGCATAAGGTTAGAATATTGCTATAGTATACAAAACAATGAGTTGATGGACTTAGAAAGATATGGAAAGACTTGGATATATGAAGAAAAACTTCATCTACCCTCAGAGAAACAGAAGACAAATAAGTATAGTATGGTCTTACATAGATGCACATGAATCTATATTTCTGTGTATGGGTATGATTATAGATCTCTAAGTATATTTATGTATATATAGTTGTATATATATGTGCATATATATGTATGTATACGTGTATAAATGTATTTATTATATATGTTGCATGTGTGTGTATGTGTGTAGCCTTAATTTTAGCCTGGGGAGGTGAAGATGAGGGGGGAGAAGGGTAAAGTAAAAAGTACATAGCAGAAAACAAAAGAAAACTTACAAGAAGTAAAGAAAAGATGAACAGATCTGAACATAATGTGTAGTAGCTATTATAGGCTTTCTTGAAATGGAAATTTATTGCCACGTATTTTGAATCCTCTCTTACCTTCTGATATGTACATGGCAATGCTTTTTTTTAAAAATTTTGTATTTAAGTTTTAAATGTTTCTTTTTCTTTTCTTATTGTACATAGAATAATGAAAAAGAATTTTTTTAATTTAAAAAGTTTTTAAAGTCCTTGGCACAAATCTCATCATTGCCATTTACTTAAAGTACTACTGTGTATGGAGTCAGAAGACCTAGAAGACCTGAATTCAAATCCTGGCTTGGCCACTTACTAACTATGTAATCTGGAGACAAATTACTTAAAACATTCTGGCTCTCAGTTTCCTCATCCTTAAGCACGAACAGGTTGGACTTTAAATTTTTGAGCCCAAAATCTATGATCCTATGATCTTATGACCTTAGGTAAAGTGCAAGCCTTTCTGACCTTCCCTTTCTTTCCTCATTTGTAATATGGGGATAATAATCTTAGCCCTATCTACTTCCTAAGGTTATTATAAAGTTCAAATGATGTAAAGTATGTGGAAACTCTCTGTGAATTGTAAATGCAAGATTATTCTCCAACAACGTTCAAAAAACCTGTCTTGAATGATAGGCAATGGAGGACATGCAATGAATGAGAAGAGCCCCACCCTCAAGAATCTTATGGGATAGAGTTATAATCTCTGGATGCCTTGACAAGGCCAGTTTAAATTCTATTACTGCCATGTGCTTAGCTGTCCTAGGGGAAGTTATTTAACCTCTCCCACTATAATTTCCACATCTGTAAAATAAGGGAATGGGATGATAATCCTTGCCTACCTCATGGAGTTGTCTTATAAAAGCACCTTGTAAATCACACAACAATATGCAGGTGGAGGCATTAGTATTATTAAGAAGCACAACCACTTTTCTCTGCTACAGATACCAATTTTCAGGCTGGGTTTCGTTCCTTATTCAATCTTCCGTGGAAGAGAAGTAGAAAGGACTGAATTAACATTCCTTCATTCTGGAGGAAGGTATGTTATGTTGGTGGCACTTAGTGGGTTAACCTGGGGTCTGCAAGGGAGAAAAGCAGTTAATTGTGTATGCCGCAATAGTGGGGGCAGAGAAAGGAGGGCATTTAGACGAGAAAGCACAATTACAGAAGGAACCAAGCTGAAAGGAGGTGGGGGGGGGAGAGGGGGATGAGAGGATGGGGATGAATCATGGTATTGATGTCAGAGAAACAATATTATGACTGCATGGGTTTAATGGTCACTGATAGCTAATTCAGTGACAGGTACTCTTCTCATCTGTACGGACCAAGTACTCGTTTCTCTTAAAGAAAACCTAAGGACAGCTATTTAGCGCAAATATTCAGAGAAGATTATATGCCCTAGCTCCTTTTCTGTTGGGAAGGTGGGGGCCCTTCTGGCTGTGCCAGTACATGGCTCACGATTTGCGCCCCCTCACCCCCGCCCCCAAACTTATTCCCTTCTCTTTCTCACTACTCTTCTCCCACAAGTCTGGAACAAACAGTCCATGCTCCGCCCTAACTGGACAGTGATGGGGTATTCAAAATGATGAGGGGATTAGGGGTCCCTTACTTCAGTTCCCAATCCTGAGTGATGACTGCTTTGTCAGTTTACAAGAGAAAAAAAAAACAATATGTAACATCTTCGAGTGACAAGCAGTCATCCCAGCGGGGAGGGCTCAGCTAGTGCGGGTAAACCCTATTTCCCATCTCCCCGCGCCCGCACCCAAGCCTACCGGCACAGTCCAAGAGGGCTGCTGGAAGAAAGGCAGTCTATAGCCTGTCCTCCCTCCATTCCTCCTGGGCTGCACCAGTAGGGATGCCCTGGGGTACCACCTCGTGACTCCGCCAGCTTAGTTGGGCTCCCGACGTAGCCACCCCCGGGAGTCCCCCTGGGGGCCCCAGTTCGCTCCCCCGCGTTTGCCATTCGGCGCACACATGCACATATTAGCCGCGGCTGGTTGGGAAGCCCTCCCCGGAGAGATTCGACAGCCAAGTTGCCTGGTAGCAGGAGCAATCTGGGGTCCTCAGATATGCAAGTGACTAATTTTCCATCCATCGGAGATGAGACTTAAATAAATAAAAAGGTACTTCACGGGGCGGCTGTACTTAATGATAAGCAATTATCCCAAGTCAAATTAAGGGAGCTCTTTGTGCCGGGCCTGTGAAATTGGTTAAGCAAAAAGAATAACGTCCCCATTTTGGTGACTCATCCCTATTGCTCATTTCAGGGGGGAGCATTATCTCAGGGAACTGATGCAATTAATATGAAAATGAGAAAAATCATTGTTTAAGGGAGATGGGGGGAGTGGGCGGGGGCTGACGCGACAATGGACAATGGTGAAGAACCTGGCCCGAGGAGGGCCATTTGCATAGGTCAATGGCAGTGTGATTCCTGGAGCAAGGCCGGGCAGCTTCCCTTGCATGGTAATACTTGGCCATTAAATTCTCATTATGATGACCTGTGTCCAACACAATTCAATTTTTCTAAATCTTAATGATAAAAAGTTAATTATGCTAAGGTGAAAACCTTTAGTACTGAGGCTTAAAATAAAACTCAGAAAGGGCACTGTGATGATCTTTCAGATACGGCAGGCATCGTCACCTAGGCTCAATTCACTATTTTATTAAGTATGATAAGATTCCAAGTTGGAGCTTTTTTGTGTGTGAGCATTGCAGAATATTTTTTTCTTCCCTCTAATGCAGTCAAGAGAGGAACAAACCTTTTGTTTCTGCTGTTTTAAAATTCAGTTGTGGTACTTTTCCCCTTAGTGGCTTTCTGAAGTCATTTCTTGAAGGCTATTCAAAGGATCTGGAATTAGGCACCCTGGGTTCAAATTCTAGGTCAGCCACCTACCTGCTGTGACCTTGGGTAATTCACCTATCTCTCTGAAACCCAGTTTTCTCATTTGTAAATAAAGAGGGGGAAGAGAGTAGTAAGTAACCTCTAAGATTCTTTTCTGCTCCAAATTTTGCATCTTTTGAGCCAGAGATCAAAGTGATTCCTTAGAAACTGATGATAAATCAGAACTTGACTTTTCTGGCCAGTCAAGGACTTTTGCCTTGCCAGGTGGCCAAAGTCTGTTCGGGCCTCTCTGTCCTAAGGATCCTATGATGTCTGCCACTGTCCTCTTCCCCATCTCTATTCTAGTCTCAGAACAACCTTTTATCTCTGACTGCTTTTCATAGCTCACCAAGTCCCAGAGGCAGAAGATGAGTCTCCCTGGCTGACACAGAGCCTGGGAGGAACAAGGCCTTGCTGATCCCATGTCCTAAGATAAACATCACACTTTAATAGGCTAAGCTAATGCTGAACAGAACACAAAGTCTTTTTTGGTTTCCTGAGAGGGGACTGAGGTGATCAGTCTTCCTGCAAGCACTGATAAGCCCATGGCTAAAGGATTTAGGACAACTTCTCCAGCCAGCAGTAGTAAAAACAGTATGGATATTTGACCATCTTTTCTTCTAAAAAAGAGAGGGCTGCTTTATTAATCTAAAACCTTGATAGGTATGCAAGCTATGCACACATCACTAAAAGATCACTTCAGCTACGTCTGAAGGTGAAATATGCCTCCTGTTTAAAAACTAGAGAGCAAAACACCCCAGCAAGTACACTGAAAATTCCAGAGTTTAAGTTTTGGAAGAGACCTCAGAGGTCATCTGTAGCAGCCTAAACCTGAAGCATGAATTCACCCTAAACATCCCTGGCAAGTAGTTATCTGCTCTCTTGAAAACTTCCAGTCAAGGCTAGAAGTACCATTTTATATAGAAATCATTAGGAAACTCTTCCTTATTTTGATTCAAAATCTGCCCACCTATAACTTCTACAAATTGGGACTTAGCTCACTACTCTGGGGGCAAAGCAGAATAAATCTAATCCCTTTTCCACATGGAAGGTAATCTAATAACCAAACAAGCATTTACTAAGTGGCTGCCCTGACAAGGCATTGTTCTAGGATCTGGGAGGAAAAAAACCCAAAGTATCTTTAAGGGACAGTTTCAGAGAAACCAAGGAAGACTGGTATGAACTGATGTGGAGTGAAGTGAGCAAAACCAGGAGAACAATGTCTGCCACAGTGTTGAGGTTTAGAGGTTAGGGATGCTAGGACCCTGAAATGAAGGCATGCGGGTCTTACCAGAAAGAATTCTACTCAAGCCTTCTTTCAGACAAAGACAAGGTTTATTAGAACATCTGTCATATTAGCCAGACTCTTCAGGAATCTAAGCATTTGCATCACTAAGGCAAGCAGGCTAGATCTTAAGAATCTGAGCAGTGGTTAGATTATAAGAATCTGAGCACCTTAATGGAGGCCAGATGGACCTCATATACAGAAACGACTGTGGGAGGGATCTAGGAGTGGCCAAGTAGTTTGGGGTGATTGGAGGAGGGGTCTAAGGAGGATCTGGATGGGATGGGCCAGTAAGCTAGGGTGAATAGAAAGCCAGGGACCTGGACCTCATAGCCAAGAGAGAACGGAGTCTAGATAAGATTAAGGGTGGGAAGTGGCCAGGGGTACTGGGAGGTAACAGATGGAGTCTAGATAAGATTAAGGGTGGGAAGTGGCCAGGGGTACTGGGAGGTAACAGAACAGAATTGGAAGATTGGGCTAGCCACAATGAAAGACCAGTTGATAGGATTATAACCTCAAGTGAAATCCAGAGATTTGGCCAGGTGGGAAAATCCAGAGGTTTTCCTTTTTGGGGTCCAGATCCCAAAGACATGGTCTTTTCCTTTTAGGGGTTCAGATCTCATCTTCATCAATGGTAGCTACATACAAATGAACATCTCTAAAAAACTCAAAAACTTTAATCAACATAATAATCAAGCCCTATTTCATAAGGATAAAGAATTCTGACAAAGAGATGATGAACTTAACATGAAGAATAACATATACTTTTTTTTGATCATGTATATTTGTTACAAAAGTTCTTCATCTGGTGGGAAGGGGTTGGGGACAAAACATGGAAGGGAGAAAAAAATTATTACTTGTTAACTGAAAAGAGTTGATTTTTAAAATTGAAGCCAGGGATCATGTACCCCCTAAGTCTTCTCTTCTCCTGGCTAAACTTTCTCTCTGTGGCATTAGTACCCTTTAATAATTCCAATATTAGACAAAAAAAAAGCTCATCCTTACAAATAAAAGAAGAAATTCATGTCCTGTTTGCTGTGATTTGGTGATGCCCAGAATGCCTCTGGCCTGAATGTGTCTTCTCTACTAACCTGCCACAGTGACTGAAATCACACCACTAATGTTGCATGTCTTGCCCCTTCCAATAACCTTCTTTTAAAATATAAATACCAGAGGGAAGCATATAGGGTTATGTGCAAGGATTTTATCCTAATAAAATACCAGAAGCATTCATGGGACACACAAAAAATGTAAGCAAATGGAAGCGGATACCTGCATAAGTCTCAAATTCCCCACTGTGATTACTACAAGCTCATCCTTTAACATTTTAATGTGAATTAGTTTAAGAGATCAGATTTTCTCCCTAAAGAGAAGTACTTGAGTTACTAAGTATAATGCCATTGGGACTCTATCAAACATGTCTTTAGAAGAGATGAGAAAGAATGTGATTGCTCACACTCAGATATGCACCCTACAGCTGAATCTGAATTACAGGGTCATCACAGAATAGTCTTTCTGGCAAGCTGAACCCCCATGTTCTGGGTGAGTATCAAGCCTAGTGGGTGAAATTCCCAAACAAGAGGATAAATACAGTGGCTGCCCCAGTTGCCTTCCCAATCCATGACTATATCAGTGGATAGATCATATACAACACCAAACAGTAGTTTCTTATAGTTCAAAGGCTAACTATCGTCTATCCCTTGCCTCCTAAATAAGCCCTACCAAACACACCCCCCCAAAACAGTTTTCTTTGAAAATCCAGCCTACCCCTACAGACTATGGAAATCACTTCTTTCCTAAAGTAAACAAGCTGGACTTTACATCTGCAGGCAAGACAAGTGTTGTCCCTATTTGGCAAATGAGAAAATTGAGTCTCCAAGAAATTAGGTGACTGCCCAAGGTCTCACATTTAATAAACTGTAGAACAAGGACTCCAATTCAGATCTCCTGATTTTAAGTTCAACCCTCTTTCCATTATCCCATATAGTAACCAGATAGCATTTTAAAATACAATCATTTTCTAGCCAGCGTTTCTTTAGTAGACACAGATTGAAACAGAAAGAGATTTAGAGAGTAATAGAAATAGGTAATTCTTACCTGAAGCTAATGCCTGTAGCAAATGCCAGAACAATATAGATTTCCTTATTAAGCAAACAACTCTGTTTCTCTGTTTCTCTCTGTCTCTGTGTGTGTCTCTGTCTTTGGCTCTCTGTGTATATATATGCATACATATACATAAAGGCAATAGGACATAATTCAGATTCATTGAGGACTAAGGCATTTTCTTGTCTGCTGAATACGATGCATATGATTTTGTCCTATTGAAGTTGGTATATGCATGGAAAAGATGCTAACCCCTCAGTTATAGAAACAGGTCTTTTGTGATACAGAACCTTCACTAGACTGTAATTCTCCCTTTTCAATCCTTATTGTCTTCCTTGGTTTCCTTTAAATTCCAACTAAAATCTCATCTTTTACAGGAAGCCTTTCCCAACCCCTTTTCATTCTACTGCCTCCCTCTATTCATTATTTCCTATTTATCCTGTATATAGTTTACTTTGTATATATTTGTTTGTATGTTGTCTCCCCCACTAGACTGTAAGCTCCTGGAAGGCAGGGTCTATCTTTTCTGTTTTTTTTTTGTATTCCTAGTGCTTAGCATTTAAAAAAATGCTAATTGGTGGCTTAATTGATTAATTATAGCTGCCTCCCCAGCATTACTACTGGTCTTCCTTTTATAAAGAGCAGCCAGGTCAATGAATCCCAATCTGAATGATCATGTTTTAAAGCAAAAACAGACATTCTTAGGTAGGCCAGAAAAAAGAGGAGGTAGAGGGTGCAGGGAGCAAGGAGCAGAACTATGGTCTCCCATCCTGGAGAAAACCATTAGGACCAAGCTATAGGATTGTAATCCAAGATTAGGTTTGAAAAAAGAAGACCATGTAAAGAAATAGCTTGAGATGGATATAATTTTGTCAATTTACATATTTTAATTATAAATGATGGAAGTATATGATTTTACATACAATTTGTTCCTTCATTTGTTTTGTTTGAAGGTTTTTATTTGATGAAGGTGTTCTAGTTAGTAATAAAAATTATTTTTTGGTATGTGTGTGTATATGTATATATAGATACACACAATAAAAATTTAATATACACAACTAATCTTCAAAACCTACTACATATATGGTAGATTAATCACTATTCATTTTGGACCTTAGAAATTTTCTATGAAACACAATTCTAATTACCTCATTCTAGGGAATTGGTTCTGAATTATTATGTTCTATTTTTCCTTTTATTAAAACCTAGAAAACGTCCTCTTGTGTCCCAGACTGTTTGGCTGCAGGGGTTAAAAAGGGAAAGAGGGAGTGATGTTAAATCAGGCATCCAGTTATAGGCAGAGAGACAGGAAAATGAGGTAGGTAATTAGGAATTCAGGTGCAACCCACTGCAGAACCCAGGGAATTAAGCAGGCTTAAGACAGAAGTTGAGAGCTCAGCGTTTTAAAATAGGGGTTGGAGATCAAGCAAGATTTAGAAATTAGTAGAATGGCCAAGGTAAGGCTACCATGCCCATCTATAACTAAAAATCCTTTCACTTAGGGTAAAAATAACTGAGTTGGGAATAGGGTGAACCGCCCTCCATTTTTCTAAAGGATGGTCTGACAGTAGGTTCAGTTTACTGGAAGCAGAGGACAACCCAATCCCTAGATGATCCAACCTCCACCTCTGGTAGGAGCTGGGTTGGAAGGCAGGCCCCAGAAAAGTGGTGCCATGGGGTCTGGATCCTGGGGGTGGCAGCCCAGGGCCAAGAGGAGTGGGGTTACACCTTCTAGAGCAAGCTGAAAGAGGGCCCCTAGCACAGAGATTGCTGTCTCTAGACCTCCATGGTAGGGAATTATGTCCCACCCCCACAAGGTATGTTGGAAGGAAAATAGTAATAATAATAAGGTAGCTAATGTTTATATTGGGCTTTTAAGGTTGCTAAGTGCTTTATATATTATCTCATTTCAAAGTAGTCAACAAGCATTTATTCAGTGCCTTCTATGTGATCTTTCTATTCCTTCAGTTCTAGCATCCTGGGGAAAAACCCAGATTGTCCTCCCCTTGTTATGGCTCTGATACCCTGGACCAGCTTTTGGAGCAGGAATCCAGGAAGCCAACAGTGGTCAGTAATGCCTAAAGCTGAGGACTGGCATCCTTGACAGTCCTTGACTAATAACTAAGACTTGCTACCTAACCATAAGAAAATGGAGCTTGGTCTCATCAAGGACCATAAACTTCAAACCCTACCAAACTAAGTTATGTGCCCTCTACAGAGTCAGACCAAAGAGAAACAGTCCTGGGCCCTCCAGGCCCCCTGAAGTCATTTACTCTGCTAAAAATACCACTAATGATATTTACATTTCTATAGCACTTTCACAAGCATTAGTGATTTAATCTTCATTACAACCTTGTGAAGTAGGACTGATAATAATAATAAATGACATTTTTACAGTACTTTTAAAGTTTGCAAAGTAGTTCACATATAGTTTCTCATTTGGGATATATGACTTTCTACATGGAGATTTTCTCGATCCTCCTAACTATTGCTGTCCTCCCATAATGATCATGTGTGTATGTGGGAGTGTACATACATGCATATAATATGTATAGATATGTGTGAGTGCATATATGTATATATGTATTATACAATATATGTATATACACATGTGTCTACATAGCCATACATTACACACACACACACACACACACACACACACACACACACACATATATATATATATATATATATAAAAATACACATATGTGTATATGTGTTGTTTCTACAAATAGAAGGAAAGATCTTTGAGGGCATGGACTCTCCCTTTTATCTTCAAATCCCATGACTTAAGATAGTGTCCAACACAGAGTAGGTACATAATAGATGTGTTGATGGATTGATTTGAGCTTCACAACAATCCTGTGAGGTGGTTATTATAGGTGTTGTTGTCTCAATTATACAAATGAGGAAACTGAAGTGCAGAAAGGTCAATGACTTGCCTGAGTTCATATGGCTAAGGACTATAAATTGTGGTATCCAGCAAAAACCCTTTTCCCCTTCTGGACCTCAACTGTGAGCCAGGAACTAGGCAATTATCTCAGTAAAGACAAAGGTCAAAAAGAACATAGTGAGATTTGGTGGCATCTGTGCCCAGTGAGAATATTAAAAATGGGAAGAGACAAAGTAACTAGACAATTGTCTTGATTTATTAAAGAGACCAGAAAACTGGGATATTAATTAAGATCATTATATTACCTAATAATGGGATTAAAATTGACTTTATAACAAGTTATACTGCTTACTTTCTTTTTCTTTGAATTGTTCATTGTACTTTTTCATTTTTACAGTTGCTAAATTATAGGAGATATTGTAGATATGAATGAATAACATGGATTTATATATGTTATACAATTGGCTTTAGTAATATAAAATGAAATGTAAAATGTTTAAAGCAAAAATGAGAAAGCCAATGTTATTTTCTGCCATTCATAATCCCAATTCCCCTGATAAGCATTACTACCAAGGGCAGTGGGATTTCAGCTATCCCACTCTATAGTGTGAGATGTACTGCGAAGCTCTGCCTGTCTTTAAAATATCACCCTCACCAATCTACCAGGGTATCTCCATTCTCTCTCCCTGGCCTTAAATCTCCACCATTAGAGTCCCTCCTTTGGAAGACCTGTCTCTGGAAGATCACTATTTTTAAAAGTATGTATTTGTCTACTGAATAGAGCCCAAACTCCTTAAGTTGACATTTAAGTTACTCTATAATCTGACTCCATTCCACTTCTCCAGCATTATTGCCCGTGATTTCCCTTTACCCATCCTATCTGTGCTCTAGCCAAACAAACTAGACTCTTCACCCTTCCAGGAGACACATCTTGACACTTTCCCAGGTCTATACTTTTGCACATACCATTCCCTACCAAGGGTGGGGAACCTGCGGCCTCGAGGCCACATGTGGCCCTCTAGGTGCTCAAGTTCGTGCCACACTGACCTATAGGGCTACACTTGGCCTAGAGGACACAGGTTCCCCACCCACGTATCCAAGAAGGTTCTCTCTAATAGCCAATTCCATCTCTACCTTTCTACTTCTATTAATTCAAGGCCTAGTTCAGATGCCCCCTCTTACATAAAGCCTTCAGAAATTTCTCCATCTCCAGTCAAAATTCATTATTCCCCTCTCAAAACTCTAATACTCCATTTCTTCCTAAATAGTCAACAAGCAATTATTAAATGGTTATAACATGCCAGACACTGTCCTAAGTGTTATGAATACAAATACAAGCAGAAAGAAAAATAGCCCCTGCCCTCAAAGAGCTTACATTCTAAAGGGGGAATACAAGACATAAAGGGGAGCTGAAAAGTGGGGAGGAGGTGAAAGTACTCAGCACAGGGGCATGGCAGAGAAACTCCTGTGGAGAGACAGGAGGGCAGCCTGGAGAGGAATGAAACCCTGTTTGCCCTGGGCCTTCTTCTTCAATGAGAAGTTCTAAAAAGAACCAGCCAATCAGAAGCTGAGGCCACAGGACTGGAGGGTACTTTCGGTGTGATAAACAGTCCAGAGGTGGAGTGAGCTTCCAGGATAAAGAGAGTCCTATGGGATGGTAGAGACAGCTCTGTGAAGATGAGTCAGCAGCGCAGCCTGCCCTCATGGTCTGTGCACCAGAGGTCCATTCATAACAGCCCCATGGAAGCTATCCTCAGATTCAAAGCAACAACAACAGGTAACATTTACATAATGCTCACCATGTGCCAGGCACTGTGCTAAGCACTTCATAAATATTATCTTATTTGATCCTCCCAACAACCCTGTGAGGTAGGTACCATTATTACCCCCATTTTACTGATGAGGAAAATGAGGCAAATAGAGGTTAACAGACTTGCCCATGGTCACACACCTAGTAAATGTGTGAGGCTGGATTTGAATTCAGGTCTTCCTACTCTATTTGGGTCAATTACTCTATCCACTGTACCACCTAGCTGCCTCAAATAGTCTTTGGGTCAGCATCTATTCAGAACTATAGTTCATCTAATGATTCTCTTTCACCACATCAAACCAGAGGACACCTTAATTCAAAAGAAAGATGTCACTAAATTGAATAGTAAAGTGAATAACAACCACAAAATGACACATATCCCAATACTTGCATAAGGTTATGTTCTCATTCACATCCCTGTACAGTTGTTGGAGGATGGAACACTGTGCCCAGACAACTCGTACTCCTGGGGGTATGTCCCAGCTGGAATACCTCTGATTCCAAAGATGCTGCTTGGTACTTTGTTACAAAGCTGCCAATATCAAGGGCTGGGCTGTGATTTGGTGTGGTCATTGGTTGGGCTGACTTCTCCATTGAGCTATTACTGCCATCTGCTGTTTGTTTGCCTAATTGTAACTAGGCTGCTTCTCTGCAGAGATTGCTCAAAGCTCTTTTGTGAGTCACCTCATAGTCTCAGGATTTTTTTCATCTCTTTTGTGAGTTAGACCCATTGCCACACCCAGTCAGCATAGCAAAAGTCTACCAGATCGGCACTGGTCTTTTTGACTTCTTCATTTCACCTTTAGTGGGAACTCTCTAAGTCCATTTGATTTTTGGATTGATATAAATTCTTTTCAATTCCTTTGCTTATTCCTTCGCTCATTAGCACCAAGGATGTTAAGAGCTTCATTCAGCCATACCGGAAAGGTGAATCTGGAAACTACTGTTTTGCATTCCTTCAGCTACCTTCTTCCTAGATCCTACAGAGAGTGGCCATACATCCTCTGGTCAATTGTATGGGAGCAGACAGGATATCTGTGCATGCTCTGTATAATCCACAAGGAAGTGCGAATCTGAGCATGCTCCATGTCCCCCTGTTATACACTTACCATGTTTTCTTTTCTATTATCATAGTTAGTTATTAGGCCCTTTAAGAGAAAGAATTATGTCTTTTCTTCCCTTTGTATCCCCAGCATTGAACATAGTGCTTTGCCCATACCAGGTGTCTGAACAACATTTGGAGAAAAGAAGGGAAAAGGAAGAAAGGAATAGAAGAGGAGAGGGGAAGTTCAGGGAGGAGAAGTGAGGAAAGGCCAGATCTCTAAAATAAGGGGATTGGATTAGATGATCTCTAAGGTCCCTTCTTGCTCTAAAACTATGATCCTAAGATCCTATATGGGGAGCTAATAACTTCATTGTATTCTACCTAGATAGGGATAGTTATAGAGAGCAGGGGAATGGTGTTCCCTAGTTTACTACTATTAAATGATTAGAACAAATTTGGTTATTGGACTGGCTGAGTGTTACTTTGGAAGGGGAAGAAGTTACAAAGGTGAGGTATACTGTCATCAGGTATAATTTGAGAGAATAATGGAAAAGACATTCCTAGTATGCCATACAGTAGTGAGGCACCCTAGAATAGCCACCTAAGGGGAAACACCAAAGATAAGCCTCAGCTGCAGCTGGCCCTCTCAGTGGCTCTCTGAATACTGATTTTTAGTGATGCACATGATCTTGGACAATACCCTTGAACATGACCCCCAATCTCTGCTCATTACTAGTGGTCTCCAGGAATCTGACCTTGTCCAGGCAGCACCAGCTATTGTGACCTTGAAAAAATTACGAAGGGTCAAGGGAAAGAGGTAGTATAGAAAAGGCAGGATAGTGTTCCAGGAAATGCACCTAGCATGAAGTCAGGAAGGGTCTAGATTTGAATCATTCCTCACACACTTGCTACTCTTGTGACTATGAACAAATCATTTAATGTGGCTGAACACTGTAGTTTCCTCATCTGTGGAAATGGGAGTAAAGATACCTGTAGCCTTTACTTCACAGGGCTGTGATGAGGTTCTAATGAGGTAATCTATACAAAGCCCTTTCCAAACCTTGAAGCATTACATAAATGACAGTTATTAACTCAGGTTACTTATAGATATCAAGAGACCTGAGAATAAGATTCAGAGTGCCCATTATCAATATCACCCTTCAGCTAAGAACCTAGGAAAATGCTCTCTCGCTCTCTCTCTCTCTCTCTCTCTCTCTCTCTCTGTCTGTCTGTCTCTCTCTTTCTCTCTCTCTCTACATATACACACACATACATACACATATGTATATACATATACATATGTATATGTAGAGACAGATATATATATATACATATAGATAGATCTATAGATAGATATATGTCTGTCTCTCACTCTTTCTGTATGTACACATATATATAATACAGATATATATACATACATATCCATATATATGTGTGTGTGCATGTATATAGTCTCTCTGTCACTGTTAATTCACACCTGATAAGGATGTACCTCATTCCTCCATACCACTTTCTCCTTCCACAGTAATACTCAACCAATTAAATAGCCAGATTTTTCTGTCTGACTGTTATCTTTCTCTTTGTGTGTCTGAATCTCTCTGTTTCTCTGTCTGTCTCACTCTGTCTCTCTCTTTGTCCCTGTCTCTGTCTCTCTGCCTTTCTCACTCTGTCTTCTGTATCTTTCTGCCTGTCTGGCCAACTGTCTCTCTATCTCTCAAAGGTTAGGAGAAAACCATTCTTGAAATAAAATCATAGCTCCATGGCCAATACCCAGGCAGTGACCTTCTCCTTTTGCATCTAACATTTTAGTCCCCTTCCTGTTCTTATACTCAGGGATGCTCAATCCTTTCTGGAAATGTCATTGAGCTTTTTCTCGTGGAGGGAAGGTGATGCTGACATTCTACTTTTTCCTGTGTTTCCCTGGAGAATGTTTAATCTTGGTGACCTTGCAGATATTTAAGGAAAGTCAATCTCTGGATAGCAACTGTCCTGTGACAGCGGGCATTTTGTCTAAGGGGGCCGAGGGTATCATCCAGCCTAGAGGCAGAAAGGCAAATGGATTTTCCCAGGATTATCATTCATCAATAATGCTCAAAGACTCTGTAATATCATTATTGTTACTTCTAAGAAAACTAAAAGCACAAGTATTTGCCTGACAAGAAGTGAACAAGGACAATGAGAGTTCTTTTCCAAACTTAAGGCAATATGGCTCTCTGTCTCTATGATTAAGTGAAGCACTTGAAATTGGATTTTATATACAAATTAGCAAATGCAGCCTAGTCAAGCAATCTGACTGCTCAGTAGAATGGCAGAGACAAGAAATCTTCTGCGTGGTCATTTCCTTTCTGAAAATGGAACTGTGTTCATGTGATAAGAAAGAAAGAGAGAGAGAGAGAGAGAGAGAGAGAGAGAGAGAGAGGAAGGAAGGAAGGAAGGAAGGAAGGAAGAAGGAAGGAAGGAAGGAAGGAAGGAAGGAAAGAAGGAAGGGGGGGAGAGAGAGAGAGAGAGAGACAAAGAAAGAAAGGAAGGAAGGAAGGTAGGAAGGAAGGAAGGAAGGAAGGAAGGAAGGAAGGAAGGAAGGAAGGAAGGAAGGAAGGAAGGAAGACTACTTTGATTTTGTCCTGATAAGCCACTTCTTAAATACTGTTCTCAGTGCTATAAAACACAGGCTCATGTAACTTCATTTGATCACAAACCCCAGATCTCCTATTTTAGCCCTTTTCTGCTCTGCATTTTGAGATTGAGAAGGAAGAGCCCTTACTACAATATTCTGAAACTCAGCTTGATGTTGACAGGTGGCCCCTAGCAATAGCGATAATCATTGTGCTATCCAGATTACTGATTTATGAATGGACCTGAGAAAGGCTGGAAATTTGGGAAATAATGAATCCCACTGGGGAATAACCTTTCATCTGTTTGTTTGTTTTTAAAGACTGTCTTCCTATCTCTCCCAGATTGGAAGGGCAGTGGCCACTCTGGGGCCCAAGACCATTGCTGATTGGCATGGAAGCTTTCCCCTGATCTATTTCCAACTTGGGCCAGTTCACACTTCTTTAAGCAGCCTGGTAGCCCCCACTACCTCCTCAGGATTCACCATTTTGGTACTAGTCTCAGTGTGGACACCTGATCACCCTTAGCCCTACTGCAACTCAGAGCTAGCAAACTCAAGAGATCTATTAGCCTCAGTCTTCCTTCAGTATCAGGGAAATAGATCAGGGAAACCTTGGAAATCATTTACTCCAACCTCTGCATTTGACAAATGAGGGAACTGAGGTCCAGAGAGATGAATGATTCACACAACACTGTGCGTTGAATTTGTGGCAGATTTGTATCTCAAACCTGGACTTTTTTTGTTGTTTTTACACCAGTATCAGTGTTCTTAATCCTAAACCATATCTGTCCCCTTCCAGTTCTAGAATTCTATGGTTACTATTTGTGAGCATTTTAATCACTGAAGCTAACAAAATTTAGAATACAAGACAGTAAAAAGCCAGAACCCAGATCATGGACCCAAAACCATGAATATCATTCAGAATGACATCCCGTCCTGTCTTTTTTTTTTTTAAATTACAAATGGTTCAAGAAAGTCTGGTTGCATGGGGTCATACTATAGTGGCTGATAGCCCTTTAGCAGGCGAAGTGATACAGAATAGTGTTATGCCTATGTCTTCTGAAGCCAGCTATAAAGCTCAAACATATGCCTCTGGAGTATAACTAGGGAGAGTCAGAGCTAAACACAAAACAAAGGCATGAGGATTTGTGAAGAAAGAATAGAAATCCCTGTGCCCTCATAAAAGATAACCCTTAAGTAAATGAAGGAGCAAAATCTAAATATAAGTGCTGGGACCATGGGTACAGATGGTCCTAAAACTGCTAAGTAAAGCAGGGAAGTGGGGCCGTATAAGTAAAAAATAAGGACAGCTCATAACAGTGGCTCCTTATGAAGGATCAGCTATTGCTTATGAAGAATTTCCCAGAAGATAGGAATATTTCTCTTCTAATTCACATACACTGCTCATAACTCTCTGGGAGTCTTTGGAATTTTTACTAAGTATCCAAAAATCTAAGCAATAATTTTCAAACACTCCCATTTTTTTGCTAGCAGAAGGATATTTATAATGTCCTTCCTGAGTAATACCTTCAGTGTAAAGTCACCCAGAGGCATGATGTGCCCAGATGGTCCAGATAACGGGCCACACATCAAAAGCCCACTCAAGCACCTGCGACAATCTACATCTTACCATGGCTGCAGCACTCAGAGTCTTCACACCAGAATATGAGGTAATGGTTGTGGTTCCTGAGTTACCGGACAAGGAGGGGAAGAAAAGAGCTACAGTCACAGAAGCAGCCCTCTCTTCCCACCTCTTGCTCTTGGCCTGCTGGAAATCAGGGCTATTGATGTAGATTTCAATCTATCAACAAGCATTATTAGGTGCTAGATGCTGGTCAGTGTGCCTGACACTGGGGACACAAAGACAGAAGTGAAAGCCACTGGCCTCAAGAAGCTTACAGTCCAACTAGAAAGACAACATATACATATGTAGGCAGATACAAAAGATGCAAGATAATGTGGGAGGAAAGCAGTAGCAGCTTAGGAGAATCACCTTATGCCAAAATGGAGCACTTGAGTTGGGCCTTAAAGTAATCTAGAGATTCCAAGGCAGGGAAACGCAGCATAGAGGTGGTAGTTAAAATCATGAGAGTGGGTGGGCTTTCTGAGGCAAAGAGTAGCCAAGAAGAGCAGAAGGCAGAAGGTAGTTTCTTGGAAACTGAGTACCTGGACACATTAGGAAGTGGAAGAGGTGCCAGGAAGGGTATTTGATCGAGTGCTGGCATTCAGGTCAGAGGACCAGGGTCCAAATCCTGGCTCTGCCTCTTCTATGTGTATAATCTTGGGTAAGGTACATATTTGGAGGAGAGGGGTGCCTTCTCATCTATAAAAAGAGAAGGTTGGACTAGATGACCTCTAAGGTCCATTTCAGCTCTAAATCTATGATTCTATGAGCCTATGAGTAAGCCAGCATTAGGCCCATCCTAGAGAAAGGACTTTAAGAATTTGAGAAAGTACTTTATGAACATTCAGGCAAACATTAAAAATAAACTCTTATTGCACAAAATGGCCATAGAGCATGAATCACTTGTGACAAATTTCTTCTTTTCAACAATAATGTTTGTTTTGAGTCCAGTTAAGTTTGGTTAACAATTATTCATTGAACTCATATTTTATGCCCAGCATTGTGTTAGGCAATGATGCAGATTCAAAAGAAGCATATGACTTTATGTGCAAGTTGGCTGGAGAATTCTTTCATGTAATGCAAATAGAGAACAATGAGAATCCACAAATAATCATGGTCTGAGTGGCAGAGTGCAAATTGTAAGTACAGTAGGAACATAAAGGTCTGTGAGTTCAGCCAATGAAGGCTATGTGGACGCAGCTAGTCCTTGAAGCAAAGGGAGGACTTGGGTAATTAAAATGGATTAGGGTTGCAGGAGTACCTCAGATTATGAAGGCAGCATGAATGAAGGGGGAGGAGCACAATGAAGAAAGGTAAGGTGACAAAGTGGAACTTCATTTTGGGACATAATGAGAGATAAGACAGGCTCTGTAAGTTGAAACCAGCAGAGGAGTTGGATACAGTGAGCAATGGGAAAATCTTTGTAGGTTACTGAAGAGGCGACTAACATAATGCAAAGCAGTGTTTGGGGTAAACTAGAAGCATTTAGGATATTAACAGATTGGGTGCAGCCCCTGAGGTAGGTTTACATGAGGACATGGACATATCAACGTCATGGTGATGGCAGCAGAAGAGATAGTGTGATGTCATGGCACATGATCTGTATCTTTGGAGCAGACATTCATATCGATGAGGTCACAGTGTGGGGCAACAGAAAAAACACTAGCTCTGGAGTGTGAAGACCTGAGTTACAATTCTTCTTTGGAAGGTTACTTCTTCCCTTGGGCAAGTATGCCCTTGGGCAAGTCATTTAAATTTCTGTGATCCTCAATTTCCTTTTCTGAAAATGAGAGATGATCTTGATGTCCTCAGAGGTCCCCTATACTCCTATGATCTTATAAAATTTAGGACACATCAGAGAAGGCACAGCCTAGAGGTGGGATGGGGAGGGGTCAGAAAGGAGGCTATTCTCAGTAATGAAATGATAAGGGCCTTGATTCCAGGTAGTATGTGGCCATGGGAATGAAGAAGAGGAAAATTACAAACATTCTGAAGAAAGAATCGACAGGATTTGGTGGCAGTGGCCAAGGAAATAAAAGAGAAAAAATGAATCAAAGATGAGCCCATAGTTCAAGACTGGATTACTGCAAAACTGGTGATGCCACTAAGAAGAATAGAGAAACATCAAAAGGCAACTGGTTGGTGGAGGAAGAGGAAGAGTTGAGTTTTGAATGAACTGAGTCTGAGGTGGCAAAAGAACATACAAGTGGAAGTGTCTAGAGCTAGTTGGACATATGGGAAGGACGAGGGTGCGAGTGAGTGGTCAGGGCTTGGGAATACAGGTTTGGGATAGTAGAAAAGTTACAGAAGTGAATGAGCTCTCAAGGGAGATAATCTCTCTAGAGAAATAATGATAATAGCTAGCATTTATACAATACTTTACAAACATTATTAACAACCATGGGAGGTAGTTCCTATTATTATGCTCATTTTATAGATGAGGAAACTGTGGATCTCTGCAGAGATAAGCCAAGGAAAATGTGGCATGATTCAAAGGAAAGAGACCTGGCCCCTATTCCTAGCTCTATCACTAATCAGCTGTGTAACCGTGGGCAGTTTACTTTACCTCTCCCAGCTTCAGAGGTTAAGTGACTTTCCCAAGGTCACACAGCTAGTAAATATCTCAAACAGGATTTAAACTCAGATCTTCCTGATTCTAAGTCCAGTACTCTATCCACTGTACCATGTACATGTGCCATATACTCCAATATGGCAAGGAAAACATAGTATGGTTCAATGAAAAAAAAAACACTGGCATAATAGTGAACTGGGAGAAGAACAGAGAACCAAGGGCAAATCAAGTCATGAATTATTTATTAAGTATTTGCCGTGTGCTATGTGCTATGCTAAGTGCTGACACTGCAAGTACAAGCAGAAAGAACATCTTCATCCTCAAAAAGCTTACCTTCTAATAGGGGAAGGCAACACTTACAAAGCACCTGAAAAAGAGTGCAGGGAATGATGGTGCTGGTGAAGGTGCTGGTCACAGGTGGAGCAAGGCAAAAAAAAAAAATGTTCAGTAAGTCAACAACAGAGCCTGGAGAGGAATAAGAAAACGATTAGCCTGGACCGCTTCCCTAAATTGGAGGTTTTGGAAAGGGCAAGCCAATCAAAGGGAGAGGCTCCCGGGGTGGAGGGTCCAGAGGCCAAATGAGCTTGTAGGGTGAAGAGGTTTCTATGGCATGGTAAAGAAAGTCCTATGGAGATGGGTCAGCAGTGATGCCTGGAAAGGAATGAAGAGGGCAGTCTTGGAGAACGTCTACAAGCAGTGGTATAGAAATGGAAGAGCTAACAGCTAAGGTGACAGAATAACAACACTAGAGAGATAAGAGTAGAGGAGAACCAGGTTAATGTGATGTCATGAAAATTGAAAAAAAAAAAAGGAGTTGCATTCAAAAGAACGTGAGGCTAATCAACAATCCCAAAGAAGGAAACAAACATTTATTAAGCACCTACTATGTACCAAGCACTGTGCTATGCACTTTACAAATATTAACTCATTTGATCCTTACAACAATTCCCAGAAGGTACGTGCTATTACTTTTACATTTTACAGTTGAGGAAATTAAGGCAAATAGAGGTCAAGTGACTTACTCAGGGTCACACACTTAGTAAGGTCAAATTTGAACTCAAATCTTTCTGACTTCAGGTCCAGTATGCTACTCACTGTGCCACCTAGCTGCCAAATAACCCAGTAGGATGAGGATTAAGAAAAAAGTCATTGAATTTTGCTAAAAAGGGATCACTGGTGGTCTCTCATCACAAAATGTCAATAGAGAGGCATTGGTCCTCATTTCAAGAAGATCATAAGAGAAGAGAGGATGGAGGTATCAGGGACAGTTCCTATGTCCTCTAAGAATCTGGTTGAGCCTAAATAGGACAGGCTCTAAGTGCCTTTTAATAGGATTCAGACCATGCCTTGATAATGACATGACCTTACTTTATACCAGGATAGAAGAAATGCCAAGGAAGTAGCAGACTGAATGTGGTTCACCCCACCATAGACAGCAGAATATTCAGCAATTACAGACTGTGAGGTATATGCAGGCAACACCCTCAGGACCTGGAGACTCCTGTTATCTCTGAAGAGATATGCCAAGGAAAACTTGGCATGATTCAAAGGAAAAAGACATGGCCTTTATTCCTAATTCTATCACCAACTACCTGTGTGAACATGAGCTTTACTTCGGTCCTTTCATCTGTCAGTGGAAATATTTTCTCTACCAACACCAGAGAGGCACTGTGAGGGGTCAAGGCAAGAATCATTATTTTTACTAAAATAGGATCACAGGATTTAAACCTGGAGGAGACCTCAGAGATTATTTCATCCAATTTCCTTTATTTTACTGATAAGGAAACTGAGGCCCAGAGAGGCTAAGGGACTTGCCCAAGGTCACACAGATAGTAAATAGCAGAACTGAGGTTCAAACTCAGACGCTCTATCTCCAGAGCTAGGGCCCTTTCCCCATCTCAGAAAGTCTCAGATGTCTGATTACTTCTCCACCTAGCCAGTTCCACTCTGCTGATAGGCACAAGATGGTGGTGGAACTTGGGAGTAGAATATTTCAGTTCCAGTCCTTCCCAGGGAGGAAGTCCAATGCCTACAGGTATGGGCAGCAGGGCTGCCACTGTGCCAGGTTCATAAAAGGTGGCATAGGATATATTGTTATTGTTCAGTTGTTTCAGTCATGTCTAACTCTTCGTGACCCATCTGGGGTTTTCTTTGTTTGCCATTTCCTTCTCAGCTTATTTGACAGATCAAGAAATTGAGGCAAACAGGGTTAAATGGCTTGCCTAGGGTCACATAGCTAGTGTCTGAGGCCAGATTTGAACTCAGGAAGATGAATCTTCCTGGTTTCAGGCAAAGATGTTATCCTAAATCCAACTTTGACCACGGCCTATGAATCACTGACAGTGTCTTCTCTAGATAATGTACTGACTTGGGCACAAAAGGGTTCCATGGTGTTTCATAGTGTTCTCCAGTGCCCAGAATCAGCTAAATCATTCATATGGCATGTATGCTGCTTCTGCTTCCTGATGCAGATGTAATACAGACCTGGCGGGCTGCCAAAGCCAGAAAGAGGCACCTGGGAAAGAGATGGAGGACGGAGTTATCAAAAAGGATATGCGGGGCCCAGGTACACTCACTTACTGCTAACATCCATCCCAAGCGGGACGGAAGAGCCAGCAGGGAAGCACAAGGATCTTTTCATGCCTGGACTCACACTTCACTTGTGTATGTTCACCAAGGTCGGGGCATACAGGGAATTGAGGATATTATCAACACTGAACAATTAATTATAGCCTTTTCACCCAGGCTCCTAGAAGTCCAGGGCAAGAGGAAACAATCAATTGTGTCCTTCAAAGAATAATATTACCTCTGGGCTGGCAGCTTAATTAGCAACACCTGAGCTTTCTGAGGCTGAACAGGGAATACCAGCATGAGCTTCTAAATAGAGTATCAGGAAACACAGTGATAGGGCAGCCAGGCACAGTGGCAGGAAAAACACTCAATATGGAGTCAGAGAACGTGGGTTCAAATCTTGGCCCTGCCGCCTAAGAACTGTGTGGCTTGTAATAAATTACATACCCTCTCTTGGCCTCAGTTTCCTCATCTGTAAAGTTAGGAAGTTGTAGTAGATTATCTCTAAATTCCTTAATGACTCAATTCTATTGGTCTATAATGAAGAATAATTATCATTATTATTATTATAATATCTCATATTTATAGAGAGCTTTACAAAACCCTTTGCTCATAACAACACTGTGAGGTACTTGGCATTATTGTCTCTATTTTATAGATGTAGCCAGAGTTGGATTGGAGTACTCCCTGTGGAGCTGAAATGAGCTCCCCTGGCTACTTCTGGTAACACACTTGTTCAGCATTCAAAGGCTTGGTACTTTGGGATAACAAAGCAACCCCTTGGTCCCTGTGCCAGCAGCAAAGGGAAGGGGATGCATCGAAGGGGATTTGTACTGAGGCAGCAAGGGTCAACCCCCACTAGACTTTAAAGGGACAACAGACTGCTCTTGCTTTCTTCTTCTTCTCTCTCAAATGTATACTATGGAATATTCTCTCTCTCTCTCTCTCTCTCTCTCTCTCTCTCTCTCTCTCTCTCCCTCTCTCTCCTTACTGAGAGGAAGAAGGAAGAGTAGGGCTACTCCTCCCACCCACCCCCACTGGCTGCTTGCATATGGCATCTGTTCCCTAATCTAGCTGATGCTAAAGCTAAGAGCACTGGCTGCCTCTTCTTTTTCCTTTCCCTGTAATCAAATAGTAAGCCTGAGATAGACATTTCTAGCCTGGGAAGCAAATGAACAGTGAGTTTAAGAGGTCAGACACTCCTGGATTTCTCAGTCAGTGCCAGCTGCCCTGTGAGAGATATACCTTTCAGCCAATTCCAAGGTTTCTGGGACCTTCACCAGTCATCTTGACTTTTATCTTGCCCCTGGCCTCTGGAGGAGAGAGTGAGGCAATGACTTTGCACAGCCCTGCCTCACTTAAATCCAACTCACTTGCAAGTCATCACCCTCATGATATCCTCTTAAAGAATGAAGGATGAACAACAACATTTCTAGGAGGAGAAGATAGCAGAACCCAATCCCTGACCTGATTTTCCAGGAGACGTGAACCCTGAGGGATATTTTTTAGGAGACAGTACAGAGTGAAAGTGAACATGAAAAGCTTTTTCAATAGTCTCTGTTAGTGTTTCAGGCTTTAAGTACCAACCTCCTAGAAGGTTCACCTTCACCTTGGCTTTCAATGAGAAGTGCCTGGTTAAGGCTAAAGCTCAGCAGGCAAACCAGTGCTTCAAGAAAATCTCAGTAACACTCACTAGCTGTGTGACTCTGGGCAAGTCACTTAACCCGGATTGCCTCACCAAAAAAAAAGAAAGAAAGAAAATCTCAGGAAGTTTGCCACAATTATTGGCTCTGACATCCAGGCTGCCACTCTTCCTTCAACCCATTTCATCAGAGAAATATCAGAGCAGGAAGAATCTCAGAATCCATCTAGTTGAACCCATAACTCTACAGGGATCCCCACTGACAGCATCCCCCAATAGTGGTTGTTCAGGATTCACTTTGAGATCTCTAGTGAAGGGGAACCCACTCCATTCTGAGGCAGTGTGCTCCATTTTTTGACAGCTCCAATCATAAGCAACTTTTCTTTTCCTGAAGAATGAATCTGCTTCTCAATAGCTTCCATTCTTTGCTCCTACTTTTGTCCTCTAAGGTCAAGCAAAAGCAAGCTAATCCTTCTGCCACAAGAGAGCCCTTTAGACACTGATAGATAGCTATCATAGCCTCATTTAGTCTCCTCTTCTCCAAACTAAACTTCAGATGGGATGGTCTCATAGTCCCTCACCAATATTGCTGCCTTTCTCTGGATGCTCTCCAGCTTGTCAATCAATGTCCTTCCTAAAATGTGTGAGATAGGATTGAGGGGACCTTCCAGAAAAGGGAGATTAGGCTTTTAAAAAGTGATTTCCAAAAGCTCTCTGAAACTAAAAGTGTTTAGTATTAATTTGAGAGGCTGAGCATTATCAAAGCATCTAACACTTTCTGTGAATGAGCTATCCCTTCCTGGACAAAATGATAATGCTGACCCTTCCATTCCAAGTAATTTTGCTAAAAATGTAACTAAAAAGACCAATATTTGTTCTTTAAACCCAATTATTACTCAGTACCCAAATCTTTTTCCATAGGATTTCATAATCATGTCTACTATCTACTCTTTATAGTGATGCTTTGAGATAGATTATCACTGCCACACTTAAACTGGGGAAAAGGTAGATAAGTGACTTGGATAGAGCAATACACCTGGACCTGAGCTGAAATCCAGATACTTGTTAGCTATGTGACCCAGGGCAAGTCTCTGTCTCAGCTTTCTGATCTGCAAAATGGGGATAATAACTATCTCCCAGGTTGTTGCAAGAATCAAATAAGATAATATTTTTAAAGCACTTTGTAAACCTTAAAGCACTTTATAAATGCTAGTAGTAGTAATAGTAGTAGTATTGTTATTATTACTATTACCCAGAGAGATTAAGGTATTTATTCAAGGTTATACAACAACGAAATCGGAGCAGGAACTAAAATCACAAGGCCCTGTTTCTCTAATCCCTTTCTTACCACGCTACTCCACCCCTACCAGGCACATCACCATTCTAAGATAGTATGTGTGTGTGTGTAGACAGAGAGCTATATGTTAGATAGCTATATATAGATATGTATAATATATACATATGTGTATTTTTAAGAATAGTGGATTTTTGGAGTCAGAAGATTTGGGGGGGAATCCTAATTCTGCCACTAAAAACCATGGAATCTTGGACCCACAATTTAACCTCTTATGGCCTCAGATTCATTGTCTGTAAAATGAGAAGGTTGGACTAGATCACTTCTAAGGTCCCTTCCGGGTCTTGATTCCATGTATCTATGACCTCCCAAACCACCATGCTAGGATCTAAATCTTCTATTAAAAAATGGAAGTCCTCTGAGTCCAGTGGCAATGAGTAGTGGCCTCTCTTTAGGACCAAAATGGTACTGCTATGTGCCAACTGCCCAGTGATGGATGGAGCCTTGAAAAGAAGGAAAATCAAGGAGAGTTAGAGGCAGAGCTGGAATGGTTATGGTCAGCCAGGTGTGTGCCTAAAAGAAGAAAGAAAAATAAATTAAAGTCTTTCATCTGGAAAATAAATAGCAAACTGCAGTGAATTTGTGCCCTGCATGAATGAGCTAGGGAGGCTTAATTCTCTAATTATTACCTCTCTTCTCTCCATGGAGATAAATAGCAGGTTGGTAGAGATAATCAGGGCATAAAACACTATGGCCTCTTGAATTCTATCTTAATGGAGTTTTTTCCCTTAAATTACTTTTGCCCTGGTGAAAGATTTGGGACCACATTTACTTTTCCCAACTCCTCCCCTGTCACACATACACTCTTCCACACCATTAACCATTAAATGCTTTAGCATGCTGGAGTCCAGAATTACTTCAGCAGAGCTAGCCCCCTCAGACTCACGATTTTTTGCAATTAGCTGACAAAGCAAGCAGACATCTCTGTTGTTGACTCCACCCTACCTTTCCGGACTAATCACATATTGTTCTCCTTCACACAGTCTACGTTCTAGCCAAAGAGTCTACTCTCCAATCCCAAAAGCTGGTATCCCACCTTCCACCACCCAACCATCCATCCACTCACCCCCATGCCTTTAGAGAGACTACTACCCTGCCTGGAATACAATTTCTTCAAGTTCTAGCTCATGAAGTCTTTTCTGATTCTTCCCCATTGTTAGGACTTTGTCCTTCCTCAAATGAAAGGAAATCAGGTTGAAACATTGAGCATTTCAGAGTTCATGAGTGAGAGAGAGGGAAAGAGACAGAGACAGAGACAGACAGACACAGACAGACACAGACAGACACAGACAGACAGAAGAGGTGATGGGAGACAACCAGAGAGAAATCTCTGTGACTGAGCAAGTCCCTTCACTCCCTCATGCTTCATTTTCTTCCTTTATAAAATAAGAGAGTTACACTAAAAGATTTCCAAAGTTCCTTTCAGCTCTAATAATTTATATCTCTATGAGAACTGGAAGATCTCTAGTCTCCTGTTCTCTAATTTATTGGAGAAGCAGAAGAAGAACATGCCCTTTTCTGGACCTCCTATTTTATTTATTTTTTTTCTCTTCATTTCCAGTTCGGGAAATTCTTTTCCTATTGTGTGCTGCCCTTGACTGCTCCCTGGCAGTCATTGTAGAGCTGAATGCTACAATTCTAAATGAATGCATATCAATTTCATGAAGGGGGGGGGAGATAAGGTGGGGCAGGGAAGGAAGAGAGATCAAGGCAGTTCTCCTATTTTAAAGGATGTGACCATTTGCTGTCAATAGACAGATAGCTGTCCCTTAAATCTTGTCAAAGTATTTAGACGTAGAAAGTACCTTAAAAGTCATCTATCTAATCCAACTTAGTCATTTTTTCAGAGAGAGGTAATGTCAACTTTTTTGTTCAGGAAGAATCCATTCCACCATCTATCTAAGCAGTGGAATGGTGTAAGTGCTGCAAAAAAGTCCACTTTTCTTCCAGTTACTACATAGTCCTGATATTCATAAGAAAAAAAAAATTCCACTTGATGTTATCATCAGCTATTATGGGACAGAGGTGAGGACCTGGGTCCTCAATGGCTGTTCCAATAAACCACAAACTCTGGCAATTTCTACCATGTTTAGAAATGGCTCAAGTATAGTCCCACCAACAGACTATGTCTACTTTCTGAGAACTAGCCTGATTAAATACAGAGGGGCTCACCACTAAGAATCTGGTCACTCAGGCAGCTGGGCAGTACAATGGATAGAATACTGGACCCAGAGTCAGAAAGAGATCAGTTCAAAATCTGACTCAGATGCTTATTAGCCATATGAACCTGAGTAAGGTAATTAACTTCTCTCAGCTGCAATGTCCTCATCTGTGAAATGGGGATAATAATAGCACATACCTTGCAGTACTGTTGTGCGATGATGTGAAAAGCTCTTTGCAAGGCACCATTAAAATTCTAGCTATTATTATTACTAAGCAATGAATTCCTTGGCCATGGCAACCAATGAAACAAAGAAAAAATTTTAAATATTCCTCAAACCTGTCTGACCCTCTTTAGCCACTGTAGTATCAATGGTGGAATATGGGAAAGAGGCGGCAGAGGGTGCTAAGGATCAAAAATTTTTAGACTAGTTATAAACTTTAATCTAACCACTGGCATTCTAAATGTGAGATTTTTATCCAATGAGCAATGAGTGGACATACTATTGGAGGAGTTGTACCTTAGTCAAACTGATATCCTTTCCATAAAAGAAGCCAGAAGATATAAATGAAAGATGGCTCACAGGCATTCCTTGGAGAGACATACACAAAGGAGTGGGCAGAACTAGTTTCTTTATCTTGCACCAAAAGGACTTTTTAATGGCTATCTTAAGGTAGAAGTACATGACAGTAATATCCACCCATATGGTTCAAAAATATAGTTTGTAGGGGGTGGGGACAAGATGGCAGAGTAAAAGCAGTGACTTGCTTGAGCTCTCTCCCAAGCCCCTCCAAATACCTGTAAAAAATGATTCTAAACAACTTCTAGAGCAGCAGAACCCACAAAAAGACAGAGCGAAACAAACTTCCAGCCCAAGGCAACCTGGATGGTTGTTTGGAAAGGTCTGTTGCACCAGGCTGGGAGAGAAATGTAGTTCAGTGTGGGCACGCAGGCAAAGGGCAGGCCTCAACGAACCTGGAGAGACAGATGTGGTGGTTTCCAGACTTCTCAACCCACAAACACCAACGAAAACTTAAAAGGTCAGTAGGAAAAGTCTGTGACCATGGTGAGAGAGAAGCTAATTCCTATACCAGTCCCAGTGCAGCCCCAGGGGAGTGACTACTTTCAGAGCCTCTAGCCCACAGACAGAGGGGGAATTGAGTGGCTGATCAGAGGGAGACTGCAGGGATCTCTTTGCTGGTGCTGAGGAAAGATTCTCCTGCTTTGCCCATGCTTAGATGTGGGTCACAGTTCTGGGTGGCAATCCTGGAGCAAGGAGAAATGTTGGCATGGTGGAGCTCGTGGTAGTGGTGAAGAAGGAAATCCTCCTCACTGTTCCAAGGCAGAAAAGAGTGCTTGTGGTCACTCATAGACCAGAGCCCAGGCCAGAAAAGGAGTAAACATCTCACCCTTGATTGTACCACCTTGGAAGAATGGAAAACTTACAGGTCCCTAGAAGTATCTCTGAAAACAGCTGCACAAAACCCCCAACCTTGGGAGAGTACATTTTCCTCACTGGGAACAGACCCTTACCTTAACAAAGAGTTTATAACTCAAGTTATTGGCTAGGATCAAGAGTAAACTCTGCAAAAAAAAAATTTATATATATCAGACCATAGAATCTTTCTTTGGTGACAAAGAAGATCAAAACATACAACCAGAAGATAACAAAGGAGGTAGAGTGGGGTAAATTATCTCACATAAAACAAACAAGAAAAGGCTTTTACAGTGGAGGGGAAGTGGGGAAAGGTGAGAGGAAATGAGTGAATCTTATTCTCATAGGATTTGGATTAAGAAGGGAATAACATACACACTCAATTGGGTATGGAATTCTATCTTACCCTACAGGAAAATAGAGGGGAAGGGGACAAGAGAACAGGGGGATGATGGAGGGGAGGGCAGATTGGGGGAGGGGGTAAACAGAAGCAAACACTTCTAAGGAGGGACAGGGTCAAAAGAGAGAACAGAATAAACGGGAGGTGAGATAGGATGAAGGAAATATAGTTTTCCACATGACTACCATGGAAGTGTTTTGCATGACTACATGTGTATAATCTGTATTGAGTTGCTTGTTTTCTCAATGAGCGTGGGTGAGGAGGGAGAAAGGGAGAAAATTTGGAACCCAAAGTTTTAAAAACAAACGTTAAAAATTATTTTTACATGCAACTTGGAAATAAGATATACAGGCAATAGGGTATAGAAATCTATCCTGCCCTACAGGAAAATAGAAAGGGAAGAAGATAAAAGAAGGGGAGAAAGATAGAAGGGAGGGCAGATTAGGGGAACGGGTATTCAGAATGCATGCCATCTTGGGGTTGGGGAGGGACAAGATGGGGAGCAATCTTGTGGAAATAAATGTTGAAAACTAAAAATTAGAAAAAAAAAAAAAAGAAAGAAATGATGAGCTGGCTGGCTTCAGAAAAAAACCTGGAAAGACTTAAATGAACTGATGCTGAGTGAATTGAGCAGAACCAGGAGGACACTGTACAAAGTAACAGCCACAATGTACAATAACTAACTTTGACAGTCTCATCTCCTCTCAGCAATGCAAGGATCCAAGACAACTCCAAAGGACTCATGATGGAAAATGCTGCCCACATCCAGAAAAAAGCTATGAAGTCTGAATGCATATTGAAGCACATTATTTGACCTCTCTTTTCTTTTTCTTTTTTTTTTTTCCTTCTTTCTCATGGTTCCTCCTACTGGTTCTGATTCTTCTTTACAACATGACTAGTGTGAAAATAGGGTCAACATGAGTGTATGTGTAGAGTCTATATCAGATCGCTTGCCGTCATAGGATGAGGGTAAGGGAGAGATGGAGAGAAAATTTGGAACTCAAAATTTCATGGAAGTGAATGTTGAAAACTAACAATAAGTTAATTAATTAAAAATATACAGTTTGTGGGCAATGTGGAGTTCTAGACACAGCCTTGGAAGAATATTAATCTATTCTTTCACTCATGTGGCACCTCTGGAGAGGGAAACATGTGGACAATGATGAGAGTGACCAGAATCTGGTCACATGGCCAGAGAAGGGAGATTTCCAAAGCAGCATGATCCCAGAATCTAGTCTTCTGGTAAATAAAGGAGGATATTCTGGGTGGTGCCAGCCTTCATATGTAATCATAAAATTGAGAGTTTAGAAATTGGGCTCTTTAACAAACAAACAAAAAAGTTAGAAGAGTTTCCTGGGTCCCATAAAGGGTAAGTTCACTCTTGGGGATAATCAAAAACTCATTTAACTATTCAAAAGCATTTACTGTCACTATGTTCCAGGCATTGTGCTAAGTGCTGGTTATAAAAAGAAAAAGCACTCCATTCAGGTATCCATACCATCAGAATAATTTATTATAATAATAACAAAATGTAAAGTATAGGCTGTTCTATAGTGTGTCTCCAGTCCATTGCATCTATCGGCTCCTCCTGTGCTAAGGGCCACATTCACAATGTTCTTCTTTTACCAAAAAGCACAATGTCTAGCAAGTTTCCTTTCTCTAAATGGACAGATCCCTGAACTTTCAAAATTGGGGTTCAAAATCACCCTCAACACAGGCGCTTCCCATGCAAAACCCCTTCTCTTGTTAGAAGACTATATTATGGAATGATGATGTCTAAGAAACCCCTCATCTTTGAAACATCTGTACTTCTGCCCCAAGGCAGCCAATCAAAACTCCTGGGAGGAGGAAAGACCCTCTCATATACACCCAGACACACAAAGAGATAGGACCAATCTAGTTCTGCTGATCTCTTAAGATCTCTACTGAATGAATACCAAGGAGAAACAGAGAAACAAATGTTTTATTTTATAGAACAGGGCAAAACAGTCCATTCCATAACAATGGAAGCCAATCACTTTTTCCTGGCGGAAGCCTCCAGCAGTGAAAAGCATCTTCCAACCAAAGTGGTGTTCTGTGTGTTCCTCACATACAGCATTCCATCTCCCATCTCTTTCTTTCCTTGGCTATCCTTCACAAACTTCGCATCCTTCTCACTTCTCTCTCAAGGATTCCTTCTCCTTCTCTTCCTTTAAGATGACGCTCAAGCATGACTTTCTATATCAAACCTCTCTTGATGCCCCCCAAATGCTTCCCATGATAGAATGGAAGCTCCTTGAAAGTAAGGATTGTTTCATATTTTTGGATTTGTAACCACAGCCTGGCACTGCACATAGAATTCAGTAGGTTCTTAATAAATATTTGTTGACTAATGGATTGACCCAGAGACATATCCACATCCTTCACAGACAGCTGCAATGCAAAGTCCAAACAAAGGCTCATCACTTTGTAAGCTCATCAGACAAATCTGATCAGCTACACTATAATTATTTAAAATTTTGACTTAGTCATCTGTAGCCTTAAAAGCTGTTTTCTAATAAGGTATCTCCTTATGTGTATGTTAATTTTTTCCAAATGATTTAGCAATTTCATTATTGGCTAATGCATCAATGCGAGGGACCTAAGCCTTGAACTGACTTTATTTTTTGTGTGCTATTACATAGTCATTTTAAAGTTTTACTTTTCTGCTTAAGTTTCTGTTTCCCAGCAATTAGCTTCTCAATCTCTGGTTTTCCCACCAGAGATAGGAAAGGTATGTACAGTTTTTCCAGCCCAGTGTTTTCCCTTTTTGTCAGACGTCCTGTGTAAGGCAATCTGGGGAGGATTTCATCTTGAAGATAAACCTCCAGCCCAAAGTCACAAGTTCATCTGTACTCCTTCACCCTGTGGGAACTCGGCTTAGGAAGACAACAATAACAACTACTTTTTTCAGTATTTTTCCACCAAGCATATAAAACTTCTCCCTGGTAGAAACATATTGAAGGTCTCAATATATAGGGCAACAGCCTTAATTGTCAAAAACTTATTCCCAGTTAATTATTAATGGGGTTTGCAGTGCCTCCAGTAATCATGAGAATAGTATAAAGGGTTGACACATGATTTCTTGTATTATTGTTCAAGGACCTGCAATGAACTGTATTTGCTGTATTTGAGGCTACTGGTTGACACCTGTACCTATGTATGCCTGCAACAAACTTCAATTCACTCTGTAAATATATGTCTCTTGTGTAGTTACTGCCTAAATGGAAGCAGAGCTTTCATTGGCTTGTCCATCAGGTTTGCACAACTTGGATCAATGGTCTTCTAGGTATAACTATCAAGTGAGGAGATGAATGTCCATTGAAGGCATTTCCTACTGTGATGGAGGATGTCTAGCAGATTCCCAATGGAATCAATGGACAAGTACCAGGCCTTGAGGACACAACAAAGGATGGAACCCTCTTTGCTTGCAAGATTACATTCTAATTGGAAGACATGTACACATAAAAACACAGCATAAACATAAAAGCAATAAGCACAAATATTTACTACATAGCTAAATACAAGATAGTTTGGGAGGGAGCGCACTAGCATTTGGGGAGATTTAGAAAGGCTTCCAACAGAAATTGGGATTTGAGCTGAGTCTTGAAGGAAGCCAGAGAAACTAACCAAGTTGACTTTCCCAGTCCATCAATGATGTGTATCCCTTGTGCACTGAATTGTGCTATAATCTGACTTAGGGGCAGAGTAAATGAAAAGGATGGATTCAGGTGACTCTGTGTCATAAAGTCAACAATAGCTACACTTCATATCAACATCTGAGCTCTTTCCTATTTTGTCAGACTAGCCTGTGTCAATGGCAGTCAGTAATCTCAGAACCATGATATAACATTTACAAAGTGCTTTCCCCACAACATCCCTGTGAAGTTCCTAGTGCAAGTACTACTGTTTATATTTTCAAGTGCAGGAAACCAAGGCTCAGAGGAGTGAATTAACTTACCCATGTTCACATTACCAGGATTAAAAAATCAAGGATCTTGATTCCAAATCCCCCTATCCCTATATCAAAATTTTTCTCACGTAAATAAAAACTTGGGTGGCAAGGAAAAGGATTTTGTTTTTTCCAATATGTAGAGTGGAAGAGGATAATTAGCAGTCTAAGTAGTGATATGTCCTTGAAAATAGAGTGTTTGTATTATACCCACTATAACTCTGCTTTTTTGTGATCAATGCCAAGGGTCCAACCCTCCTTGGCCTTTTGTTCTAATTCTTCAGGATGGTGGAATCATGCTACGGTTGCCTTACCTCCACTTCTCTATCAATAGGCAAAAACAACTACAAAAATAAATGGATTTTACATTTTGAATGATGAGACACTGCAGAGTCTAGGATTACTTAGCATAGGATGGATAGGAGATAAAGAAAAATTGATTGAAGCATTTTCCATTTCAGAAAGGCAGACCTTTCCTCCTCAGCTTGTCTGATGAGAATGGGCTCTATAGATACAGAGGTGGTACTGTCCAGGGTTCTGATTTTAAAGGAGAAATAAATATGTGTTGAAGATCAGATACTGGTCGATATAGGTAGAGATAGTTTCTTCTTCAGGAACTCCCTCCCTATGCCATGGTGAAATTATCATATGGTCCCATCCCATGGATCTTGCAGCATGCACCAGTAGGTGAGTGTACAAATATGTGAAGAGGAAATAATACATGGAACAAATGGGCTTTAATCAGAAGCGTGCTGTAATCAGCCCTTACTGCTCCAAGCTGATTGTTAAGTTTTCCACGGGAGCATTTATACCTCTTGGGCTTAGTACGCTGTTTTATTGATTGTCTAGAGTTAAGGAAGGGCAGCTACGTGGTACAGTGGAAAGAGTACCAGGTCTTGAGTCAGGAAAATCTGAGTTCAAATTCAGCCTCAAACACTTACCATTTCACAGATCACTTAATCCCTATCTGCCTCAGTTCCTCAACTGTAAAATGGGGGCAAACTGGAGAAGGAAACAGCAAACCACTCCAGGATCTTTGCTAAGAAAACCCCAAAGTCCATGGAATCACATAGAATTGGACATGACTGATTGACTGAACAACAACAATACTTAAGAAAGTAATGCAGATAATAATGAAGTTTAATTTTAAAAGTGTGCTACACTTTTCAGAAAGACAGTTAAATGTTTACCAGAGTACCACTGGCTTTGATCAGCAAAAGAATTTTTTTCTGTAAATTCTAAAGTAAGGTAAGAGTTGGGGTTAGAAAGCAGGCAAGGATTATTTTCACAGCTACTTTTCAAAAACAGGAAAATACTATGACCCAATCTTAAATGAAATGCTACTGTATTAAGATTTAGAAAAATAACTAATGTAAACTAATATAATGAGTGTTGATAAACAACTTTATTTGGTAATTTGGTTCTAAGACTTTTGACTTCATTAATAAGTAATACATGTCGGGTCAGCTAGGTGGCGTAGTGGATAGCGCAACAGCGCTAGAGTCCAGAGGATCTGAATTCAAATCTGACCTCAGACACATAACATTTACTAGCTGTGTGACCCTGGGCAAGTCACTTAAACCCATAGCCTAGCCAAAAATAAATAAATAAATGAATGAATAACAGGTGTTAAGAATAAAATCAGTCCAGTGAGTGAAAATTTTCGTGGGCTCTGTTTCCTCTATTGTAAAAAGTTTGGAGTAGTTAGCCTCTAAGGTATTTTCCAACTCTAAATCTATGTTATCATGATACTAAGTATTGGAAATGGTTGCCTATTTTATTTTAAAATGAGAGTGTTACCTCTATCTCATACTTTTCCATATCTGCTTATGATTTTTAAACTTCTTTTAAGAAGAAACAAGAATGGTGCTGAGAAAGAATAACCAAGGACAAACTGAGTGTCCAGACTGGAGGTAGAATAAAAGAGTATGAGCCCATAGGAAATAAAAGACCAAGGAGTTTATGATAGCAGCTTACCAGGTTAATGCCACCTATACAAACTTGATATGTCTATGAGTCTCAGCTGTCGATAACAAAATCTAACAGGGGAATCAAAAATTACCTATACTAAACAATTAGAAAACAATTAAGTTTTACTTGTTACTGCTTTTTAATATAGTATGTTAACTGTTCAAGATTTGCATAGTTAATGTCAGTCAGCTTCCCTGAACAAAAGAGGATAATTCCACTTAAAGTCAGGTCAGTGCTGCCCATTAGCCACCTCTACTGCCTAGAAACAGGTCAATTTCAACCTACATCATTTTCCCATGAACCCAAATCATTTTCCCATGATGGGAAAAGTTCCTCCTCCCTCTCTTACCTCCTTCTACTTCTCTCTTAGTTTTGTTAGAAAGGGTATTTGGAAAGTAGAGACTCTGTGATATTCGATTATCTAATGTCTTCATTCAGAAACTTAGACTCCAAGAGCTCTTCCCCCAACCAATTCTTGTCATGATCTTATGTTTCTAAGAAAAAGTTACCCAATCCTTAGCATGGCATTCAAGGCCCTTCACAGTGCATTTCTAGCCTGCTCTCAAGCCTTATCTTCATGTACCCTATGTTCCAGCCTACCTGAACTATTTAATATCTCCCCACCCAATCCTGCCTGTTTGCTACCTCTCTGCATTGCCATCTCCTTTGCCTAGACTGCCTCTTCTTTCTCTTCCCCTTCCCCTACCCATCTCTATCAATGAACATAAATATGAATTGTCTTTCTCACAAAATACTAAAAACTCATTTTTACAGTGTTTTATTAAATTACAGTGTTTTCCTCACATTCTGTCTGTCAGGTAAGTAGTGCAAATTTTATCATCATCCCCATTTTATAGGTGAGGATACTGAGGTCTAGAGAAGGAAAGTTACTTGCCCTGAGTTGCCCAAATAGTATAAGAGTCAGGATTTGAACCCATATGCACTGACTTAAATTTCAATGTTCTTTCCAATACACTATGTTGCCTCTTTAAAAAGAAAAACATAAACTCAAATTATTTCGTTACTTTCATAATATGTATTTATACAAAATCAACTGACAAGAATTGTATTTGATGCTATGCCAATTTCTAAGCCACATCTTATAACGGATACCTATAGTATGAAGGAGGGTAGTTAGGTGGTACAGTGAATGCTAAGCCTAGAGTCAGGAAGACCCAAGTTCAAATTTGGTCTCAGACACTAACTAGCTATGTGACCCTGAGTAAGTCACTTAACCCTGTTTGCCTCAGTTTTCTCATCTGGAAAATGAACTAGAGAAGGAAATGGCAAATGACTCCAGTATATTTGCCAAGAAAACCCCAAATGGGGTCACAAAGAGTTTTATGCAACTGAAAGAACTGAACAACAACAGCATTGTATGAAGGGCAAAGGGATAAAATCAACTCACAGTCTTCACTTCTGCTGAATCTCCCTAGGACATCTGCAGAATCTCTCTTGGGTTCACATACCTAGGGTAGGCCATGCCCATGTCCTAAGTGGAGTGATTTCAAGAGTACTAGGTAAGTGTGTCTCTGTCTTCCTCCCCTGCCCCAGAAAATTTCCTGCATCATCATGTTGTTGCCTCAAATCCCTTTAACCGGAAAAAGTCTTTCATTCCAGGCTGAGAGATGGAAGATTAAAATGCAGCTTCTGAGAAACAGCACTTCATTGTTTTATTCACATTAAGCAACATATAATATCCAGCAATAGTAGCCTTTACATGTGTATAGTATTATAATTTATAAGACACATAAGTACCTCACAAAAACTTACTACATAGGCAGGGATTATCCTGAGAGGCAGCATGGAAATAGCACTGGATCTCTGGAGTCAGAGGACCTGGTTTGGAATCCCAATTCTATTTCTTCCTACCTCTATGTCCTTGGATATTTCACCTCGCTAGGACCAAGTTTTTGTTTTGTTGTGTTGTGTTTTTTTTATCTGTAAAAACGAGAGAGTTTAACCAGAAGATTTCTGAAGTCCCTTCTAGCTTACTCAATGATCTCCCCCACCCCACTCTCTCTGTCTCTCTGTCTCTATCTCTGTCTCTGTCTCTGTGTCTCTGTCTCTGTCTCTGTCTCTCTCTTTCTCTCCTTCTCTTTCTCTCCCTCTCTGTTTCTCTCTCTCAAAACTAAAGATTGCAATGGTTAAGTGACTTACCCAAAATGACATTGCTAGTCCAGAGAGAAACCAGGACTTAAACCCAAGACTTTTGATTTCAAGTCCAGCACTAATCCCAATACACTATGATGCCCCTCCTGCAGGCAGAGCATTTCCTGAGAGCAGAAGGCCACTGGATGGCTGAAAAGGAGGAAGACCCTACAGGCACTGAATATTCAAATTGTAGTCAATGACTTGTGTGACCAAATCACTTTACCTCTCCAGGCCTTAGGAGCTTACATCAAAAGACAAGGGAGTTGGACTAGATGACGGCTTTGCCTATTTCCCCATCTTGCCTATGGTCAGCCTTGTTATAGTAGATAAAACCAAAATAGTAGATCCAGAGGCCAACACCAAAGGAAGTTCTTGCAACTGTTTTTGTTCTAATGAGCACTTTCAAGATGCTTTATTTTCTTACGAGAATGCCCAGGCTAATTTAAGACATTCCTATCTCTGTCTCTTAGCAAGGAGACCTCTGTCTCTCTGGCATCCAAACTCAGAATTATCTTGCATAACTCTGCCCTTACTAGTGTAAGGAAATGTTTAAGGTTGAGAGTCCCGTCATCTTCATTTAAAAATAGTTTGGTAGAACTAGAGGAGACAGCATTGGAAAAGAACTGATTGTATTGGCATTCCAGGAAGCAATGTGTGAGAGCCAAACAGGCATGTAAAGTTCCCATGAGTGTCAATGTTAAGAAAAGGAGATGACACAACGTATTCATAGTAAAAAGCAAACTCAAAACCTGTCATCCATAAGGTCCATCAATACAGAGGGGTTTTTTTTCTAATTAACGTAGACTGTCTTTCTCTCTTCCTCTCAAAAAGGCAATCAAATCTATGAGGAAGAGCAGTACTCTGTGTCCTGGGGCACACACTTCTCCAAAAGGTTTTCACACATTCTGGAAGGAGAGTCATCTGAACAGATCAGGACCATCTGAGGTTCTCAAACTTTAAGCTTCCATTGTTTGGGAGTTGATAAGCTCTCAAGTTCTAATTATTAAATATTCTTTCTTCTTCTTCCTATTTTGTTGACAAGGAGTTTAATCAAAACCCTTGAAATCCCTTGGACTTCTCCAACCTAACTGTCTTTGACGATTGAGCACATGTCTGGCAAGATAGGTAGCATACTTGAATCTCTTAGGGTTGATGCTTCAGCCCAAATTTGGAGCCTGTTTTTAATGATTCAAGTTCATTTGCACTTGGCAAAAAGACATTATTTTCTGCTTCTGAGAAAAAGGGACTTCAAATGGCTTTTAGAAGAGGATCATAAGCTGTGGACATCAAATGTCTCATCTAGATATCTTTTTTTTCAAGAGCCAAGTGTAAGGAAATCAAACGTGGGCTAAATTTCCCTTGAAATGCATCAGAATATAAATGAAATGCTTTTAAAATAGTCCAAAATTTCATAAACACCAAACATCTCAAAGACCAACCACCTTGTTAGTAGAAAAGTCATATTTTATCCAACTGGCAAACTTAACCACCTAAAAATTTACTGCACTTTTATATTTTGGTGGATCCATGATCTCACTGATATAGGTGACCTACCAATGGAGACATAATGTATCCATACCTTCTCATCCTGTGCAATTCTATCCCTGTCCTACCATAAGTCTTCTATGAAGGATCTACCCAATTAACTAGAAGCCTTCATCTGTTCTTTTAGCCTTTCCCATTACTCAAGTTGTTCATCTCTTATATTTAAATCTCAGTATCAGGGCAGTCAACTTTCATTTCATAAAAGACTTGATAATGTCTTTCATGAGACTTCTTGTGCATAGTCATTAAGGAAAAAGTTTGTTTCATTGGCCTAAATACATAGTACTCTCATAGACTAAAAGTGCAAGCAACATTTCCAAAGATTTACTATGACTTCTACAGAGGTCATCTAAACACTTCAGTGCCTAAATGGGTTTATGATCTTTAGGGTGTGGATACTTCCTTCACTGGTCACCATCCTTATCTATGTATTCTCACTAGTCTGTGTCTTTGTTCTCGAAATAAAGATGGACTGCTCTCCTGAGAGATCGGAATTCCTTCCTGGATGAGTCTGCTCATATTGTTGTTCAAGGACTAACAGGAATTATAGTTCTCAATCATTTACCTTTTCCTTGAATCCCAGTATGTAAGGGTGGGAAGGGATCCAAGAGATCATCTAGTACAATTTTCTCATTTTATAGAGGAATATGGAGAGGTAGATACGTTTGCTCAAGATCACTTAGCAAGATGGTGGCAGAGCCAAGAGTAGAATCTGGGCCTCTTGACTCTCTGGCATTTTCCTGCATGTTGCCACCATCTTTCCCAGAATAATCAAATAACTTTAATCATAGAATTATAGAAATTTAGACCTAGATGAATTTTTTTCAACTTACTACAAGACAAGAAAAAAGATATTATTGGGAAATGTCACTAAAGAGCTAGTATCTTTGGGAAAGTCACATTCCTTCTTATCTCAATGTGTTCAACTATAAAATGAGGAATTTGGATTAGATGATCTCTAATGTCCTTCCTAGGCCTACCTTTCTACAGGCATAATAGCTTTCTTTCTCTTTTCTCTAAAAGAAAATGAGGCATATACTTTTGTTAGTATTTCTGGACATCAGTGGGGCCATCTTTTGGACCATCTGCTCTGCTTGATGCACTTTGAGAATATCTATACTGTAATACTTTTAGGATCCACTATTTTGTCCTTGTGGGTACTGTTTCTCTCTGTGTGTGTGTGTGTGTGTGTGTGTGTGTGTGTGTGTGTGTGAGAGAGAGAGAGAGAGAGAGAGAGAGAGAGAGAGAGAGATTTTGTAGACAGCCTTAGAGAGATGTTATACCTAAAAAGTTTAGCCACCTTATGACTTATTGTTATGACCTCTCAAGGCTTAGAAAAGACCTGCAGTCCATCACGAGGCCAATATAAGAATCCTTCCCAGTTTCATAGGACCTTCCAGAGCTTTCATCTCATTGATATATGCCAGTAATTCTCAAATTTTTTGGCCTTAGGACTCCTTTAGACTCTTAAAAATCACTTAGGCCTCTGCCCCCCTCTCTAAAGAGCTTTTGTTTATGTTGATTATAGCTATTGATATTTACCTTATGAGAAGTTAAAATATCTTAGTATTATTTTGAAAATAATTTTGACCTTACACACTTACTGAAATGGTGTCAAGGATCAAATGACTTAACCTCTCTAGGTTTGTTTCCTCAAACATAGAACAAGAGCATCTTGTTCTCTAAAGTCCCTTCAAGCTCTAAACTTAAACTCTTCCCTAAGTTACCCTTGTTTTCTGAGAAAGGAGGGGTGGGCCTACCTGACTGAGAAAGGCTCGGTGACTTAAGGCCACACAGCTTGTCAGGGGTACAAGTGGGACTCAAACCCAATCTTCTGACTCAGATCCCTATGCTTTTCTACTATGCCATGCAGCTCTAGCTGGATGAGTCACTGTCTTCTGAAATAAAGCTTTCTCAACATTCCTGAATCATCCACCCCAGCAGCTATGTGCTGTTTAAATGCTCTGTACTAATAACCATCCTTTCAACCATGTAGGTCACACTGTCAATTCACACCTTGCAGTTGCCTTCCACATCAAAAAGAATTAACTAAGGAGAAAAATAATGAAGCACAGCTCAAGTTGTCCACTCAATAACAAGCTAATCACTGGTCTTCAGCACCCTCAGTCAAATTCCAGGCTGTCACAGGATCTAGGGATAGCGTTAGGTAATAGAAAGAACATTAGGCTAAGAGCCAGCCAGCTTTGGTTCTAAGCTTGGTTCTGTTATTATCTCTTTAGGTAACCTTACCCAAGACATTTAACCTCTCTATCCCTGCCAGTCTGAGACGACAATACTGTCTTAGTTGTCAATCTTCCCATGCTTCTAAATATCCCATAAGGCACCACAAGATGAATCTTCCTTTTATACCAATTTTATTAACTTATGGGAAAACCTTCAATGACTTACCAATGCCTACAGGACAAAAGGCAAATCACTCGGACTGACATTCAAGGCCCTCTACAATATAGCCTAAAGCTATTATTCCAGCCTTATCTTCCACTTCACCCCTATGTGGTTTTCCCTCTCCAATATTATCCTTCAACAAACCTGAATAATTCCTACCTCTTAACCTTGATTGGTGACTTTTCCCCCTATTTGGAACACACTTTCCCCCTTCACTTACGGAAATTCTACTCATCCTTCTAAACACAGCTCATCTCATAGCTTCCCCATGAAGCCTCTCCTCATCTTCCAGAATTTATCCTCCGGGGAGCTTACAGAGCACAGTGTCCGTATGATTCAGTTTGTCTTCAGCATGGGCTGCCTTGTATCATGTAGTTCTCAAACTTTTTGATCTCAGAACCCCTTTACACTCTTAAAAATTATTGAGCACCCCTTAAAGAACTTTTGTTTATGAGGGTTATATAGACCAATATTTACTATACTAGAAATAATAGCATCTTAGCATTGTTACAACATTGCAGACTTCCAGAAAGAGTCTCAGGGATGCCCAAGAGTCCCTGGACTGTCCTTTGAGAATTCTTGTACTAGAGATTATAGCATCACAGGATTTTATTAGTAGAGGGGAATTTAGAAGATATATAGAATAACCCCTTCATTTTACAGATAAGGAAACTAAGGTACAGAGAGGGAAAGGAAGGTCCCTAAGGTTACATACATAGCTAGTAAGAAGCAGAATTAGAATTGGAGTTTTTCATGTGTGCATGTCTTGTCTAACTACATTATAGTCTCCTTTACACATAACATGTACTTATTTATACCCATACAATGGTGGACATATAGTTGGTGCTTGAGGTGTTGGTAGACTTAAAATGTTTTAGATGTTTTGGGCAACTAAGTGGCACTGTGGATAGAATACTGGGCCTGGAGTCAGGAAGACCTGAGTTCAAATCCGTCCTCAGACACTTCCTGGCAAGCTATTCAGCCTCTGTTTGCCTCAGTTTCTACATCTATAAAATAGAGATAAGAACAGCACTCCCCTTCCAGGGTTGTTGTAAGGATCACATGACATATCAGTAAAGTGCTTAGTTTAGTGCTTGGCACATGGCAGGCATTATATAAATGTTTATTACTATTATTATTATAGAAGACTGAGAACTAACCCCTAGCAATGGATAAACGGTCAAGGGATAGGAGAACAAACAGTTCTCAAATTATTAATAATCAAAGGAAAACTGCTCCAGATAACTAACAATAAAGGAAATGAAAATCAAATCACATCAGAGATTCATCTCAACCTAGTAAATTGCCAAAGAGGACAAACAATGAGAATACTCCATGTTGGAGGGACTATGGGAAGACAGACACACTGATACTCTGCTGCTGGGTCTATAAATTGGTCTAACTATTCTGAAAAGAAATTTGGAATCATATGAAAAAAGTGACTAAAATACCTCCATCTTTAACTCAGAGATCCCATTGTTAGGCATATACACTAAGAAGGTAAAAGACAGAAATGCTAACATTCTGGGAGAGAAGAAGCAAGTGGACCTTTAGAACCCTAATGTCTTAAAGAGTTATTGAGTTGTCTACAAGAGAAATAAATTAAAGAGTTATTAAATAAGAAAAAAGAAAAGACCAGGGGATAGATTGGTTCTGTAATGTGAGTTAAGAGGGGAAAGAGAAGAGAGGGTACAAGGAATATACTAGTGTAGAAAGGAGAAGGGAGGTAGAACTTGCTTATTTCTCATTTGCAAGTCAATGGAATTATACTTTGTTTCCATTTCTTTATGCCACAACAATTCTACTATGAATGCTTTGGTTTATATGAGAATTTTCTTTCTATCTTTGACCTTTTAAATTTTTTTAAAAATTATATTCTGAACTTAAATGCCCAAAACAAACATGTCTGCATACATAGCAGAACAAAAGAGTATCATATATGAAATCATGAATCTCCATTTCATGTAGCTCACTTAGAAAAAGTATTTAAATTCCACATATTACTTTCAAAACTGTTCTACTTATGTATCTTCCTTCTGAACTTCCTTCTATTCTCTTCTGTCATTTAAAAATATTGCTTTTGCCCTCTTTTTTTGGTATTCCTATTGCTAACCTCTTCCCTTCTATTCCCTTCACTTGTCTTGCCTTCCCTTGGCTACACATATACATGAATATAATAGGATATTATTACTGTGCCTTAAGAAATGATGAATACAAGAATTCATAGAAGTAAGGGAAGGCAGTTGATTTATTACAGAGTAATATTACAGAGTAAAGTAAGCAGAACCAGGAAAACAATATATATCATGCCTACAACAATGCAAATGGAAAGAAGAAAAAATTGAAACAGAATGCTCTGTAATTATAATGAACAAGCTTGGCCCTAAAGACTTAGAGATTAAGAAAATAAACCTCCCTTCCTTTCTCACAGAAGTGGGAAGACTATAGGGAAGATCATATACATTGTCAGACATGGTTGATGAGTGGGTTAGTTTTGCTGGGCTACTTTTTATTTCTTCTTTCTTCTTTATTTGTTATAAGGGATGGCTTCCTGGGGAAGTAAAGAAGGAGGAATATATCTGAAAAAGAGAGTGATTTAAAAAAAAGATTCCAATAAAAATGTAAATGTTTTGGAAAACTGTAATACCCTATACATGTATTTATTGCAAGACTAGACCTCACATGTGTAGTGAGGCCTACCTGTGTGGCAAGGAGAGATCTGTCATTTTGTGGCTAGAAGAGAGGCAGAATAGACATCTCTAGCCTTTCTGCCCCCAGCCCCCACCCAGGAGATTTTCATTCCTGCCTGGAAGGGAAGTAGGAAGTTGGGGCCAGAGGTAACTCTGCTTTTCTCAGAAAGAGGGGGTACCAGGCTAGGAGTCTGTCTATCTGCTCCCTTAAATATTATCAGTCTAGGGGGTAGTATGCTCAGATTCCATCTGATTTCTAATTGCTTTGTTATTTGGGGAAGAAAGTAGGCCCCAAGCTTTATATCCAAAGCTTGACCCACTTCCCACCTAACACCAGTTTCACAAAGAACACACACAGCAAATAGCAAGGAAACCTATTTATCCAAATCGTAGTAAAACAGAAATCAGAGACATATATAGGAGAATATATACTGGGCAATACAGAATGAAGGATCTTTCCCACTGGGAGTGAGAAAACTCAGTTCAACCAAGAGAGATTGTTCTTCATCTCACCAAGGGGAAACTCCCTGAAGTCTTTAGTGTAGTAAGCTGGGGATAGGGACATAATGGAGACTGCCAGCTCCTCTCATATTTTTCCAGTCTTTTCCTTCAGCAACCTGAAATGGAGTTGGCCTCTTCCATCTCACTTCTTCAAGCTAGAAGCAGAAGCACCCTAAGTAACTCAATGCTAAAGAATCCCAAAGACAGACTGGATTTTGAAGAATCCAAAAAAGGACTGGTGAAGGCTGGAGTTCTCCCCTTTCATCCATGCTATCCTGTCCCACCCTCAGGGAGGCAGGGCATTCATTTCCACCAGTAAGGAAAGAGTCCCATAGCAATGGCTTTTGGATGCAGGTTACGCAAATGTAAACTATTAGCATTTTCTCCATACAGATGGTGCATTTCTAGTACCTCATCTCCCTATCTCAGGCTCAGAGGGAAAAATTATACTCTAAGAATCAGTAGGTAAGCTTGAGGGAGCAAAGCTTAATCACATCTTCCCCAGGCTAAACCAGGAAAGAACCTAGATCCATAATCATGGGAAATGCCAGCACTTTATCATGTCACAGACCAATTGATCTTAACCATATTCTGAGCTTCACCTTTTTTGCTCCTAGTCCTCCCCCAACCTGTTAAGCCCTCTCTTTTTTTCCTCCAGGAAGACCACAAAGGCTCAAAAATGAGCAATTCCAATATGCAGCATTTGATCTTACTCTCCCACCATTGCTCACAAAATCTGTTATTGCTGAACTGGAGAGTTGCAGCACCCAGAGCCTCCTCCTCTCCACCTGCTGGCTTCCCTGGCTTTCTTTAAATCTCAACTAAAATCTCATCTTCTACAGGAAGCCTTTCCCAGCCCCTCTTAATTCTAATGCTTTAGAATTTTAGAATTTAATTTTAGAATTTTTTTAATTTAGAATTTTTAGAATTTTAATCATTTCCTACTTATCCTGTGTATAGCTTATATATATATTTGTATATATATGTATATATTGTCTGTTGTCCCCCATTGGACTGTGAGCTCCTTGAGAGCAGGGACTGTCTTTTGCCTCTTTTTGTATCCTCATAGATGAACACAGTGCCTGCCACATAGCAAGCACTTAATAAATGTTTGTTAACTAACTGACACAGTCCCAAGGCTCAAAGTAAAGGTAGGAGGCATGTCAGTTTCTTGTCCTAGCACCCACTCTCCACATTCTCACAAACTGATAATAATAATAATAGCCCATTTATATGAAACTTCAAGGTTTGCAGAGCACTTTAGATATATTATCTCATTTGATCCTCACAACAATACTGTAAGTTAGATGTGACTATTATTCCCATTTTATAGATAAAGAAACTGAGGGTTAGAGTCATTAAGGGACTTTCTCAGTCGAACAACTCCTAAGTGCCAGAGACAGGATTTGAAGCAAGGCCTTCCTGACTCCAAGTCCAGCACCGTATCAACTAAGGCATTCTGCTTCTCGTTCAAGATTCTTATTGGGGCAGGCACAATTCAAGGAATTTCTCACAAATTGCCAGAGTTCCCCCCTACTGTCCCCTCCCACATGACTCTCACAGTCACTCTTAACTCTCCATCTCTCTCTCTCTCATTCAGACTTCCCATTTTCCCCACCGCTCAATCCCACTGACTCTTCTCTTTTTCACTGTCTCCTAGGCACTACACCAAACACAATCACCAGAGTCCAAGGTAACTTTTAACATTCCTAATGTAAACATATGAAATTGTGGACAAAATTAACAGGTGTGGGCAATCCTGCCACATTCACCTGTACAGCTGTGTGCCTTCCAACTCGAGTCTAACACACTGGGCCTCTTCCTGGCCTTGGCTTTCAGAGTCTGTATTCCTATGGTTTTGAGCTAACAGTCCCTTTCTTTCTCTGCCTGCAACGAAACAACTTCTGTCACTCTCCTCTGTATTGGAGCTGCTGCCATTTTCTTGAGGTTTCAGCCTCCTTGAGATTCTTCTAGAAGAGTCCCTGGGTGTTTCATGATCACCTGTTTGCTAATGTATGCATCATTTCCAATGTCCTTTAGCTTCTGAATTTATTGGTGTCTCTATCGTATGCTTATTTCTTGACCCATAAAAAATATTACTGAATTAAAATAGGAAGATGCCTTCCTTCTCCTTCACCTACATCTGATAGCCACTGCCCTCTTTCCAGTTCTCATTTTCTTGGAGTTAGTTCCCTTAGTTCCTTACAGCTACTGCGTTTTTGATCAAATTACCAGCATGCTGATAATAACCCTTACCCAGCACTTTTCATCTTCAAAGTGATTTAGAGGCATTAAAGTCCATCTGTCTGTTCACTGCTTTTCAACTCTGAATAAAAACAATTTTTAAGCATGAGCTTCAAAAGCTGCTCTAGGCTAATTCACTTCCTGGGGGGTTGTGTCAGCATGCTCTAGGCATATTGTGTCCTAAACCAAGAATCCTAAAATTTAGAAGGGCCTTCAAAAAATGTGGGAGTATAGATGGATTTCCCCTAAGCTATCTTTGCAGACCAAGGATAATGTAATCATTGGGGCTGCTGTGAGGAGGGGTTGGTCATCTTACTGTGAGTTGATGGGGTCTATAATTACTGAGTATTTTTAGTCTTCCAGGGACATTTCCCTCCAGTGGAAGTCACTAGAGGAGTTTGAAGATTGTGTAAATAGAACCAACTCTGCCATGTCTGACCAACCTGAAGGGTCTTCAGCTCCAGCCCCAGCCCCTGTTACCCACGGGCCAGACTAGTACATCAAGGGAAGAAACTAGCCATAGAGCAACTGATTTTTTTTAACCTCTGCAACTCATGAAATTGGCTATTAATGTGTGGAGAGATTGCAGTCTCTATTGGTGGAGGGAGCACTCACAGCAGTGAACTAGGAGTCCTCAAAGCTCTCATCAAATAGCAAGTATCTCGGAGAAGCAGCATGGTGTAGTGAGAGCTGGCCTCCACGCCAAGATGTGCTGGGATTCACGGTTCACCCTCGATTCACACTAGCTGTGTGACACTGCTCCAATCCTTCAACTTTTTTTTTTTAGTTAAGCTTTTTATTTAATGTCACAAAAAATATTTAGTCAAACAGACGAAAGCCCATGTCATCGTAGGACTACTCGGATTCTTCTTTTTTTTTGCTTCCTCTTTCTTCTTCTTGTCAGCTGGGCCAGCTGTGCTAGCAGGAGCTGCTCCTCCAGCAGGGGCAGCACCACCAGCTGCTGCGGCAGGTCCACCAACTCCTACATTGCAGATGAGACTTGCAATGTTGACATTGGACAGGGTATTTGCAAATAATCCAGGCCAGAATGGTTCAACATTTACACCTGCTCCTTTAATGAGGGCATTGATTTTATCCTCTGTGAGTGTAACCTCTTCGTCGTGAAGGATGAGGGCAGAGTAGTAGCAAGCAAGCTCGGAGATGGCCATTTCAGCAGAAGGATGGGGAGAGACACGGTTTGTAGTGGTGCTAGTTACCAGATGAAGTAAGGAGTCACCCCAATGCAGCCTTAGCTTCCGAAGAAGAACCGAGCACCTTACAGACAACTGAACAGGACAAATCCTTTAACTTCTAAGTGCTTTAGGAAACTGTCTAAGATTGCAAGGAGCAGAGAAGGTGTCAACCTGCATTAGTAGAAGGAGCTTCCTCAGCTTAGAGTTCTCTAAACCAATGAAATCACAGGTTTAATCTCTTTTCTTTCTTTTTTTCTTAGGCAACTGGAGTTAAGTGACTCACCCAGGGTCACCCAGTTACTAAGTGTCTGAGGCCAGATTTGAACTCAAGTCCTCCTGACTGCAGGCTGGTGCTCTATCCACTAAGCCACCTAGCTGCTTCCCACAGGTCTAGTTTCTATCTCCATCCCTATTTCTGAAACAGTAAGCGTGAAAGATGGAATTTTGAGAGACCATTCTTCTGGAGGAGAGTAGTTATGGGGATTATGAATCCAGAATCATCAATAAATCTTGGAAATGGGTTGAGCTTTCAGTTTAACCTAGAAAGATGTGAAATGTTTGTTGCGTTCAAGACGGGTTTGTTATCCAGGTTTTGCCAGGAAATGTGGAAGGAAACTGCCTTGGGCTGGCAGCCCAGGCTGCATATGAGGTACAATGGGAAGGAGTAATCAATAGGCTCAGGGGAGAGGGAATATTCAAATTAAAAGGAAAATCAGCCCTGAGCTGAGAAAGAGAGAATGGTGTAGATTTAACCTTCTCCATATCTCTCCTACCTACTCCCTCCTTTCCATTCCCATTGCAACTATCCTGGTTCAAGTCCTCTTTTCTCACCAAACTTTTACAATAAGCCCCCAGCTGGCCTTCCTGCTTCCAGTATCTCCTTTATCTGATCCATCTTCATACTTTTACTCATGTAATCTTCCTAAGACCCTATTCTCGTCACAGTGCTTCTCTCTCTAAAATATCTTTATTGGCCCTTTCCATTTCCCTATGCTTTCTTTTATTAATGTAAGATTCATTTGTAAGTGCTGTGCCTTCCTCACTAAACTTCAATTTCCCTTTCCACAACTGTAAATCTAGGATCCTAGAAGCTTCTCTGGTTCTGAATACCTTTACAAGAACAATCCATGAACTATTCTTATGTCACACCTCCAAGTTTCATTAACCTCATCAAAGTCTTTCTTCTCTATCATTGGAATGTTTCACAGAATCATAGAATCTCAGAATTAGAAGGACCTCAGAAGTCACTTATTCTAACCCATATCTAAACAGAAATTCTTCTGCATCACCCCCAAACTAGTCACACAATCTCTACCTGAAGACCTTTGGGAATGGGAAATCTACTACCATCAAGATAGCCCATTTCACATTGGATAGCTCCACTTTGGACTTTCCTTCCTTTACCAGAAATCTGTCCTTCAGCAATTTCCATCCATTGCTTCAAGTTCTGCATTCTAGAGCATGAGACTAGCAGATTTATCCAGTGGGCCTAATCTGGCCAGCCTCCTGTTTTTATGCAACCCATGAACTAAAAATGGCTTTTACATTTTTAAGGTTACATTATATTTTAAAATGTAAAAAAAAAAAACATTCTTAGCTTGCAGGCTATATAAAAGCAGGTGGCAGATCAAATCAATCTGCTCATCATTTCCTACAGCAGAGTGGTATTCCATCACAATCATACAACACAACTTATTTAGCCATTTGATGGACATCCCCTCAATTTCCAGTTATCTGCCATCACAAAGAGAGTCGATATAAATATTTTAGAACATATAGGTTCTTTTCCTTTTCCCTTTATTACCTTGAGAAACATGGTATTGCTGGGTCAAAAGGTATACACAGTTTCATAGCTCTTTAGGCAGAGTTCCAAATTGCCCTCCGAAAGGGTTGGATCACTTCACAGTTCCACCAACAGTGTATTGGTGTCCCAATTTTCCACATCCCTCCAACATTTGTCATTGTCCCCTTTTATCATTTTAGTCAATCTGATAGGTGTGAGATGGCATCTCAAAGTTGTTTTAATTTGCATTTATCTATAATGATTTACAGCATTTTATAAGACTACATATAACTGAGTTCTTCTCTCAAAAAATGCCTGTTCAAATCTTTGACCATTTATCAACTGGGGAAAGACTCATTCTTATAAAATTAATAAAGTTCTCTATATACTTGAGATGTAAGGCCTTCATCCAAGAAACTGTCTATAAAATTTCCCCCAATATTCTGCTTTCCCTTTAATCTTGGCTACATTGGTTTTATTTGTACAAGACCATTTTAATTTAATATAATTGAAATTATCCACTTTACATCTCACAATGCTCTCTATCTCTTGTTTATTCATAAATTTTCCTATCCATAAATCTGTAGGTAAGATGCTCCATGTTCTCCTAATTTACTTATGATAGCTTCCTTTATGTCTAGGTCATGTATCCAATTTGACTTTATCTTGGTAAATGGTGCTATTGGTCTATATTTAGTTTCTCCCAGACTACTTTACAGTTTTCCCAGCAATTTTTACCAAATAATATTTTTTTATCTGAAAAGCTTAAATCTTTACATTTGACAAACACAAGGTTACTATAGTAATTTACTGCTGTATATTGTATATCTACTCTATTCCACTGATCTACTTTTGTATTTCTTAGCCAGTAGTAGGTAGTTTTGATAATTACTGCCACATAATATAGTTTAAGCTCTGTCATGGCTAGACTTCCTTCCTTTACTTTTTTTTTTCATTAATTTCTTTGATATTCTTGACCTTTTGTTCTTCCAAATGAATTTTGTTATTATTTTATCTGGCTCAATAAAATAATTTTTTTGGTAATTTAATTGGTATTACACTGAACAAGTAGATTAATTTAGATAGCACTGAATAAGCAGATTGATTTAGGTAGAATTTTCAGTTTTATTATATTGGTTCCGCCCACCCATGAACAATTAATATTTCTCTAATTATTTAAATCTGACTTTATTTGTATAAAAATGTTTTTAAATTAGGTTCATATACTTCCTGGGTTTGTCTTAGAGTCATACTCCCAGATATTTGATATTGTCTACTATTATTTTAAATGACAAATCTCTTGCTTTCTCTTCTTTCTGGGCTTTGTTGGCAGAAACGCTGATGATTTATGTGGGTCTATTTTACATCTTGCTACTTTGCTAAAATTATTAATTGTTTCCACTAACTTTTTAGTTGAATCTTTAGGATTTTCCAAATATATCATATTTTTACAGATGAGAAGAATGAAAGCCAGAAAGGGAGGCGGCTCGGTCAAAGTCACATAATAATTAATGGGAAGAGACAGGAGTCAAACTCATCGTGCAGAGTTCCTGCTGTTTCATGAAAGACAAATTTTTCCTACATTCTCTGATCTTTATCCTCCAAATCTCTAAGTGTGGAAAATCAACAAGGTCTGATGGCTATCTAGACAATTTTGTATAGAGGCAGTCAATCTGGTAAAGCTGAACAAGCATCTACACTGCTACCCACAGAAAAGGAAGTAAATTCCTTTAAGAAGGAAATTTCAGATTCTTTTGTGGAGTAAGAGTTAAAGATGGAGGGGAAGGAGATGACTACGTATTGCCCATGAGCCAGATGACTTGTAATGAATAAGAAATATAATCAGTTACACTTTTCAATCTCAGGTTCAGAGCTCTGATTTTGGTCAAGGGATTGCCTGCCATCAAAATGTTTCAATTGTTATGCTTTGACAAGCACAACACTGGGATTTAATTTTACAATGGCATGCTTTGATAAGTCTGATGCTGTACTATCCATGCATGCTGGAGGGTCCTTATCAGGCTTAAAAATAAAGAAGATAACTGATTGATTCTGAGGGATAAAGGGACCAGGAGTCACCTAAGGAAAAGTCCTAGCTGGGGAGGGGAACAATTTAAATCTAAAAGTTTGTCTATTTCAGAAGTCTTGTTTGCTGCACACAGAAATTTTTTTTCACTCCATCCTTACTCTTTTAGAACACTGGATTTGTAAGTTATACATGAGTGGAAGATCATGCTCCAAAGTTCTGTAAAGATTGCCCCATGATTTTCTATTTTATGAGGAACACAGTGCTCATCAGAGTTCCTAGGGATTCTAGAATATGTGCACCAACAGAACAAAACTCATTTAGGTCATGAACAGGGCATAATGGAAAGAGCCTTGGACCTGGAGTCAGGAGATTTCAAATCCCACTTCTGATGGTTACTGGCACCTGACCACGGTTAACTCACAGCCTTTCACCACCTGTAAAATGGGGGAAGTAGTACTTGTACCACTCATCACACAAAGTTATGAGAGAAGCATTTTGTAAACCTTAGAGAGCTATGGAAATGGGATTTGTAATGCATATTTGTATATGAATAAACCGCATCTGTTTTTACAAACAAAAATGATACCATGCAACCATAGCTGAAGAATGCTAAACAATGTTCTATAACTCTAGGAAGACAGCATAGTAAGAAATTCCTACAGCCTGAGGTATTTCTCAGGGAACCCTTTGTAACTCAGCAACCCTTCACAGCCCCAATTAGCTGGATAGTCAGAAGACTTGGGTTCATATCCTGCCTCTGCCGTTTATTATGTGACCTGGGTCAAATCACTTAACCTCCTTGGGTCTCAGTTTCTTCATCTGTAAAATGAGGGGATAGGACTACAATCTGATGAACTTTTAGGTCCATTCCAACTCTAGTTATAAGATCCCATGATCCAAGTCCCTTGAGATGTAAGCTCATGCCTTGCCAGGTTCCACAGTAACTCCTTCTGCAACAAAGGAATCAAGAAGAAATCTTCTTACTAAGTTCCTCTGAAGGGGCAGTAAATTTACCTAAATTTAGTCATTATCAGCAAAATTCTAGCCCGAGCCCTCCTTAATAGGTTAATCCTTCACCTGAAAGATAGTCATCTACCTGAGAGCTACTGTGGCTTCAGAAAGGGCCAAGGAATAGTCAATATGGTGTTTGCTACCCAACAACCCCAGGATATATGCTAGGATTAGTCCAGATCTATACACAATGTTCATCAATCTGACCAAAGCCTTTGATACTTTTAGACATGTAGGCTTGTGGAGAATCATGGCAAAATTTGGCTGCCTAGAGAAGTTCATCAGTATTGTATGCCATTTCCATGGTGGTATACTTGGATAGGTTATGGATAAGGGACAATGCTCTGGAGCTTTCCCTATCACCAGTAAAATGAAGCAGGGCCGTGCGCTTGCTCCTGTGCTTTTTAACATGATGTCAGATGCCTTCAGCAAGGACAAAAACATCATCAAGGTCAGCTACAACACTGACAATAAATTATCTAATTTGAAAAGTCAACAAGCCAAGACTAAAGTGGAGGGAGAGTTGGTGTAGGATTTTTTGTTTGTAGATGATTGCACATTCAATGTAGCCTCTGAAGCTGAGATGCAACAGAGTATGGATTGATTCTCTGCTGCTTGTGCTAATGCTGGGCTGACACTTAACAAGAAAACAGAGGTTCTTCACCGGTCAGTACCACACTATACGTATGTGGAATTATTGGTTATAGCAAATGGAGAAATTTTGAATGCTGTAGATAAGTTCACTTACCTTGGCAGTATACTTTCAGGGGCGTCCACACAAATGATGAGGCTGATACACATGTTGCCAGAATTTGCTCAGTGTTTGGAAGGCTCCAAAGGAAAGTATGGGAGAGAAGAGCTATTAGGCTGCCTACCAAACTAAAGATCTACGAAGCCATTGTGCTGACCTCATTGTTGTATGCCTGTGAAACCTGGATGGTCTAGCAGCAGCATGCCAGAAAATGGAACCACTTCCCTTTGAATTGTCTCAGGAAGATTCTGAAGATCACTTGGTAAGATAAGGTACTGGACACTGAGGCCCTTTCTCCAGCTGAACTGCCAAGCATTCAAACTCTACTGCAGAAAGCATAACTCCAATGGGCTTACCATGTTGTTTAAATGCCAAACATACATTTGCCTAAAAGACTATTTCATGGAGAACTCATACAAGGCAAGTGTTTACATGGAGGTTAAAAGAGCAATATAAGGAAACTCTCAAGGTCTCTCCAAAGAACTTTGGAATCTATTGTGAGATATGGAGACAGTGGCACAGGACTGCTCAGCAAGGTATGGCCACATCAAAGAAAGCATTGTGCTCTATAAACAAAGCAGGAGCTCAAAAGAAATGTGAGGTGCACAGATTTAGACATCTCCTCTTCAAATGTTCATATGGACTATTTGTGCTTGACCTCTAATCAGCCACAAGAGGACACAGTGTACTTGATGCCAACAGAGTGATGTCATTTTGGTCCCCTTTGAGCGTGGAAAACAATCAACCAACCAATCAAATTTACCTACCAAAATTGAAGAGATTAGACATGACTATGGTGCCACAGAGAACTAGAGAATGTTAAAACTGAAAAAGAACACAAAACGTGAGAGTTATTATGTACCTAGAATAATGAATGTCAGTGGAGGTAGGTGCCTTGGAGCATAAAATACTAGTGTTGCCTGGAAGAGGCCTTAGAACATAGAATGTCAGAGCTGGGAGGCATCTTACATCATCAAATGTCAACATTAGAACAGATCTTAGAACATAAAGAGTCAGAGCTGGAATGGATCTTAGAATGTAGCATGATAGTTCTGGAATGGGGCTTAACTCTAAGGCCCCTTTATAAGCCTCATTTTAAAGATAAGGAAATCCAATCTCAGAGTTGTGAAAACTGATTTGCCCATTATCACATAAATCTAATTAATAGCAGAGCTGGAATTAGAAAGCATTTTAATTTGTAGTCAAATTTTTTCTTCATTATAGCATGTTTTCTCCTTTGTTGCCATAACATTTCCTAATTGTGATTTATTAAATAATGATAAGACAAAAACACAAAAGATCACATTTATTGAGAAAATTTTTTTCATTTTAAGATTTTCAAGATGGAGCAATGTTCATGGGTCTTCAGCTCTGAAGACAGAATACAATGCAGCCATTACATTCCCTTACTACAATTTCCTCACCTATAAAATGAGAGAATGGGGGCAGCTAAGTGGCTCAATGGATAGAGCACTGGCCCTGGATTCAGGAGGACCTGAGTTCAAATCCAGCCTCAGACACACAACTCTTACTAGCTATGTGACTCTGGGCAAGTCACTTAACCACACTGCCCAGACTAATGAACAAACAAACAAATGAATGAATGAATGAATGAATGAATGAATGAATGAATGAATAAAATAAAATAAAATAAAATAAAATAAAATAAAATAAAATAAAATAAAATAAAATAAAATAAATAAAATAAAATAAAATAAAATAAAATAAAATAAAATAAAATGAGAAAGAGGCAGCCTGGCAAGGGAGATAGTTGCTTTGGAATCAGGAAGACCTGAGATTCAAGTCCTGTCTCTGACACATTCTGGCCATGGGAAAGTTGCTTAACTGCTCAGTCCCCCAGACAGCTTTTGAGACTAAGTTATAGACAAGATGATGATTTGCATAGTAGGTGTTTTACAAATCCTTGCTGACTGAGTGAAAAGAATTTCCAACCCCGAAAAGTTCCCTGATGATGAAATCCCCCTCCCATATGTCTCCTCCTTGAAAATGAGAAGACTGAATTATATATGAACCAAATGTCTTCCAGTTCTGACATTCTTAATGTCCCTTCCAGCTGTAGAATTCTATGTTTGAAGTTCTACGGTCATTTCTAGTTCTAACATTTTATGACACAGATGACTATCATCTTGACTATGTTGGGATATATAACAGCCAAAGGAAAAAAATGGATGGGGGATTAGGGAACTACAGTTATCCCTTCTACATGTACATCTACTTTCCCCATAGTGGTTTCAATATATCATGGGTCAGCATAAGAAATTAAATTTTGGGGGAGTTTTGCAGAAGCCACAGATGACCAGAAGACAACACATAAAAGTTTAGAAACTCAAAAATGTATAAAATATATCTATCAACATATCAAAAATATCAATATATTTTATCTTTTAATACCATAATTCAGACCTTCTCTTATATGGAAGGAAGGCCAAAAAAAGTTTCAGGCAGATTTTCCAGATTGCAGGGGTACTGCACCTCAAATCCCCACAACGTGGAAGAGATAGCTGTATTATGAAAACCATACCAGGTGCAGGAGGCCCACTTCTACCCATCCCCCCTCATCCCAGAGGAAGGGCAACAGCAGCCTCAGTGTTGGAATGTCAGAGAGAGAAGGAGGGACTTGCAGCTGTGCCTCCAGGACATACATAAACTGAACATATCCACCAGAAGGACTAGAAAGCCGAACTTAGCACATTGGTACCTAGGTTACTCCCAGGAGTCTTCCATGGAGGAATCAGATTGCCAACAGGTCACCAGCTGGTGTCTTTCCTAGACTGGGACACCAGCCACAAGCCCAGCCATGTTCACATACACAACTTTCATTTGCAACTGAATTTCCTTTTGCTCACATCATGTTGAATGAAGCCCAAATCTAACAGAAGAGAACATACTAACAACATAAAGAGGTTAACAGCAGCCAGGCTGTAGCCTCTGGCAAGACTAAATTGATGAATGATCTGAAGACAGTCCACCACAGGAGCCTCATTATACTTGCAAATCCTATTTACCAAATAAATTAGCCCCTCTGGTGTCTCTTTCAGCTTTTACCACTGCTGAGTTTACCTTGGGTAGTAATTGCACTAACCCTACCACCCTGCTCTTTTGTCTCTCAGCAGACTGTGCTCCTTGGATGGGCACTGGGAGGAAATGATGAAAAGACTCATTAGTGGCTAAGGAGAAAGGGATAAAAGTCTGGGGTTCTTCAGGAAGTAGGGTGGTAAGTAACCAGCCTTCTCAGCTGCCTTCAAATAATAGACTTATTTTGTTAACTGGCATTTTCACCATCCGCCTTCAAATCCTATGACTGCAAACTCATCCCTTGTCACTCTTCCTGATAGTTGTCTTTCTTATAAAAGAATTTCTATTTCTTATAAAAAAAAAAGGAGCTTCAGTTCTGTTTTCACTCTTTCTCCTCTCATCATTTCTAGAACATATTATTTTAAAAGATGGTTAATGAACATCTAGAAAAGGAAAATGTGATCACAAAGGGCCAAAGGGGGGTTGATTGTAGAGCAGATACAGCCTATCAAATCCAACCCTCTTATTTTACAATTAAGGAAACTGAGGCCCAGAGAAGTAAAGTCATTTGCCCAGATTATACAGGGAGCAAATTTCAGATGTGGGATTATGAATCTAAGTTGTCTGAGTCTGGAATTAGATCTTTTGCATTGTACCCTACACACTAGGTCTTGCTGGTCTAACTCTGTTTCTTTCTTCCATACATTTAGAGCACTAGACTTGGAGTCTGGGAAGACCTAAATTAAAATCCAGCCTCAGATGATTATTAGCTATGTGACCCTGGACAAGTCACTTACGTATCTGTTTGCCCCAGTTTCCTCATCTGTAAAACGGGGATAATAATAGCACCTACCTGGAAGGGCTTTTGTAAGATCTGAGATAATACCGTGCAAGGCAACTGCTAACTCCCTTTTCCTTCTCCCCCACTAGTAACTCAGGGGGGAAATGTAGATACAATTTACCCAGATTGTAACAACTCATTAAAAAGAAATTATCAAAGCATTCAAGGAATGGATTCTGGGAGGATAGCAGAGTAAGTAAAAACTTTTGGCTCTCCAAATCTCCTCCACAAAAAAAAAGATAGAACATCACCTCAGAGCAGCGGAAATAAACACAGGGTAAAAGCAGTTGTCCTTCTAAGACAATTTGAGAACAATTCAGGAAAGACCCAACCACCAGCGGAGAAGGCTGGGCCTGAATGAAGTGCAAACATCTCCAGGCAAACTCTGCAGAATCAACAAACAACAAGCTCTGAGGGCAGCTGGGTTGAGAGGCAGCCTCAGCCTTAGAAACTTTCATTTTGCAGACAGTGTGAGGGGTCTAGTCTAACCCCTGAGCAGGAGAAGATTAAAGAACTTTCCACTGTTGAGGGACGTCTAGCACAGCTGTGCTGACCAGACTTCCAGTCTGTGGCTGCAGGGAGAAGGATTCATCACACATCTAGTCGGTGCAGTAGTGAGGGGTGAGGAGTGGAGAGGAGAGCCCAAGGCTGGGCCCAGAGATGGACCTCAGAAAATAACAGTAAGAAGGACTTGAAACTTGATATATCATTCCCCATACCTCGGGACCACAACTTAATTACAATAAAAACAAAATGAAACAAAAAATAAATAAATAAAAATGAGTAAGCAAAGGAGAAAGAACCCAACCATAAATAGTAACTATGGGGATAGAGAAGATCTGGGTTCATATTCAGTGAAGATAATGGAGCTAAGGGGCAGCTAGGTGGCATAGTAGATAGAGCACCAGCCCTGGATTCAGGAGGACCTGAGTTGAAATCCAGTCTCAGACACATGACACTTACTAGCTGTGTGACTCTAGGCAAGTCACTTAACCCCAATTGCTTGCCAAAAAAAAAAAAAGATAATGGAGCTAAAACAGCCACTTCTTTTTCAATGAGAAACATCAAATGGTCCCTAGAAGAACTCAAAAAGGACTTTAAAGATCAAAAAAGAGAGATTGAGGGGAAAAAAATATGAACAATCCAAGAAAATCATGAAAATTATGAAAAGAAAGTCAACCAACTTGAAATGAAGAATCAAAAACTTAAGGAGGAAAACAATTCCTTGAACACTAGAACTGGGCAAGGGGAGGCTAATGACATTCTAAGATACCAAGAAATTATAAAATCAAAAGAATAAAATAGTGGATAGAGCACCGGCCCTGAAGTCAGGAGGACCTGAGTTCAAATGCGGCCTCAGACCAAATACTTGACACTTACTAGCTGGGCAAGTCATTTAACCCCAATTGCCTAAAAAAATAAAATAAAATAAAATAATAGAAGATAGTGAAACATCTCATCAGAAAAAACAACTGATCTGGAGGACAGATTGAGGAGAAAAAATGTAAGAATAGTTGGACTACGTGAAAAATACAAAAAAAAAGAAAGAATCTTGATACAATATTACAAGAAATTATCAAAGAAAATTGTCCTGTAGTTAATAGAACAAGAAGGCAAAGCAGAAACTGAAAAAAATCCACTTATCACCACCTGAAAGAGATCCCAGGAGGAAAACTTACAGGTATATCATAACCAAGTTGCAAAGCTCCCAGGGTAAGGAGAAAATATTGGAAGCAACAAGAAAAAAAAAATTCAAATCATGGAGCTATAATAAGGATTACACAAGATCTAGCAGCTACTATGTTAAAGAACCATATGTCTCGGAATACTCTATTCCATAGAGCAAAAGGGCTGGAGTTACGACCAAGGGTAACTTACCCAGCAAAATTAAGTAAATTCTGAATGGGAAAAAAAAAAGAATATTTAATGAACTGAAAGAATTCAGGGGGTTTTTTTGTGACAAAAACCCCAAAAACTAAGGGGAAAATCAACATATAATATCCAGGAGAAATACAAGGTAAACATTAAAGACCAAATGTAAGGGACTCAATGAGGTCAAACTGTTTACTTGCTGTATGTGAAAATATTATCAATTCTCTTATGACTGTCATCTATATTTGGGTAGTGTGAAAGAAAGGCTTGGGCTGAGCTGAGTTTGATGGGGTGATTCTAAAAAAATAAAATTATAGGGAGAAATAAAAAGGAGTAATTATCTCATACAAAAGAGACATAAAAGGAAAAACTGATACAGAAGAAGCTAATAGGAGGGAGGGCAGATAGTGCTGGAACCCTACTCTCATTGGGATTGGGTTAAAGAGGGAAAATATATATATAAATGTGTGTGTGTGTGTGTGTGTGTGTGTGTGTGTGTGTGTGTGTTCTAAATTCAGTAAGAAATAAAAGGGCAAAGGGATAGGGTAGGCCAGAGGGGTAGAAAACCTGCTGCCTCGAGGATTTGTTCTGTAAAATTTGGACTCAGTCAAAAAGCCATATCCAAGGACCTAGAAGGCCACATGGTTCCCTACCCCTAGGGTAGGGGGAAAGGGAAAGGGAGGGACTTTTAGAGGGGTGAATAGGTTAAGGAATAGGAGGGCACGGGACTGCATAGAAGTAAAGCAGAGGAGTGGGGAGAGATAGGGTAAATAGGATGAAAAGGATAATGAGGAAAAATAGGAAGGAGGAAAACACACAACATGCAATTATAGCTTAGAATGTGAATGGGATGAATTTACCCATAAAAAGGAAATGGACAGCAGAAAAAAAAAATTGAATTCAACAATATGTTACTTTCAGGAAACATTATAAAAATGAGAGTTACACATAAAGATAGTTAGAAATAACTTGGACACCCTCAGCAGGGTTGGGAAGTTAGCCCGGGCAAGCTGCCATAACTCATTACTTTCCCGGTTGCAATGATGGGTGGAGTCTCACTCTCAATAAAGAAACTAAGTCTGGAGTGAGAGAAGAATTGTTTGCAAGAAGTGAGCGCACACCCCTGGTGGGACAGGCACACTGTACAGAAGCGAGAGCCAGCTTTTATGCTGTTAGTCTGATCCTGCTCCTCTCATCAGAGCTAGGATTGATCCAGCTCACTGGTCCAGTTACACTCTCCCTGAACCACCCATCCCGTGTTCTTCCTTGTCATGTTAACTCCTCCCAGTTCATGCATCCCATGTTAAAAAATGGCAGCTATGTCCACCCTCAGGGTATGTCAGTTAATATTCAATAAGCTTATTAAGCAAGCCCAGTGGAGAAAAGCCTCTGCCCCATCCTTGACCCTTGCGGGTTGCAACCAGTTTATCCTCCAGGGCTCTTTCTTAAGGAACTAGTTGTTTTGCAGACTGTCTGGGGCACTTTCTGATTGGTTGAGGGACTATCCACAAGATCTTGGAAGTCCTTCTCAAAATTCCCTTGTTCTGTTGTGGAAGACTAACTTCTAATCCTTTCCCACAAATATAATAAAGGGCAGGAGTAGAATTAATTATGTAAAAAAAAAAGCACGGATAGTAATGATTATCTCAGGCAAAGTTAAAGTTAAAATAGCTTTAATCAAAAGTAAAAAATAGAGAAACTACACTATGTGTTAGCAGCATTATTCAATACAGCTTTAGACCACTTACAATACCTAGACAGTATAAAATACCTGAGTGTATTCTTGCCAAAACAGACACAGGAACTATATGAACATAAACATAAAATACTTTTTACACAAATAAACTCAGATCTAAATAACTGCAGTGATATTTATTGTTCGTGGGTACGTAAAGCCGATATAATTTCTAAATAACAATTTTACCTAACTAATCTATTTAATGTTATACCAATTAAATTACTAAAAAATGTATTTTAATGAGTTGGAAAAAATAACAAAGTTCATTTGGAAGAGCAAAAGGTCAGGAACTTCAAAGAAACTAGGAAAAAAGATGTAAAGGAAGTAGATTCAGCAGTATCAGACCTTAAACTATATTATAAGGGAGAGCATTGTTGAAGTGTAAAAAGGATCATTTCAATTATTTTAAATTAAAAATTTCTTGTGTAAATAAAACCTATGTAGTCAAGAATAGAGGTGCAGAAAATTGAGGAAAAACTTTCATAGACAATCTCTCAGATAGGTTGTGATTGGGTTGGGATACTGCTGTAGTGTAGGAAGTGATAAGATGGTTGATTTAGAAAAACATGGACTTGGACCTATGAAGGAATGTGCTATCCACCCTCAGAGAAACAGATGGCAGGTGGAAATAAGCATATGGTCTTACATACATGTGTATGAGTATATATGTGTATATGTGTGTATGTTTATAGATATCTGTATACATGTATACATATACATACAAACACATATACATACATATATACATATATGTGTGTGTGTGTGTATATGTGTGTGTGTGTGCGTGTGTGTGTGTGTGTGTGTGTGTATGTATGTATATATCCACACTTAATTGTAACCTGGGGGGAGGATGGAAATAAAGTAAAAAGTGCATAGCAGAGAACAAAAGAAAACCAACAAGGAAGCAAAGAAAAGCTGGGCAGCTTTGAAAACAGTGAGTAGTATTCATTATATAGGTTTTCTTGAAATGGAAATTTATTGTTTTATATTGTATCCTCTCCTATGGTCTGCTATGTACATGGCAATGGTTTTCTTTTTCTTTTCTCATTTTGCATTTAATTTAAATTTTAAAAATGTATATTTTTTAAAAAGCATTCAACAATCATTCTTTAGAACAAGATGAAGAAATATGGGCTAGACACAGTAAAATAAGGTAAATTCAGATGATCTGAAAGGAGGGAATCCAAAATGGACTCATAATGGTTCGATATGTACTTGGTCTCTTAGCTTCCCTGGCTTCCTTCAACACTGAGATAAAACCCAGCCTTTTCTGATTCCCTTTAAGGCTAGTGCCTTCCCTTTGAGATTACATCAAATTTACACTGTATATATCTCGTACATACAGAGTTACTTATCTGTTGTTACTTCTATTAGACTGAGCGCTCCTTGAAGGCAGGGACTGTATTTTGCCTTTCTTTGTATCCTCAATGCTTAGCACAGTACCTGGCACATAAAAGGTGCTTAATAAGTGCTTGTTGACCAATATTTGCAGAAGTGCCTTACACACAGCAGTTGCCTAATTAATGTATGTTAACTTGAATTGGAATATACATTTATCCTCTCTATATCCCATGTTTTAATATTACTTTGGGATATACTTCCAGAAAAAAAAATTAACTTTGAATTAGTTTTCCATAGGATATCAAATCAAAATTGTTTTGGTTCTCAGCAAGGTTGACTTTCTATATAACTATTTGCCCAAGACTTTTAAAAGTCCTGCTTTTGTGATAGCTTGATAACCAAATACATAGATATGACTCCATTATCAGTTCATGATTGATATCTAGACCTGCAGTTTCTTATAAAACAAAGGGGAAAAAAAAGAAATTCAGTTCAATTTCTACAAATAAAAGGAAAACTGAAGAGCTGTAGAATTACATTGCAATATATTCAGCTGCCAATAAATCACCATATCTGCTGTGTTATCTGAAGTTGATGTATATATGTTTGTGGTAAGTTTTCCATTCTTTACATTTCTTTTATTCATCTTTTTAATCAGTGTCAGTATGAGTTTGCTCTCTTAACTAATACCACCAGAGCTGTTACTGCTTTGTGGCTCTCTTTTGAATGGTTTGTGGTCAATGACCTCAGATATAAGGAATGACCACACTCTCTAACACTATTCAGGCAAGAATAATTAGTCCCAGATTGTCACAGGAGAACCATGTTCCACCCTCTGGATTCAACCTTGCCACCAGGTAGTGTGATTATTTAATTCAGACTGTATCAACCTGTATTGTTAATATTTAATGATTGTTGTTGTTCAGTCACATCCAACTCTTTGTGACCTCATAGACCATAGCACAGTGCACAAGGACCAATTCTGCCATGGGGTTTTCTTGGCAAGGATACTGGAGTGGTTTGCCATTTCCTTCTCCAGTAGATTAAGGCAAACAGAGGTTAAGTGATGTGCCCAAGGTCACACAATTAGTAAATGCCTGAGGACAGATTTGAAATCAGGCACTTCTGACTCCAGGCCTGGCACTCTATTTACTAAGGCACCTAGCTGCCTCCAATATTTCATGATGCTGAATCCAAAATCCTTAATGAAGTATGGATAAACTATAGTGAGATATTGGTTAAGTATAGAAAAGTTCAACATAACCAAACCTGGGGCATGGTCCTGTTTGCAAAGGGAGACATGACTCCTAACTGGCGAAGAGAATGCTTTGTACCTACAAAAGGGGTGTGAGTTGATAGCAGAGATTCTTGGCAGACAGATTCTTGTAGTTCCAGATACTGTTTTGGACAAAGACACAGACAGAGAGAACATGCCTGGAAGGAGAGAAAGACTTTGGAAGCTGAAAGCATGTAGGAGAGACTCAGCACGTCCCACATTTCAAGTTAGAGACTTTGGAGTCTCCCTAAGGTGAGATCAGGCCCCTCTTGTTTGAGCTGAGGCTTCATCTCACTCAAGATCATGATGATTGTGATTGTAAAAAGCTCAATCATAATTGTGTATTCTTTGGTACATTCTAATCTGTAAAATTCCAATTTTTATTTCTTTCTGGCTTGGGTAAATGGGTTTATGCACTATTTGTGATGGTCTTTCATATAACCAGCCTTTTGTGGGAAGGGACAGTGATCATCTCCCATCTCTTTTTGTAGCTGAACCCCTTGAGAAGGTCATCTACAATCAATGCCTCCACTTCCTTTCTTCTTACTCTCTTAACTCTCTACAATCTAGCTTCTGACCTTGTCATTCAACTTTATCATTCAACTGAAATAGCCCTCTCCAAAGTTACAAATTATCTCAATCTTATCTGCAGCCTTTGACACTGTGTATCACACTCTTCTCTTGGATATTTTCTTTTCTCTAGGTTTTTGGGTCACCACTCTCTCATAGTTCTCTTCCTATCTATGTGACTATTACTCAGTCTCCTTTGCTGGATCTTGGATCAGGTCAAGCCAGTTAACAATGGGTTAAGGTTAGGGTTAGCTTCCTAAAACTCAAGTCTGATCACTTTATCCCCCTACTTAATAATCCCTTGTGGCTCACTATCATTGCAGGATATTTCTATTTGGCTTTTAAACTTTTCTCAACCTGGTCCCCCTCCTATCCTTCCAGTCTTCTGATACATTACTAACTTCCATGTACTCTGTGATACAGTGACTCTGGCCTCCTTGCTTCTCCTCACATAAAATGCTCTAGATCCCAAGTCTGGGCATTTTTACTGGAGGTCTTTCTCTTAATAGAGACTTAGGAAGATTCTGAAGGTTCACAATACCACTAGTCCTGCACTAGGAAACATGGGCCTCACGACATGACAGCAGAGTAAGTCAGTTTTATTAAGGGCAGAGTGAATGATGGAAACAAGGCTGCTGGACCCCAGGTGGAACTGGGACCTCTATGGAGCTCCGAGAGGGAATGGAGCACCCTCTCCAAAATCAGTGGGTTTGAATATAGTTCTTATCTGGGTCTAGCAGGACAAGGCATTGGGGGAAGGGGAAGCTATTGGAGGGAGGGAGGCTCTTGCCTGGAGAATTGGAGGCTGATTGATATTCAAATTTCCCACTGACTCTCCTCCGCTGAAAATGGGGCTTAGGGCAGAAAAGGGGACTTGGGAGGTCTGACTTTGACCTGGTGACTCATCTTCCCTGCCAAAGATTTTTGAGCTTCTTCAGGGCTTCTTAGTCAGGGAAGGGGAGGCTACTGTATTCCTTTTAGACCACCATACCTGGAATTCTCACCCTCCTCATCTCTACCTCAAAGCTTCCCTAGTTTCCTTCAAGTTCTAGCTAAAACCCCAGCTTCTACAAGAAGCTTTTCCTGATTTCATTTAATGTGTCTTGCCTCTGTTAATAACCTCCAATTTATCCTGACTACTCCTTCTCAGTCTCCTGGATCCTCTTCCAGATCACACCTTCTAACTATAGGTGTCCTTCTGGGTTCTACCCTGGGCCCTTTCCTCTCTCGTTGTTGTTGAGTAGTTTCAGTCTTGCCCAAGTCTTTGGGACCCCATTTGGGGTTTTCTTGGCAAAGATAGTGGAGTGGTTTGCCATTTCCTTGTCCAGCTCAGTTTATAGATGAGGAAACTGAGGCAAACAGGGTTAAGTGAGTTGCCCATGGTCACACAGCTAGGAAGTATCTGAGGCCAGATTCGAACTCAGGAAGATAACTCTTTCTGACTCCAGGCCAAGCACTCTATCTATTGTGCCACCTAGTTGCCCCTACTCCTTCATTTGGTGATCTTATTAGCTCTCATGGATTTATGTGGGGATGGGGGCCAGAGGGATAGAGTCTTCGGTGGGCAGATCAGAACTTGGGTGAGTAAACTCAGGCCCAGACCTTGTCTCCCCTTCCCTTCCTCCCATGTTTATTTCCCTCTCCTAGTAACACTGAACTTTCAGAGTTGGGGGGCATCCCCCAAGCCCTTCCTAGTCACTCCTGAGAGCCATCCAATCTTGGATCTGTACCTGCCATCTTGAATTGGATTCCAGTAGACATCTTAAACTCAAAATGTCCATAACATAACTCACTATCTTTCCCCCTACACCATCCTCCCCTCCTACCTTCCCTATTACTACAGAAGGCAACACCATCCTCCCAGACCCTCAGGCTCACAACCTAGCAGTTATACTGCATTCCTCACTATCTCTCACCCCTAATATCTGATCTTTTGCCAAGGCCTATTGATTTCACCTTGGCAACATCTCTCTAATAAGCTCCCTTCTCTCTTCTGACGCTAGTGTAGGCCTTCATCACCTCACATCTGGATTATTGCAATAGTCTGCCTGCTAGTAAGTTTATCTCAATCTCTCCCCACTTCAATCTATCCATTCAGCCACAAAAGCGATTTTCCTAAACTGCAGGTCCCATTATTTCACTCAGCTACTCAGTAAACTCGTGGTTTTCTATTGCCTCTAGAATCAAATACAAAGTGTTCTTTTTGGAACTCAAAACCCTTCATAACCTAGCCCCCTCTTACCTTTCCAGTCTTCTTACACCTTATTCTCCAACATGTACTCTTCAATCCAGGGACACTGGCCTCCTGGTTGTTCAGGAAGAAGACGGTCCATCTCCAGGCATTCTCTCTGGCTGTGCCCCACACCTGGAACACACTCCCTCTTCTGCTCTGACTACTGATCTCCCTTGTTTCCTTTAAGGCCTGTGAGACCTGCTTGAACCCCTCATCACCCAAAGAAGGCCAAACACCTGGACTGGCCAATTGGAGAAGGTGACTTGAGCCCTTCTGGACTGACAGACCAACAATCTTCTGCAATGATTCCTGAGGGAACCTGAAATCCTTCTGCTGTGTAAGCATCCATAAGACCAGATAAAGCTTGCACAGGTATCCTGAAACAGGTGCACTTCCTTGCTTTATGAAAACTGTAATCTTGGCTGACAAAAGGCCAGATATCCTGAATCAGAGGCACTTTATTGCTCTGTGGCTTTATAATCCCCCTCATCTAACCCTTTCTCCAGCTCAGTTCCAACTGCAGCTCTGCAGGCAAGCTACCAGCTTGAGAGAAGTAAAACACAGATACAATCGAATTTTCTGTTCATCTTTCTTAGACTGAACTGTAGGGTTGACAGTTCCAATTAAAATTTCACCTTCTACAGGAAGCTTTCCCCAACTTCAATTAACTCCAGTGCTTTCCTTCCGTTAATTATTTCTTATTTATCTTACATATAACTTGCTTTGTATATATTTGTTTGCATGTTGTTTCTCCCATTAGATCATAAGCTCCTTGTGAGAAGGAATTGTCTTTTTGCCCTTTCTGTATCCCCAGCAACCAACACAGTGGTGCCTGGCACACAGTAAAGTCTTAATGTTTATTGATTATTGTTTATTAATATTATTGATTATTGATTGCTTGAGTGTACATAGCTGTCTACATGTTTTCTCCCCATTAGACTGTGAGCTCCTGGGGAACAGGGACTTTCTTTTGCCTTATTTTCTATCTCTAGCTCTTAACACAGTGCTTGGCACATAGTAGGTGCTCAATAAACACTTCCTGACTTTACTTGACCTGGCAAGTGTAAGCTAAGGGCTATTCTCCTCAGTAAGAGCAAGCAGAGAAGCAGCTTTCCTTCTGAACCCCCCAAAATCATGCCCCCGAACCAGAGATATTTCTGGGAGGGAGATAGATAAATTTTAATCAGAAATCTCTCTCAGAGCCTGGAAAAAAGAGCACCCAGCCTTGTAGTACCCCTAGGACCTGCTTTCCTCTCCCCTAAACCTGTCTTATTCCTCTTAATGCTTTCAGATGGCACAGGTTCTTTTCTTCTTTCAGGGATATCTATCTACAATGCCCAAAATGGCATTTATATATTTAGACCACCTATGTGAACAAACATATCTTACACATGGGAGCCAGTCCACAGGAATATTGTAATAAATATTCGTCACTTATTTTTGCAAGAAGCTGCTTTTTGATTTTTAAAAATGCTTTATTATTTATTTTTACTTTAGTTTAGTTTTGAGGTCTTGTGGTATTTTGCCTCAAGGGCAATCCATTATTTTCTTAAGGATAATTCTTATGCAGGATTTTCAATGCGAGTAGCCCTAGGCAAAAGCTTTAGGTCATAAGTGGTTCCATAGCCCAAGGCTTTGGATTCTAAGAGGTCTGTTGCTTTAAGCAGCGAAGTTTTTTTTTTAAATATATATTTTATATATTTTTGTATATTTTTCTAGTTTTTAACCTAAAATGGTTTTGATTTTTTTTTTAATTTAACATGATCACAAAATAAATTCATGTATTGATATAAAACCTGTTGCTTATTTATCAGGGTCTTTAAAAAGACTGCTTTACTGAATATATAAGAATGATTTTTAATTAGCACATCATTTGTTTATAATTAACATTTGTTTGTATGAGAAGGGGAAAAGAAAGGGGAAGAAGAATCTGTAGCACAAAATAAAATAAGCTAGCCCTAGGGTCAGAAGGATCTGGATTCAAGATGTAGCTCTGGTACCTACTCAGTAGGTCACTTCATTTCTCTGAGATTCATCGGTGTAAGCACTTTGAAAACCTGAAAGTACAATCTGAATGTCAGTCATGGGTCCTCATATAAGATAAAGTGTATGGTACTAGGCATTTGCTTCCTTAATGCCATCTTCCTATCATGTGCCTATATAAACAATTGAACATGAGAGTCATTCAGTCATACTTATTAAGCACTCACTGTGTGCCAGGCACTTCATCTAGCGTCGGGGATAAAAAAAAGAAAGACAAAATATAATCCTTTAATGGGTGAGAGATTTTTAATCCAGTATTCACTTGGAATCTAAAAGGCTGTTCACATTGAGAATACCCTAAAAATAAGTCTGCAGGTACTCTGTACCATAATTCAAAGATGGGGCTTTCTGGCTCTGTTTCTCCAGAGAGCTGGGTAGGCTGAGTTGTCCCCAAGACAGGAAGGCACTTCATTTTCACAGAGCACACTGGATCTTGTTTACACTGAGTCATAGGAGAACATATTATTCAATCTAATCTCACTAATTTAGAAAAAGTAGGGGAAAAAATCATCTATATTATATGCACCATTCAAATTGTAGAATTTTTTTTTAATGGAAAGCAGGTCTTTGCCTCTTAAGTACAGTATATACATTAACTAAAACTAGGCTAACAGTGTTGCCTAGTATGAGTTCCAGAGGGGACCTACTTTGATGAACAGGTAACAATGGTTGATAATTAGCACTCTACTGCTTTGTGCCAAATATAGACCATACTTGATTCTCTAATCTGGCTCGCATCAAAACTTGAATGTTGCACGCAATAACTGAAATGATAAGTGTTATTTTCTTAGTTTACATTTTTTTAAATTTCAAAACAATGTCATTCTTAGGGAGCAGCCTACATTCAAACCAAAATGGTAACTTGGTTGTTTATGAATAAATGCCTCTAAAATTTCTGAGGGCACATGAAACAGTTTGATCTTCTACATGGTCTCAGCAGTCCCTAATCCATGAAACATAAATTTATCAAGAGCCTGAGAGGAAGGACAGGTTGATAGAGTGGACAGATCATTAAAGGCAATATTGTACAGTGGTATAAACACTGGATTTGGAATTGGAGGGCCTGGGTTCAGATTCTGACTTTGCCACTGACATCAGAAAAGTTACCTGACATCCCTAGTCTCTGATCCTCAACTGTCAAATGAGGAGGTTGAAAGGTCTGGATCAGTGGTTCTCAAAATGTGATCCAGGGAGTCTGAGGCATCTTCAAGACCTTTTTTTTGGGGGGGAGGGGTCTAAGAGATCAAAACTATTTTCATAACACTATTAAGGTGTTGTAATTTTTAAAATGATAAAAAAAAATCAGTAGATATAACTCATGTAAACAAACTTTAGGGGGAGTCCTCAATAATTTTTAATATAGTGTAAAAGGGTACTAAGACCAAAAGAATTTGAGAACTGCTGGTCTAAATGACCTTTGAGGCCTTCTTCCAGATCTAAATCTGTGAACCTGTGACTCTGGGTGAAGAGACTTGGCTTCTAGTCCCACTTCTCCCTACCCCTAACTAGCTATGTGACCATAGACCAGTCACGTAACTGCTCAGAGTTTCACTTTCCTTTTTTGTAAAATTAGGGGTGTGGGTCTAATAGCCTGTAATATTCACTTCCTAACATCCAATGATTCTAAGTCTCTGGAAGCACAGTGTGGTTTTGTGGGAAGCATGTCAGATTTGTTGTCAAGGGAGATCTGGATTCAAATTTTACTTCTAATGTATAATGTCTATGTAACCATGGATAAGTCAGTTATCTTTTCTGAATATCAGTTTCCTTACGTGTAAAATGAGGATAATGATCCCTGAAGTATTTATTTCACAGGATCATTGAGAGGGTCAATTGAGAAAATGTATCTTAAAGCACCATATGAAGTTTATTATTATTATTATTATCATTTTTAAAAATCTGTATGCTGGGTACTGTTGAAGAAATGAAAAATAAAAGGTACAATCCTTTCTATCAGAGGACTTACAATCTAGTTAATATTGTTAACACTATACCTCTCCCAAATTTATGTCTCTAGCTCCAACCATTTCCATACCTGAATTTCCCCTGACTTACTGAACTCCTCCAACTAAATGTACTAGTGGAATCTCAAACTCAACTTGTAATGAACCAGGAGTCACGTGCATCAGACAGATTAATGTTGATGACATCTCTATACCCGGTTCAGTCTCCATATCAAGCTCCTATTGACCAATCAGCAACTCAGTAGATTATAGGATTTAGAGCTAGAAAGAACCTCAGAAATCACCTAGTCCAACTTCCTTATCTTACGGATGAGAAAACTGAGGTGCAGAGAGTTAAGTGACTTGCGTGTCAGTGGTGGGACTTGAACTCAGGTGCTCTAACTCCAAATCACAGTGTTCTTTCCACTACATTGTCTCAGGAGTAAAATCAAGGCAAGCCATCTGTGCAGGCTGAAACCATTTCTTTTACCTGGCCCACAGAACATAACCTGTAGATTTCACCTACATCTGATCCAAGCAATGAGACTGAGGGCAGAAATGTGACTGGAAAACCAGGCAGACCTCAGTACCAGCTATCAGTTCTAGCCATAGCTCATAACCTGCTCATGTATTTTAATTTTGAAGCAACTTCTGTCTTCAATTTCCTCATTGGTAAAATAAAATTTTAGATGTTAGGTAAGAGCCTTCCAATTCTAAACAAAAGGATCCTCTGATTCCCCTGACAGGACTATACAGGATGGTAATTAAGAGGAATCAAAGTCCCTGGGGGGAAATAACACATTACTCTGTCAGTGATGTCAATACTCCTGGAGGGAAGTGGATGTGGTCCAGTTTCCTTCCAAAAGAGTACATGCTATGTTACCCTTCCCTTCAAATTCACTAGATTACCAAATCCCATAATCTAGGTGAGGGCTAGAAAATAGAATTTGCAGCAGAGGTCTCAAAACCTTAGGCAGTCACAAGGGTGTGTGTCAGGGCCAAAGTACCACGAGAGGAAGTAGTGGGATGCCAACCTCAACCCTTCCTTGCTCTGCTGCACTGTTGACCCCATGGCTCAGCACACTAGCTGCACCTCTTCCTCACCTGCTGGGGGACCAGACCGTCCAGTCCACTACATTTTTCCCAAAGTAAGTATATACTGGTCCTAAATTAGTTTTGCAGAGCAGTGCTGTGGAAACACCAGCAGAACTCCAGCTGTCCACTTGTTGATGATTTATCATTCATCTTTCCCTCTTGTGAGCTACATGCACCCCGTCCTGGGGCCACGGCTTTTAGTCCCTGAGCCAGAAGGAAGACTTTCCTTCCAATGTCCCCAAGGAAGTAGGGTTCAATGGCATCTTAAGCAGGTGTTATAGGTACTATGACAAAGCTAGTTGGGACCACAGTTAATAGGATTTAGAGCTGGAAGGGACACTGGAGATTACTTAATCCAACCCTTTCATTTTATGGATGGAAACTGAGGGCAGGGCATTTAAGGAAGCAAACATCTTATGACATCTTTTCACAGCAAAGCCAAACAGCCCTCTTACACCAAATATTACAGGCTATTAGACCCACACCCCTAATTTTACAAAAAAGGAAAGTGAAACTCTGAGCAGTTACGTGACTGGTCTATGGTCACATAGCTAGTTAGGGGTAGGGAGAAGTGGGACTAGAAGCCAAGTCTCTTCACCCAGAGTCACAGGTTCACAGATTTAGATCTGGAAGAAGGCCTCAAAGGTCATTTAGACCAGCAGTTCTCTTACACAGATCTCTTACACCAAAGGAGGGTGTATGATCTGGTCTCTGTCCATTTCCTGATCTAGACCTTCTGTCCCTCAATTATCTAGAGGTCTAGCCAAGAGTGAAATGGGCAGTAAAAGCAGGAACTTTTGTTTGTTTGCTTGTGGGGTTTTTTGTGCCTTGACTGTGTTTATCAGTTAGTTCAATTGAACATTACCACTAGCAACCATGATTTATCCCATCAGTCTATCTGTGAGACCAAAAGGCCTAGTGTTTTATTTTCATGTAAATTGCTACTTTCTGTCGACTCATGCAAGGAATAGGTAATGATAATAGGTAATATTTAATAACAACTAATATTTATATAATGCTTCAAGGTTTGCAAAGCACTGGGGATATATTATCTTATTTTATCCTCACAACAACCTTGGGAAGTGCTATTATTATTTTACAAATGAAGAAACTGAGGCAGACAGAGGTTAAATGACTTGCCTAAAGACATGCAGTGTGTGAGACAGGATTCTAACTCAGGTCTTCCTGACTCCAAGGACAGCACTCTCTCTGTTAACACTACCTAATTGGTGCAGCTAGGTGACTCAGTGGATAGAGTGCTAGGCCTGGAGTCAGGAAGACTCTTCTTGAATTCAAATCTGTCCTCAACGCACTTACTAGCTGTGTGACCCTGGGCAACTCACTTAACCCTGCTTGCTTCCATTTTCTTATCTATAAAACAAGCTGGAAAAGCAAATGGCAAACCACTCCAGTAGCTTTGCCAAGAAAACCCTAACTGGGGTCATGGAGAGTCACACCTGACTCATCTACAAGAACTTGACATTGATAAGAACAGATTCTCAAAGCAGGACCTGAGAAACAGCTCATGTAAAACCCATTTTTTACATTCAAACTGGATGTATAATAGGGGAGGTTAACAAAAACTGGTAGGAAACAAAGTATGATTTTTTTCCCCCAGCTCTATACTTTATTGGGATAGCCCCGGCCCTGCATCCCACTAGGAAAGACCCAGCCCAAGTTCCCTAACTTACCTTTGCATTCCCACACCTGTCTTGACATAAGCAACTATTAATCTTATGGTCATCTCCAGTCCATGGCCAGAGCCATGTCTTTGAGGGTATGTGGAGTTCCAGTAACATTTCTAAGTTCTAAATGTACAGAAAGTTGTTAAATTTTCATAGGTTACTCTTCCAAAGCCACAACTTGATCTCAGGAAGTTCTTCAGCACAGACCTTCTGAAATGCCATGGCTATACTGGGATATTGGTATCATGGAAAGAGGACTGCATTTGGAGTCAGACAGAGGACCTTGGTTCAAATCTCCAGTCTGCTACTCACTACCTGAGTGACCTCAGACAAGTCACTTCCCCCCGTCTGGTCATCAGTTTCCTCATCTGTAAAATAAAGGGCTTGGACTTCCAGAGTCCCTTTGAGCTCTTTATCCTCAGAGAAATGATCCTAATAATTCTGTTTGCCATACTGGAAAGCAACTTCCGTCAAGACAGATCTCTTACACCAAAGGAGGGTGTATGATCTGGTCTCTGTCCATTTCCTGATCTAGACCTTCTGTCCCTCAATTATCTAGAGGTCTAGCCAAGAGTGAAATGGGCAGTAAAAGCAGGAACTTTTGTTTGTTTGCTTGTGGGTTTTTTTGTGCCTTGACTGTGTTTATCAGTTAGTTCAATTGAACATTACCACTAGCAACCATGATTTATCCCATCAGTCTATCTGTGAGACCAAAAGGCCTAGTGTTTTATTTTCATGTAAATTGCTACTTTCTGTCGACTCATGCAAGGAAAAGTCATCAATCACCGTTTCAAGTGCATGGTATCTGATTTGTTTTGTTTGGAAATATATTCACTTTGCTGTCTTTACACAAGTTCTTCCCTTCCACCCCATACCTTAGAAATTTAGTCAAATTCACCTGCATTTATGAGGATCTATCCCATATAGAATGTACCGAAAACAGGTACCATGGCAAGTTTCTACTAGCAGGTCCTTTGCCTGAGGAGACACACAAAGTAACAAGCACATTAATAAAGCAATACTTTAGCAAATTCCAACGTGTGTCCATGAAGAACTCACTATACGATTCTGTTGAACAATTCTTCTATTCAAAAGCATTTTTTAAATGTTTAAAAAAATAATAAAAATGTTTGGCCCCTTCAAGAAAAAAATTTTGTGCCAGGGTTGTAAAAATTATTGGTACCCTATTTCAGCAGGGAAAGCTTTTTGTGGAAATTAAGCATTGATAAAGAAGGAACGGAAGTTAGTTGGACTGAGTGAGTTAAAAGCCTGGTTGCCAAGGAAGCCTTTTTCTTGATTCAAAGGAGGCTATGGTAGGATTGCTGCAGACCCAAGTAGTCACCCCATACCAGGGTTTTTGTCCTCTCTGCTTTTTCACTAGCATTTGAGCAATCACGAAAAGCTGGAGGGAGCATTTTAAAGTACGGCGTAGTTTAGTGGCGAGAGCATCAGATTTGGAGTGAGAGGACCTGGTTTGAGAGGGTTTGAACCTGAACAGGGAGAAGTCACAATGCTTGGGAGCCCTGATTTCCCTTTCTGTGAAATATGCATACCAGAAGCTGCCCAAGGATGTTGCAAAGGTCCCATTAGATCACATGGATAAAGCACTTGGCAGACCTTTGAGTGCTATCCAAGTATGAATGACTGTTTTTATAACCGAGCTACACAGATCAGCATAAACCAGGAGCAAGACAAAACTCAAGTTCTTCATTAAGGTGACTAGATAAAGAGGGTACTCCCATGCTAATTATGGGAACTAATTTTGTTGTTTAGTCATGTCCCTCTTTACGACCTCCTGGACCATAGCACACCAATATTGTCCATGGATTTTTTTTGGCAAAGATACTAAAGTGGTTTGCTGTTTCCTTCTCCAGTGAATTAAGTCAAACAGAGGTTAAGTGACTTGCCAAAGGTCACACAGCTAATAAGTGTCTAAGGCAAAATTTGACCTCACATCTTCCTGACTCAAGGCCCCGGTGCTCTATCTACTGAGCCATCTAGTTGTCTCTAAGGGAATTAATACCTTCATTTTAATAAACTTTAAGTTTGTAAGTAATGACTGGAATAAAGCTTTCTGTCCTAGCTGTTGTATGCAGCTGCCATGCTCTCAGATACCAGTTTCAGGGGGGTTGGTGGAGAGATGTGTTACCATGGATACAACCCCCAAAGGATATCTACAACTATATACCCTGATACATCCCTGAGGATATCTGCTGGGGGAGCCCAAGACTGAAGCAACTTAAAGCAGGTCATACTTGATCTTACCTACACACACACACACACACACACACACACACACACACACACACACACATACACACAGAGTGACAGAGACTGATGCTTGCTATAAAACCTAGGGCTAGAAGAACAGCATGAATGCCCACGCATGGTTTGTAGGAAAGGAAGTAGCAGTAGCACCAAGAAGGCAGGCAGGCAGTAAGATGTGATAGAAAGAACACTGAATTTGGAGTGCCCTGGGGTGCAATCTTGGTACTATCCAATGAACCTAATGGATTCAGTCAAAGGGCCATACTTGAGGACCTAAAGGGCCACATGTGGCCTCAAGGCCACAGGTTCCCCACCCCTGCCCTAGAGCCTATTCTCTCATAATATAAATTCCCTTTTAGATCTGAATACTATAGTTTATTATTTAATTTAATTATTTTAACTTAATATTTTTGAAAATTATAAGTTGCTTCAAGTAACACACATATTCTGAAAGAGTTCTTCTACTTTTATCTCAGAGTTAAAAACAGATTGAAGCTGGGAAAATATGAGTTCAGGTCCCATCTCTGACACATACTATGTGACACTGAACAAATCACTTAACTACTGTCTGCCTCAGTTTTCTCATCTGTAAAATGGGGATGATAACAGCACCTACCTTCCAGGGTTAAAATCATCATTAATATTATTATTATTATTATTATTATTATTATTATTACTTAACCTCTCAGTGCTGGAGACAATTAAGAGCATAAATTGCTGAGAAGAAACCAACCTGCACTGACAGAGGGAGTTCCTCATCCAGGAGTTTCCTGTGCCCATGAAATCACAGTCTCTATTCTCATCCTCAGTTATTCAGTATTTTAGTGTGTTGGTGACGTTATTTTCCTTTTCAGCAGCTGCTTGCTCATTTCCTTGTCTTTTCCTTTTTCTTAGCTGAGAGGCTATCCTCTTTTGTAGCTGTCTGATTCCCCCTTCTTTAACTCTTTTTTTGGAGGAAGTAGGGGACAAGGGGAGATTTTACTTATTCATACAGGGCATGGGATTTTGATGACCCGGCCTCATTCACTGTTTCTCCCTTCAGGATCTTGCCAGAACTTCCGGCCCTTCCAAGCTAGGCAGGTTTTGAGTATAGGCTTGGATTTCAGCTATTTGCTTATTTATTATCTGAGAACCCCCTAGCTAAGCTTAGAAATCTCCATCCTCAAAACGTTAAAACATCCAGGAGATGAACTAACAATGCTGGCCTCAGGAACTCATGAAACCATCTACTAAGGTAGAGGGAGGGAAGTTTTGATGTGAGTCAACCCCATTGCAGTGATGGATCTTTTGAATATAAGTTGAAAAATATGCATCACTATAAAGTGATGGCAAACATTACATTCTGTTTGCCACAAATCCCTAAAGGACTCAGTACAGAGGAAAAGAAATTGATTTATTCATTTTCCATACTGAATAAAATCTAAAATATGTCATGAATAATAATATTTTTATGTGTACTGTTCTTTGGTTTTCAAATCACTTTTACATCTGGGAGCTCATTTTATACGCATTAACAACCTGGGCAGGCCAGTAACCATTATCTGTTTCACAACATGAAGAAATGATGGTGAAGTGAGCACACAGTTAGTGACAGAATAAGAACCCCAGGTCTCCTTTCTCTCTACCTGCTCTTCTTTCCACTAGACTTTGCTGCTTCCATTTTTTTAACTTTTTTTTTTTCTTTAGTGAGGCAATTGGGGTTAAGTGACTTGCCCAGAATCACACAGCTAGAAAGTATTATGTGTCTGAGGCCAGATTTGAACTCAGGTCCTCCTGACACCAGGGCCGGTGCTCTATCCACTGCGCCATCTAACTGCTCCTCCATTTTTAAAAATGGCTAGTTTTATTATCTTTTTTTGAGGGGGGATGTTCCTGACCAAATATTATCTGTACATGGAGCTCCCACTAAGGAAACTCCTTCTATCAATGCAGGTCAACAAGTGCTCTGAAATTTGTCATTTTAGAAAGTTGCCTGGTCCACTGAGGGGATAGAGTAACTAACTGATGTCACATAACAGCATGCATCACAAGTGGGACTGGAACCCAGGGTATCCTGACTCTGAGGCCAACTCTTTATCATTATGCCACACTGACTCTGTTTATCTTCTTATATATCTGATATTAAAGCAGAAACAACTGAAGCCAAAGTCACTTACCATCTTGGCAATGGTAGTGGTTCCTCTACCACAGACTTGGCAATTTGTTAAGAATCTCATCAGAAAAGTAGGTGGCATGTCTGGGCCACGAAAAAGGTAGCAGTCAAAGTCAGGCTGGGCATGGGTTAGGACAAATTGTTGGCAGTCAGTCTGGAGGAACAGGTTAGAGATAGATCTCTTTGAGATGATTCTAGGAGTATAAGGACCATAGGATTTAGAACTAGTAAACAGGGGGTGGAGCCAAGATCGCAGAGTGAAAGCAGTGACTAGCTTGAGCTCTCCCCCAAACCCTTCAAATACCTATAAAAAATGGCTCTAAACAAATTCTAAAGCAACAGAACCCACAAAAAGACAGAGTAAAACAAATTTCCAGCCCAAGACAGCCTGGATGGTTGATCAGAAAGGCACATCGTGCTGGGCGGGAAGAGGAGCACAGTGTGGCGTGAGCACGCAGGCTGCAGTGAACCTGGAGCAGGCCTCAGAGGACTGAACCTCAGGCAGCTGTGGAGGCTTCCAGACATCTCAACCCAAAAACACCAAAGACAACTTAGAAGGTCAGTGGGAAAAGTCTGTTTCTGTGGTGCTGAGACAGGAGCTAGGTCACAGCCAGCTCCAGAGCACAGAGCGCCAGGGCGGTGGCTGCATCCTGAGCTTCTGGCCCACAGACTGAGGGGGAATCCAGTGGCTGATCAGAGAGGGATTGCAGGGATCTATTTGCCAGTGCTGAGGCAGGAATCTCTTGCTTTGCCCATGCTTGGATCTGGGTCACAGTTCTGGGAGGCGGTCCTGGGGTGAGGAGTACTGGCATGGTAGAGCTTGTAGTGGCAGTAGAGAGGAAGCCTCCTTCACAGTTCCAGGACAGAAAGGAGTGTTTGTGGTCACTAATAGACCACAGCACAGGCCAGGAAAGGAATAAGCACCTCGCCTCTTATCATACCACCTTGCAAGAACTGAAAATTTACAGGCCCCTACAAGTATCTCTGAAAACAGCTACACAAACCCCTGAAGCTTGGGACAGTACACTCTCCACATTGGAAGCAGACTCTTATCTTAACAAAGAAAGAGTTTAAGACTCAAGTAATTGGCTGGGATCATGAGCAAGCAGCACAAAAAGAATCAGGCTATATTATCTTACTTTAGTGAAAAAGAAGATCAAAACATACAACCAGAAGAAGACAACAAAGTCAAAGCTCCTACATCCAAAGCCTCCAAGAAAAATATGAATCAGTCCCAGGCCTTGGAAGAGCTCAAAAGGGATTTTGAGAAGCAAGTAAGAGAAGTAGAGGAAAAACTGGGAAGAGAAATGAGAGTGATGCAAGAAAATCATGAAAAACAAGTCAACAGCTTGCTAAAGGAGACCCAAAAAAATACTGAAGAAAATAACACCTTAAAAAATAGCCTAACCCAAATGGCAAAAGAGGTCCAAAAAGCCAATGAGGAGAAGAATGCCTTAAAGTGCAAAACTGGCTAAATAGAAAAAAAAAGTCCAAAAGCTTACTGAAGAAAATACTACCTTAAAAATTAGAATGGAGCAATTGGAAGCTAGTGACTTCATGAGAAATGAAGACACTGTAAAACAAATCCAAAAGAATGAAAAATTAGAAAACAATGTGAATATCTCATTGGAAAAACAACTGACCTGGAAAATAGATCCAGGAGAGAGAATTTAAAAATTATTGGACTATCTGAAAGCCATGATAAAAAAAAGAGCCTAGGCATCATCTTTCAAGAAATTATCAAGAAAGACTGCCCTGATATAGTAGAACCAGAGGGCAAAATAGAAATTGAAAGAATCCACAGATCTCCTCCTGAAAGAGATCCCCAAAGGAAAACTCCTAGGAATATTGTAGCCAAATTCCAGAGTTCCCAGGTCAAGGAGAAAATATTACAAGCTGCCAGAAAGAAACAATTCAAGTACTGTGGAAACACAATCAGGATAACACAAGATTTAGCAGCTTCTACATTAAAGGACTGCAGGGCATGGAATATAATATTCTGGAGGGCAAAGGAGATAGGATTACAACCAAGAATCACCTACCCAGCAAAACTGAGTATAATCCTTCAGGGGAAAAAATGGTCATTCAGTGAAATAGAGGACTTTCAAGCATTCTTGATGAAAAGACCAGAGCTGAATAGAAAATTGACTTTCAAACAGACTCAAGTGGAACATGAAGAGGTAAACAGGAACGAGAAATCATAAAGACTTATTAAGTTGAACTGTTCATATCCTGCATGAAAGATATTTGTAACTCATGAGACCTTTGTCAGTATTAGGGCAGTTGGAGGGGGAAAAATTATATGTATGTATATAGATAGATAGATAGGTAGGTAGGTAGAGGGCACAGGGTGAGTTGAAGATTAAGGGGTCATATCTGGAGAATAAAATTAAGGGATGAGAGAGGATGATACTCAGAGAAGAAAGGGAGAGGTAGAATGGGGTAAATTATCTCACAAAAAAAAACAGAAAAGAAAAGTCTCTCACAGCTGAGGGGAAATGGGGGAAGGTGAGAGGGAATGAATAAATCTTACTCTCATAGGATCTGGCTTAAGGAGGGAATAACATACACATTCAATTTTGTATGGAAATCTGTCTTACCCTACAGGAAAATAGGGGGGAAGGGGACAAGAGAGCAGGTGGATGATAGAAAGGAGGGCAGATTGGGAAAGAGGGTAATCAGAAAAAATACTTCTGAGGAGGGACAGGGTCAAAAGAAAGAATAGAATAAATGGGGGGCAGGATAGGATTAAGGGAAATAGAGTTAGTTTTTCACAACATGTCTACTATGGAAGTGTTTTGCATAACTGCACATGTATAACCTATATTGCATTGTTTGCCTTTTCAATGAAGGTGGGTGGGGAGGGAGGAAGGGAGTAAATTTGGAACCCAAAGTCTAAAAAACATGTTTTAAAAAAAGTTTTCACACGCAACTGGGAAATAAGAAATACCGGAAATGAGGTACAGAAGTCTATCCTTCCCTACAGGAAAATAGAAGGGGAAGGGGATAAGAGAAGAGGGGGGAGAGATAGAAGACAGGGCAGACTAGGGGAAGGGGTATTCAGAATGCGTGCCATCTTGGGCTTGGGGGGAGGGGTGAGATGGGGTGAAAATTCGGAACTCAAAATCTTGTGGAAGTAAATGTTGAAAACTAAAAATAAATAAATTTATATATAAAAAAAGAACTAGTAAACATGTTGGCGTATTCCAACCTCTTCATATTACAGGTGTGGAGATTGTGGGCCAGAAAGAATGTGTCCTCTGTACTATGTCCCCTGGGAATTTAGGGCAAACAGAATGTAATGTTTGCCATCACTTTATAGTGATACATATTTTTCAATTTCATATTTAAAAGATCCAGCATTTCATTGGGGTTGACACTCATCAGAACCACCCTATCTCCACCTTAGTAGATAGATTTATGAGTTTCTGTGGCCAGCATAATTGTTTTATGTCCTGTTGGCCAATATTTTGGGGATGGGGCTTAGCTAGGGGATTTTCAGATAATAAGCAAATAATTGAAATCCAAACCAAAATCAAAAGGTTTTTAGTTCACAAAACAAACCAGATCTGAAATGATGAGAAAAGGTAAGAAGAACCAATGCAGGGTCCAACAAAACTAACAATTTTCTGAAAGAAAGTTTTATTCTCCCTTCCCAGGGTCTTTCTGTCCCATTTCTGTTTCTAAACACACCTGTCCACTCCAGCTAAGCCAACTCCAATAGAAAGAAAAGCCATCACTGTTTTAATGAGGTTTAATTACCTGCAAAGGGACACATCTTCTTTTCCTTCATGTCTGAGTACTTCACAAAACTAAAAATATGGACAATACACCTACATATGAGGGGTGCTCTTTGCCACCTCCACCCTACAGTCAAGCAAATCACACAGAGATTTGTTCCCAACAGATGTCTGCAGTACACATACAGGAGAGGGGTACAAGTTTACCTGCACTGTCTTAGAACAATATGTAAGTCCAAGGCAGCTTCACACCTACGCAGAAAAAAAAAAGAATAAAACTTTAAATGAGATAGGATTGCATCTTTCAGAACAATCTCTCCAGTAAAAAAAAAAAATGGAAATAAAGTTCAAACTTGGCTGAAGTCCACTCTGCAAAATGAAGTTTTTTTTAAAAGAACAAAATATCCATTCTCTCTGTATCAATCTCTTTTGCTTTTTTGATCATCTCTCTATCTCTGTCTCTCTATCCTTCTCACTCCCTTTCTCTCTTTTATCCCCTTCCTTTTCTTTCCCATATAAGTAAAATCAATTCTTGGAAAACAAGTTAAGCCTTTAGGGAGTACCTTGGTCAACTTTCTGAACTTTACAAAGAACAAATCTGATACAGACTCTTTCTCATCAAAAAGTTATCAGTAACCCAGAGCCTTCAGAAACCTTAGTAATTCCGACTATTTGTTCCTTTGTAGATTTAAGGGTGAGGGAAAGTGTGTTATAACAAGCTACTGTTGACTCAGGTCTTATCTACCTTGAAAGAATGAGTTTTTCTTAACTTTGAGAGATTCTAGTTTCTTATTTTTCCTTTACACAAGGCAGCACGATAAGCTATCTTATCTTTAACAAAGTTCATTCTAATTACAATTTATTAGAAAAAAAATTTCTAGCTTTTCTCTCATCCACATGCTGCCTTAGGCTCAGACTCAAATTGCATAGCTTTATGTTTAGGACATCATTTCAGCTGAGAATGAGTCTTTGATTGTCAGGTCCCAGTTTCCTTTCCCCACATCCCAATGGTTCCACCAGGCTAAGATGATGACCTTAGAAGTACTGGTCAGACATAGGAGGGCTTATGTCTTATGAGTCTGGGGAACTCCCCTATCTGCCCCCAAAATAATGCCCTACAGATCTCAGAACCCTGAGGTAAGTAGAATTACTTTAAACACAGGACATTACCTTAAAAACTTTCCTATTATAGAGAAAGGCCCAGTTGGCCACATGCCTAGGCATCTCCTTAAATACCTGTGCTGTCTTCAGAGACTCCATGCAAATAGCATACTTACATTGCATCATTCTGCTCCCAATTCCAGAACATATATATGTATGTATGTATAGGAGAAATGCCAGGAGCAGAACAGAGACCTGTACACAACATTTGTAAATCTGACCAAGGCTTTTGATACTGTCAGTCATCAGGGTTTATGGAAAATTATGTCAAAATCTGGTTGCCCAAAGAAGTTCATCGGTATTGTACTTCAGTTTCATGACAGCATGCTTACCCAGGTATAATGGAAAATGGACGATGCTCTCCTGCCTTCCCAGTCACAGCAGAGTGAAGCAAGGCTGTGTGCTTGCTCCCATGCTTTTTAGCATGATGTTTTCAGCCATGCTGTCAGATGCCTTCAATGACAAACATGGCATCAAGGTCAGCTACCACACTGATAGTAAATTCTTCAACTTGAAAAGAATACATGCCAAGACCAAAATGGAGGGAGTGTGGGTGCATGATTTTCTGTCTGTAGATGATTGTGCACTCAATACAGCCCCCGAAGCTGAGATGCAACAAGATATGGATCTATTCTCTCCTGCTTGTACTAAAAATTCAGCTATCCCCTAAGTTTAGAGCTAGTCAATCCACAAAGAGCCTGCACCTGAGATAGAATTACATTTTTCTTTTCTTTACCAACCACAACCAGACCCATCACAGAGAAGACAGAGGAATTTCCCCTCCTACCCAAATGAGTATGCACACACACACACACACACACACACACACAGAGGCTGACTTTGTTCAAAGGAATTTTATTCCTAGAGGGTTCATTAAGGCATCATTGTATTTTGATTGTTATAACAATGATTTTTTCAGAGATAAGCATGTGCTAGTTTCAGATACTTAAAATCTCTCAGTTGGAAGGAAAATCAGAGGCTAGCAACTCCTACACAGGTTGCATGAGAATCCTCTCTATGACATACCCAACAAATGGTCACTTAGTTTTTGCTTGAAGATCTGTGGTAAGGGAGAATCTGTCACCTCCTGAGACCATTAATTCCATTTTTGGATAGCTCTCACCATAAGGACATTTTTCCTTATAACCAAATCTACCTCCCTGCAACTTCAATTCATTTTTACCTCTCTGGAACCAAGCTGAACAAATCTAAACCTTATTTCAATACTTGGAAGACAAATATGATGACCTCTCTATATCTACTTTCCTCTAAACCTCCTTATTTCCTTCTAGTGATGGTCATATGATGTGAACTCAACCCTTTACCACCTCTTCTGGGGGATTTTCAGTTTATCAATTTTTTTCTTAAAAATGGGACACCCAGAACTTAATATAACATTCTAGATGTGGCCTAAAAGTAAAGCAGGACTATCATCTCCCTTATTCTAGACAATATGCTTTTCTTAAAGTAGCCAAAGTTTGTGTTAGGTTTTGGGATTTGTTTGGGTTTGGTTTTTGATCACCATAACATACATCGAGCTGTGGTCCCTGATCTTTTTCAGATAACCTGCCATCTACTCACATCATCTCCATCTTGTATGTGTGAGATTCGTTTTTTTGAACCCAAATATATAAGACTTTACACTTATCCCTATTACATTTCATTTTATTGGATTCAGCCGAGCCTATCAAGATTTTTTTTCTAATTTTACAACATTCAACAGGCCTGCCATCACTCTCAACTCTGTATCATTGATAATGTGTGTCTCTGTCCATTTCGCTGATAGAAGTGTTAAACAGCAAAAGCCCAGGCATAAATCCCTGGAGTACCCTACAGAAGAATTTCTTCCAAATAAACACTGAACTATTCGATAATTATTCTTTGAATCATGTCATTCAACCAGTTCTAAGTGCATAACCATCTAACTTGTATCTCTACAATGATTTTATTTTATTTTTATCTACAATGATAGTATGAGAGAATCTGTCAAATGCTTTGCTTTAATTTCAGTAAGCTACATCTAGAGGATTTCTCCACTCTACCCATCTAGGAACAGCCCTATCCAAAAAGGAAATGAGTTGAGCATTGCTTCCTGATGAATAAATTAGTCAACAACCATATAATAAGTACTTACTATGTACCAAGCACGAGGCTAAGCACAGGGAATACAAAGAAAAAAGGGAAACTGTCCCCATCTTTAAAGAATTTAACATCCTATTAACAAGACATAAATAGGTAAGTACAAGACACACATAGACTATATACCATAATAACTTTACAGGGGAGGATTCCAATAGCTGAAGGGACAGGAAAAAATATCTCCTATAGAATGTTTTGTTTGAGCTGAGTCTTAAAAGACACAATTATTCTAAGAAATGGTGGTGAAAAGGAAAGAGAAATAAGCATTTATATATTTATATATGTTCTACTATGTGCCAAGCTCTTCACAAATATTATCTCAGTTGATCCTCACAGCAACTCTGTGAGGTTGGGTACTGTTATTATCCCATATTTTGCAACTGAGGAAACTGAGGCAGACAAGTGACATGACTTGCCCAAGATCATACAGCTAGTAAACTGATTGTGGTAGGATTTGAACTCAGGTCTTCTTGACCCCAGAACCAGCACTCTATCCACTTCACCACCTAGCTGCCTCTAGAGCATTCTAGGCCAGGGACAGCCAGTACAAAGGCATGGAAAACGGGAGGTCGAGCATCATGAAGGAGTCCTTTCTAGGGATAAAGATTAGACCTGTTATTTCACTGGTGTAGGGAATTTCCAGATGAGCAAGCTTGCTTACGCATGCAGGCCAACTCATTCTTTCCATTTTATAGTCTTTTTTTTTTAAGGTAATTGGGGTTAAGTGACTTGCCCAGGGTCACACAGCTAGTAAGTGTTATATGTCTGAGGCTGGATTTGAACTCAGGTCCTCCTGAATCCAAGGTCAGTGCTCTATCCACTGCGCCACCTAGCTGCCTGCCCATTTTATAGTCTTAAAGAGCTGTCTAGATACTTCAATATTTAGTGACTTTCCTAGGGTCACACAGTCCATATTTGTCAAGTCCAAGAGGTAGAGTTTGAACCCAGTTCTTCCTGGTTGTGAGGCTGTCACTGTAATAAATACACTATGCTGCCTCTCCTGCCTTTCTAAGGGCCTACATACTAGCCCTTTCATAATCTGTTCTGGAATTTTACCTTGGGGTTTCTTTCCTTGCTAACCCTTTTTGTTCCAGGATTAGGTCACTAGATTAGGTTGAGGAGATAGAGAGGAAAAGCTGAGGTTGTAGGATCAAGCCCAGCTGATGGGTCCCCCAGGCATGTGTACATGCATGTGCAGCCACACACACACACAACACAATCTCTCATTTGATTCATCTCATTCCTTGACCTTCAGGCCCCCAAGTGCCCCAATTTTTCTTTCAATTAGGGTGGGTAGTAGAACAAGGCTAAGAATTAATCCATTATGATTGGAGGAGGGTGCCAGTAGGATTAAATGGAAATAACACTGTCTCTGGTGTCAGAGCAATGACCCTAAACCTCAGCTCACAAAGATCTTCCCAATTTCCTCTGAAACTAGTCATTTTATCATTTCTTATGGCACAATAGTATTCCATTACATTTATACCATGATTTGTTTAGCCATTCCCCAATAGGAAGATGCCCTGCACTTCTCTCTTTTTTTTTAAAGAACATTTCATTCTCCTTAATAACCTGAAGAGTAGAAATGTATTCTTTCACTTCCTCCCCTCAGAGACCAACTTGCACTTTGTGTACATATTGGTGTCACTTAGTACTGACAGAAAGTGAAAAACGATCCTTGAAAAATGATCTTTGCCCCCATATTTGCTTGAAGAAAGATCCATAATCCTTTGTCTTCTTTGTAGTAGTTTCCTTAGCTAATCTTTATGGCCATTTGCTACAGCAATTTGCCCATTTTTGAAACATGAAATGGAATTTCATGAGATCTCTCCACTTCATTATTAACCCATGCTGATCTCTAGATATTTCCTTCTACTTCCCTGGAGGCCAAACTCTGTCTCTTTACATAAACCTAAATGTTTGATTGTTTTAAAAGTTAGAGAAGTCAATGCTAGAGCAAACCTTCAAGTTGCCTGATGAGAGAGAGGACTCACCCTAGATAAAATCGCCTTTCAAAGTGACCTTTTTCTAATTCATTCTCACCTTCCCTATTTAATGTCCCTTTCACTCTCTCTTAACCAAACTCCAAAATTCCTGGTGTATTCACACCATTTCATGGCACTCAAAGATCAACAATGTAATGTTCCACCTAAGTCTGTTCTCTTCTGGTATATGGCCTGGAGACTTTCATCTCCCTTTTCCCTTCTGTCAAAGCTTAGGAGACCTCCTTCTATTTTCTAAATTAGCTTCTGTTATCTGACACACTAATTCCTGCATAGGTGTTAATGAATGATAGTGAGTTAATATACTGTTCTATCCCAGGGGATTTTCACTTTAACAGGGGATTCTTTGGAGAGGTAATATGGGAATGAATATATTTATTTATTTATTTATTTATTTTAGGCAATTGGGATTAAGTGACTTGCCCAGGGTCACACAGCTTAGTAAGTGTCAAGTGTTTGGTCTGAGGTGGGATTTGAACTCAGGTCCTCCTGACTCCAGGGCCCATGCTCTATCCACTACGCCACCTACTTCCCCATGGTTATTTATTCTGTCTATGAGTAAGGACCCCATCCCTTAACTGAAATTTTTGCCTTCAACCTGTTGTCAGAATAAGGTCCAAAATACAGTAGACCTATCACTACTTGGCAGAGAAACTCTAAAAGGATGAAACTGTAATGAAATTGCTAGGTTTTCACTCAAAACTCTTTTATCCTCTTTAGGCCTATGTCCCAGTAGTAACTGTAATAATATAATCAGGGAATAGGGGTTGGCAACCTTTCAGAAATGAGCTGCCAAGGGTCCAACCCCTGCTCAGAATAAAAAAATCAAGAAACAATGGATTGAATTATCTTAAATAAAGATGACATAAGGAACAGTTGTTTTGTTTTCTTTCTTACTAGTTTTCCTAAACGTGTTTTTCTAAACATTTGCTAAAAATTGGTCTCCTGAGGGCTAGCTATATCAGACTGCTTGCCCATCAGGTCAAAGTACAAGTGCCTTTGTGCAGATTGACTATGGAATGAGATTAACAAGCCTTTGTGAAGAGAAAGAAAGATTTAGATGGTATAATACAAATATGTGTTTGCTTTAAATAAAGGCACAATTTGAGTGTGAGACCACTGGACAGAAGATCTCTAAGACCCTTCTAAGACACCTCACTGGTGCTATAACTTGTCTGATGTGTAAGGGCAGGAAGAACTTCTTCAGTTTTAAAAAGGAATAGAGGTCACCACTTTGACTGTCATCCAGGCAGTGCAGCTGCAGTAAGGGTGACTCTTACAAGCTTCAGGAGTGAAGGATCAGGAGAGCAGTGACTCATTCCAGGGACATTAAGACCACCCATCTCTGACAAATGCATCTGATACTGCTGAACCCTGGTACAGAGACTCACCCGATGCTCATCATTACATAACAGAATGTCAATTCTGAATTTCTTGATCTTAATTGAAAAAAACATACCCGATGCCAAGCTCCTGGCAGCATCCTCCTCATTGGAAAAAATCCAAACACCTTTTACTCCTTTTCCCTTTCCTCATTTTCTATGTACATAATTCCCTCTCCCTAGGCTTGTCTTCTTTCCAAAGGCCCAATTATACAGAGAACAAAAATCTTCCTCTGGAGAGAAAGGCTTGTAGGAATAAGGTGAATGCATTCTTTTAGGGGGCCAGGTTTAGTTCTTTCAGTGCCCAGGAAGAAAGAATTTATCAAATAGTGCCCCCAAAGAGCTAATTTGCTGCACTCTGCTTTCAGAGAATATAATTTTCACTTTGAGTCACCAAAGAACAGGTTTGATTTATTTCTTCTTCATTAGCACACATCAGAAACAATTTTCAATTAGGAGAATTGTGATGCTATTGTTATTGCAGAACGACCATGGCTTGAACGTGCTCAGTTTTAGACCTAAATGCCCAATTTCTGGAGTATTACAAGTATCTCTTCCCAGTTAGGATTGCTCTTCTTCCTTTCAGAACAGGCTAGCTCTTCCTGATCTGTTCTCAAATGCCTTTATCTGCTATGAGACAACTCCTTTTCCTACATATATGTACTAAATATCCAGTGTAGACTCACAGAATGTTAGAGCTGGAAGGAAGAAATGCTCTTAGAACATTCAATTCAATTCAAAGCATTTATTAAATGCCAGATGGGAACACTAATTTGACCACAGAATGTTAGAACTGGAAAAGACCTTAGAACATAGAATATTAGAGTTGCAATGGATCTTATAAAATGGAATATTAGCACCGGAAGATTGGCAGCATAGAAAGAATACTAAATTTGGAGTCAGAGGTTCAAACCCCATATCTATCAGTTATGACCTACATGATCTTGGGGAAGTCAACTCACCATCTAGACTTCAGTTTGCTTGCCAGTAAAATGGAGTTAAACTATGTAGCCTGTGCGATGCCCTCCAGCTCTAAGATCCCATGAACATGAAACACATCAGAGCATGAAGCACCTTAAAACAAAAAGCTGGAGCTGGGAGGCATCAGCTTATAGGAGCCGGTCTCTAAGGAGAGCTTAGAATGTAAGGCACGGAACATGCAAGCTGGAAGGAAGTTTGGAACTTAGAACCTCAGAGCTAGAAAGGCATCATCTATCTCAACTTCCAACTAATCTGCAGAACAAAGTCAGTAATGAAAATAAAAAATGAGGATGTATTGTAAATCTAGAGAGACTTCTCCATGTACTCTGAACAAAACAACCTAACAGAAACTGTCCGGTGGGGTTACTTGGGGCCTGAGGCGTACCATAAAGTTCTTAAAACTAAATCAAATAAACAAATACCCACTGTGAGCTGAGTCCTCCTCCCTCAGTAAAGCCAGGCAGTGACCTTGTTCTAGTTAGAGAGAGATTAAACTGATCAAGAAATATTTTTAGCATGTTCCCTCATTTCGTTGAGATGAGAACAGGCCATGAATTATTTCTAATGGAATATCTTCCATCCTGGTTGAGCAAGCAATCACCCACTTCATCCATCATTTCTGCTGCTGTCTTCCTGTAAGTGTCAGAGGTCTCTCAGCTAATCATTCTTTGTATTTGATAGTCAAACCACTTAAATTTGACTGATAGAGTGGCTTCAAACCTTACCACCCTCCAAAAGAAATTGGCATTTAAGAAATAAATGAAGTTTCGGTTATTTACTCTGGAATAATCTATCCTTTAGATTATACCACAGTGCTCTGACTATTGAAGATAAAATAGGATTTTAAAGCAACCCTAAGATCACCTGGTCTCATTGTATAGCTGAGGAAACTAAAGCATATGGAATTCCTATGAATATTACTCTAAATGGGACAAGGAATATGTTGGGGGGAAAAAAAGAAAACAAGATATAAACCAAGAGCTCCAGTTTTTGTCCCTCCCCTTCTTGTCTATCTTGTCTATCCTTCTTGTCTATCCTTCTTGAGGCTTACCTGAACTCAAAAGCAGTTTGTGAAACTAATTACAAGGAGACAGGAAGGGAGATGGAAAGAGGTGCGAATGTTTATTCCTAAAAAAAAAAAAAGACAAGAGGAGGTGCTGAACATTTGTGAGACATTCCCTGAGGCAGGGAAAAGGTGAATAGAAATCAATCACCCTAAATCAGCTAGGAGTAAGAGCTGGAGAAATTCCATTAAGAAAGATATATCTACAAGTCTTACGGCTGCCTGGATGCCCTTTTGTGCACATACTAGTTGGACTGAGAGGGGTAAGCTTCCAAGCCTAATGCCAGACCAAGAAGTAGCAGCAAAGGAATACCTGGACCACAGTAAGATGCTTCGGAAAGTATAACCTAGAAGCAAAACAGCTCAGTCAATCGCTGAGAGAGAACCATGACGACTCAGGCAGGGGAATGCCTCCGCTCACTATGTGAGAAAGAACACTGTAGCCTATTTGTTCTTTCCCACTACCATATGAGTCTTAGGGAGATTATATTCATTAGGGAGTGGAAGTTAGAAATATTCTATTGCTTGGTTTTCCCCTGTCATTTATTTTGCTTTTTTTCCTAATTAAATATTTTCATATCTGATTTATTCCAGAGTAGTCATGTGATGGGATCTCACATCATATGTATTTCTTCCATATTGAGACCAAGGAATATGCAATTTTAAAGTTGATTGGGATACCTGTGATCCATCACAATACTCCACCAGAGAGGAAAAAATAGAAGAATAAAATAAAAGTAGCAAGGGCCTTAGAATAGTAGTTCCTCTTAAGGTGATGAGAGAAATATTTGCAGTTTCAACAAAACCTATTTATAGGAGACTACATTTTAAGATTCTTCAGATATTCTCTGTTTCATCCCATACTCTCTCCAACAAGGATCCTGTTTTGTTTGTTTCTTCATTTTTTAGTTATTTCCTGTGTCTTATGAAACCAAAAGCAACCATAAATGACCAAGGGCAAGAGAACATATGATCACAATTCACTCCTTCATTCATTTAGTCAATACATATTGTCTGTTAATGTATTAAGTGCCTACTATGTACAGCACACAGGAGATAGAAACTGAAGACCTGAAATAAACATCTGATTAACTGGGGGGTGGGGAGAGAATATTTTCTACTAAATTATCTAGATAGGTGACCCACAGAGTCTTTAAAAAGGACCTTAATGGTATAGAAAATAGCTGTCCTCAGAGTCAAGAAGTTCTGGGCTTCAATCCACACTCTGACATATACTAGGTGGGTCATCCTGGTAAAGTAACTTAATCTCTCAGTGAGCCCAGCAATTCTCCAATTGTCCATCTGCTCTGTATTGGTAAAAGTTTCCTTCTTAGGGGCATCCTGCACATCTACTCAAAAAAGTGCCTACCTCAAACAGTTGTTGTGAGGGTCAAATGTGATAATATATATGAAACACTTTTATAACCCTTGAAACGCTAGCAGAGCACTCATGAGTAATACTATTGTTGTTCTCATCATTCAGTCTGTTTCCTAGTCCAATCCCTGCCTGAAGTACAATCAGCTGAAAGCCTCAGTTGTCCTTTGTCACGTCACTATGGAGACTTGGTCACTAAATCCAAGACTGGTGTCATTATTATACTTCTTTCTTCCCTTTCACTCTGACTTTTTTTTTTCTCTAAAACTGGTATACAGCTAGAGGAGCACGTGCAATGAGGAATGATTAAATCTGATGGAAATTCCAGAGGAAGATGTGACAGGATTGAATAAATAACTAGTTAGTCATACAGGTTGAAGGAGAAACTAGAGTCAAATAAGACTGCAAGGCTGTAGGCCAAAGGCACCAGGTAGAGGTTGGCAATGACAGCCAAGGACTAGTTGTCAGAAAACTTGAGTCCCAGTCTCAGCTTTGCAAAAAACTGGCTTGCGTATGTAGAATGTAGAAAAGTCATGTTACTTGACTTCACATGTATAATAGGTATCATATTGCTTGCCTTCTCAATGGGTGGGGGAGGGAGAAAATTTGGAACCCCCCAAAAAAGTTTAAAAATAAACATTAATAAATAAAAGTAGTATTATATTATTATATAAATTATATTATATAAACATTATATAAATAAAAATTAATAAAATAAATGAACATAAGAAAGAAATGTTATGTTACTTCTTTGGGACTCTGCTTCCTCACTATAAAAGGGAAAGGGATGGAGAATTAGGTGATCTGAAAGCGCCTTCCAATTCTAAAGCTCTTTATTTTTTTAAAGAAATGTTGCTTATAGCAGCTCTTTTTGTGATGGCAAAGAATTAGACATTGAGAGTATGCCCATCAATTGGAGAATGACTGAACAAGTTGTGGTATATGAATGTAATGGAATACTATTGTGCTATAAGAAATGACACATAAGAAAGACTTGTATGGTCTGATGCTGAGTGAAGTGAGTAGGACCAAGAGAACTTTGTACACAATAACAGCCACATTGTGTGATGACTAACATTGATAAACTTAACCCTTCCCAGCATTACAAGGATTTAAGACATCTCCAGAGGCCTCATGATGGAAAATGCTATCCACATCCAAAGAAAGAACTATGGAAGTTGAATTGCTATCATTTTTTTCTCTTCTGTTGAGTTTTGTTTCCTCTTTCTAATGGTTCCTCCTATTGGTTTTAATTTTTATTTACAACTTCACTAATGTGAAAATATGTTTAATAGGAATGTAAATGTATAGCCTATGTCAGACTATGTGCTGTCTTGAGGAGGGTGGTGGGGAGGAAAGGGGAGAAAAATTTTAAACTCAGAAACATATGGAAGTGATTGTTGATAAATCAAAATAAATTAATAAAATTTAAAAAAAAAAAGAAATGATGAACAGGCTGACTTCAGAAAAACTGGAGAGACTTGTATGGACTGATGCTGAGTGAAGTGAACAGAACCAAGAGATTTGTACATAGTAACAGCCACATTGTGTGATGACTAATATTGATAAACTTAACCCTTCTCAGCAATACAAGGATCTAAAACATCCTCAGAGGCCTTGTGATGGAAAATGCTATCCACATCCAAAGAAAGAACTATGGAAGTTGAATCGCTATCATTTTTTTTCTCTTCTGTTGAGTTTTGTTTCCTCTTTCTAATGGTTCCTCCTATTGGTTTTAATGTTTACTTACAACTTCACTAATGTGAAAATATGTTTAATAGGAACGTAAATGTATAGCCTATATGAGATTATGCGCCATCTTGGGGAGGGTAGTAGGGAGCAAGGGGGAGAAAAATTTTAAACTCAAAAGCATATGGAAGTGATTGCTGAGAAATAAAAATAAATTAATAAAAAAATAAAAAATACATATAAAAAAGAAATATTGCTTTGCAGATGTCATTGCGACAGCCATGTAGAGATGTCCTGCTGGCAGTCTGAGTCTAAGGGAGGGAAAAGTAGAGGTGACATGAGAGCCAAAGATGCTTTCTTGAATTCCTTCATTTTCCTACACTTTAAACAGACTTTGGATGTTGCTCTCACAATAGACATTTGGCAGCGTAATAAATTCATAAAGATGGTGCCAAATAGAATTTACAGTCCTATTTGGATCATGCACAAAATAATGTTTCAATCCTCTTGTGATAGGCATGTGTGATAGGCACTCATGAAAGATTCCTGCCCCAAAGCACCATTTATTTTTAAAGAAAAGGAAGTATTTTAGAGCAACCCACTCAAAGGTAAGGAATTTGATGTGCCTATTTCCCTCTAATTCACAAGTATCTATTTTCTGTCATCTGGGGTTTTCTAATAACATTCCCACAACCTCTTCTCTTATCTTATGTGCCTAGTGCATTGTTTCTGCCTCAAATTACTCTTTTTTTTTCCTCCTGCTGAGCCATTTCTTCTCAACTGAAAATATTGTTTGGAGCTATTTCCCACCTTTCCAGCTTTGTTTCTTAAAGATAGACAACTTGCAATATGACATAATGGAAAAAAACTACAGACTTCAATTCAGAAGAGCTGGTTTCTAGACAGGCAAATTCCCCACTGAAGCCTCAATTCCATCATTTCTAAAACGAGGCTAAAAATACAGGACCAGCCTCATTTGATCGATTCGATGCAGGAAAAATGTACACTCCTTGAAGGCAGAGATTGGCTTGTTTTGGTTCTTAGGTCTCCAATGCTTAACACAGTGCCTGGCACATAGTAGGGGCTTAAATGTTTGCTGAATTGAATTGAATTGTGAGGGTCAAATAAGATGACGTATATGGAAACTTTCAAAAATATACAGTATAGCTACTCCCTTTTGGTCTGTGAAAATAAAAAAAGTTCTATGTTCTTATCTTAATGCCCCATAGCTCAGATAAAGATCAGAGAGTTAGGAGGCAGGGGTAGGGAAAGTAACACTTGTCTTAATGTCCTCTTTTGTTAAATTCCAAAGTGAGACCTGGACATTTTTCAAAAGTTGGCACTAAATATTCACTTTTATAGGAAGTGGCTGGTATAGTAGTGGAGTAAGAGCTATGGAAATTGAATCCTGTTTTCCAGATCTGCCACTAACAATCTGTCTTACTTTACTCAAGCAGTACAGTGAAGACAGTGCTAGGACAGGAGTCAGGAATAGCTAAGGTCAAATCTGACCTCAGATACCTAATTAGCTGTGTGATCCTGTGCAAGTCACTTAACCTCTGTTTGCCTCAGTTTCCTCATCTATAAAATGGGGATAATAATAGTACCTACCTCCCAGGGTTGTTGTGTGGCTCAAATGAGATAATAATTGTAAAATACTTATCACAACGCCTAGCACATAGTAGGCACCATATAAATGTTAGCTATCATTTCATCATCTGTAATACAGGGATAACAATCTTTTGTTCTACTTATCCCAAAGGGTTGTTGTGATTATTAAAGACAATGTATGCCTTAGTTTCTTCATCTGTAAAATAAAAGGCTTAAATGATATGAACTCTATGATCTCTTCCACATTTGAATACAAAAGTACTTTTCATAGTTCTAAAGCACTGTATTAAAGGCACAGCATTACTTTGAAGAAACCTATACATGCTCTAAGACCAGAGAATATATTTATATTTATGTTATTCAATCGTTTTCAATCATGTCTGACTCTTCATGACCCCATTTGGGGTTTTCTTGGCAGAGATACTGGAGTGGTTTACCATTTCCTTCTCCAGCTCATTTTACAGATAATGAAACTGAGACAAATAGAGTTCAGTGATTTGCCCAGGATCACACAGCTAGTAAGGATCTGAGGCCAGACTGGAGCTCAGGAAAATGAGTTTTCCTGACTCAGACTCTCCAGGCTCTATCCACTGTGCCACCTCACTGTCCCCAAATTCTACTCCCTCAAACTACAACTATATTTATATAGCGTTGACCACATTTATATAGGCCATATATAAACACTTCTGTCAAAACACCAACTCCAACACAAGCATATCTGGGACAAGAGAAAAAGGCTCCAAAGGTGTTGTCAAACATATAGCTACCATTGATCTGATGATAATCAATATATGCTAGTCCATTGGTGTACTTTGTTTATAAGACCTCAGGCAACTTGTAGCACAGTCTAACACAAAAGACTTTCCTTGTCTCTCATACATGCACGCGCACACGCACACACACACACACACGTTCCTCCATGTCTTCCCCTTCTTTGTGATTCTTGTCTGTGTCCTTCTACAACTATCAATAGAGAGACCTTCCTGTGGTTCTCTCAACGTTATTCAGAAGCAGCACTCAGGCAATACAATCCATTATCCCTCCCTCTGTGACCAACCTATTTCCTTTTTCCAGTGTGATGCTGCTTATGTTATTTCTTGAATTCCAGCCACGATTGGCAAAATGCTATAATAGCCTACTGACTCTTACCTGGCATCTTTCACTGGACCTAGGAGTCAAAGGAAATGAGGGACACAGACCAACCTGTGTGACCTCAGATAAATCACTGGCCCTCTCTGGGCCTCAGTCTTTCCTCTATTACAAATGAGAGGGTTGCACTAGATGGTGTTTGAAGACCCTTCCAGCTCTAAGTCCATAACCCATTGGCAACAGTAACACACACACACACACACATACACACACACACACGTTCACCACCCATGGCAAGTAGAGGGTCATTTCATCACAAGGGCTCACTTGATTCAAGGTGCAGCCACTGGTAAACTGCAGCTGCTTGAGCGGACGTGAGAGCTTTTTAAATTGGACGATAGAATTCGTCTCTCTGCTCATCCTGCAGTGATTTTGCAGCACTTCTGCTGGTCGTTGGGATGCAGAAAGTGTACCGCTTCTGCAGGGAGCCTCTTCAGCTGTTGTCATAATTCAGCAGCCTGGGACTCACTGCACAACAACAGGCCTCCAGGAGAATATGGCCTGTATTGTAATTTTCTAGCATCTTATATGATTGGGAAAACTAAGCAGATGGGAAGCAGTTTAGGGTGGAACAGGAAAGCTACTAGGTTTCATCTGCAGACAAAACTGTTATTTCTGAGCAGGTATTCTCAAAAGGAGATAAACCTCCGGTTTGCTCTGCTGTGAGCTTTACAGAGTTTCCCTAGTTCTACCCACGTTTTTTTTTTAAATGGCTACAAGAATGCTATTTTTTTGCTCACTTAAGTTAGAAGCACTGTTTCATGCTGTTGTATATTTAAACTTGCCATTAGTTTCTAAACCATTATTAACCTACAGTTTCCAGCCCTGAAAATTGGGTTGCAAAATAATTGGCTTCTGGTTCATCTCTTATTTAAAATATTTCTGTGCCCTATCACTCAAAGTCAAGGCTGAGCTTGTTTATGGGAGGACTTGATTACATAATTACATATTAGGAAATATTTCTAAGTAGAATTGATTAGTGTGCTTTGCAGGAAAGGGGTTCACCAAAAATAACCCCTTTCACTGGCTGCCAAATCAGAGCATCACTATGGAAATTGAATAACATTTTCAGAAGGTTGTCATTGAATCTTCCATTTCATCAATACAAAGAGGAGAAATTATCCCTAACAATAAGAAAGTGCTATCTCTAAATCCAATGAAACCAGAATTGTATATTGTGAATGCCAGAGATCTATAAATCAAGCAGCAGACAACTAAAACAGAATGCTATCTAAGGCAGGGCAGGTAGGGCGGTGGCCCAGGATGCAATAATTTGGAGGACACAAAATTTAACACATGCATTCCTTTAGGAAAAACAATTAAGGATAGCACATTTGACTCTTTTCCTTCACACGAAGCCCTGCACCCTCTCCTACATACATACCCAACCTGTTCCGAAGTGCCTTCAATTCTATCCAGAAAATATCTCTCATATCTCTTCTTTCCTTTGCATTCCCTCTGCAAAAACTCTAGTTCAAGGTCTTATTGCCATTCACTTGGACTATTATAGTAGCATACCAATTCATCTATCTCTAGTAACAAGCCCTCTCCAAATCATTACTCATGCCACTGCTTCCTTAACCTTTGCATTAATCGTTAATTATTAATTAATTTAATTAATCATTAATCATGGCATCACAATGTTGATGTGTACTCCTCTGCTGAAAAACCCTCATTGGCTCCCACTTGCCTGCCAAATAAAGTATAAACAACTTATCCTGTTATTTAAGTCCCTCCACAAAATAACTCCAACTTACTTTCTAGTCTTATCTCACTTTTCTACCCTTATCTAATCCTGCATTCCAGCCAAACTGAACTACTCACCATCCCCCAGTTTTTGTCCTGCCCTCTCCCCTCTCTTAGTATTTTCTCCTATTGTCCTCCATATCTGGAATGGATTTCTCCCTTGCCCTTCCCTCACTGAAATTCCTTCTCTGAAGTCCCAATCAGGTGCCACCTCCTCCATGAAGCCTGTCTTGTTCCCTCCATATTGAAATGATCTCTTCTCCCTTATCTTCTTACAGAAGTTATTTCAATGTCTCATTTGAACTGGTAACAAACTATTCTATAATGCCTTGTAATATAAACATCTGCATGCATGTGTACAGAAATTTTAGCTCCCCTACACCACTATATATAGGCTCCTTGAAAGTGCCTTCTTCAACCTCATATCTCCCTAGATACCTACCTAAATACCTTGCATGTAATAATAGCAACAACAATAATTCCTATCTGCATATTTCCTTATACATTTATAAGGCTGGTTTAAAAAAATAATGAATTGAATTCCTTTCTTACAGGACCCTAGCTCCCACTCCCTATCACTGCCTCACCATCAGGATATCCCATTTTCACAGTCTCTTCACCCTCTCTGACTGTACCCCTGGTCTACAGGTTGTCTGCTATTTCAGACTGCTATACTTATCAAAGGGCTGGTACTGTCATTCCTCCTCATCCATCCAGCGGGGTGGACCTAAAGCCAAGGGTCTTTCATGGCAGAAACTGACACCTCCTGAAATGAGAAGAAAGTCAAGGCTAAGGCCAGAAGTTCCAACTCAGGAAGAGGCTGGAAATTTGGGTGATACAGAAACAAGTGTTGTTAACCTGAGTTATAAGCTGAAGGGCTAGAGGAGGAAAAGAGGGGTCCAGATTAGAAGTATGTATCATAACCAGTGCACAGAACAGGCAAAAAGAAATAGTCCAAATCAATTAAAGCAGAAGGCCTAGTACCAAGAAAAGGGGGCTAATGCGGAGCTTATCATATTGCTCAAGGTAATTTGCCCAACTTCATGTCCTGATGCAGCGTCCCTGTTTTTATGCCATGCCTCCATTATGCCCTCCTCCACTTCCCCTGAAGGAGTTTCAACTGTGCCGCAAACTAGAGTGAAGGCAACCTTATGCTGAAGGGAAATAGCCAGGTCTAAGCAGAAAAGGACACATTGGTGACCTGGCAGATGGATGAGTGAACCTGGGGACCTGAAGAATGCTTTGAGTTAACAAAGCTATAGAAGATGTTGAATGCTAGCCTATTCTACTTGAAAGCTACTGTGAGGCTAGGCTCTGTGGGAGATAGAGAAGCAGGGCTGCCCTTGTTCCTTGATAAATTACTATCTTGATGGGGATAGAATTCAATTAAATTGAACAAACCTTTATTAGGCACCTACTATGTGCAGGGCACTATGGATATGCAAAAATAAAAATTAAATAGGCCCTTCCCTCAAGATACATTTTCCTGGGGATGTAACACACACACAGATAAGTAATACAAAACCATCTCAAGAGCTAGAGATCATTACTAACTGGGGGATATCAGGAAGGGCCTTGAGTAGAGGTAGCACCCAAACTGCTTTTTAAGACACAGGGATAAGAAGTATTTTTCAGACGTGGGTCATAACACAGAGGCAGATGATGGGATGGGGTGTATGGGTAACAACTAATGGGCAAGTTTGAATGGAATAGAAAATGCAAGAAGGAGCTTAGAGTAATATGAAATAAGACTGAACAGTAGGCTGGAGCCAAACTGAGAGGAGCTTTGTATGATTTCATACTCCCAAGCAAACATAATTTATCTTGATCTCTCAGGAAAGCTTTGTTCAGCTGCTGGGTTCTCACTATACAGTAGTGCCTACTCCATTGATCATAGATGGCAGGTTTTTTTTCTGAAGTTGTCCAAGGATTAGGTGAGTCATTCCTTTCAACCTTTCTTGTATTTTTAACTTTTAGATGTTATTAATATTCAAGATAACATGACTGTAAACATCATTAACACCCTCTAACAGATACAGGCTTTCTTGCATCACACTCTAATATGTGCTTCTACAACTCTGCTGAAGGACCAGTTGGACTTGACTACCACCAAGACGCCCTCAGGCTCTAGGATTCTATAATATTACTTTAAACTGCTATTCTGAGCTATGGGTGACAGTGAGTCAAGGGGATGGTGTGAGTCATTCATAGTAAAGTACCTACTATGTTCCAGGCACAGTGCTAAACAATATAAATACATTCCCCGTCCTCAAAGCTTACAATCTAATAGGGAAAGACAACTCACAAAAGGAAGCTGAAAAGGGGGGAGGATGAGGCAGAAAAGGGGAGAGGGACCCAGCATAGGGATATGATGGAGAAGTACAACTAGGTGGGAAATGAAGAGATGGTTGGTTGGGACACCCTCCTTAAAGGGAGGTTCTGGGAAAAGCTCTCCTCTCTACCTTCCTTTCAGAGGGGTATCAGGGGTGTGATGAGGTATGAGCACCAAGGAGGCTGTGACTTCCAGGATAATGAAGTTCTCAGGGCAGTATAAAGGAGTGTTGGAGGGGTTGTGGGAAGATAGGAACATAAGTAAGTGCATTACTGGTAAAACTGTGAATCAATTCAATCATTTTTAAAAGCAATTTAGAATTATACAAATAAAGTGAGTAAAATGTCCATACCCTTCGACTCAGAGATTCCATACTAGAGTTATATCCCAAAAGAAGGTGTCCATATACACCAAAATATTTACAGCAGCACTTTTGTGACAGAACATAATTGGAAACAAAGTCACTGTCCATTGTTTGGAGAATGGCTAAATAAATTGTGGTACATGAACATAATGGAATATTAGCGGACTCTAAGAAAGAACTAATGATGAATACTACAGAGAAACATGAGAAGATGTGTATAAACTGATGCAGAGTAAGCAGAGCCAAGAAAACAATATACACAACGAATACAACAAGGTTAATGGAAAGAACCATCACACACATACACACACACACAGACACACAGACACACAGACACACACACACACACACATACACACACACAGACACACATTCAAAAGTGATTGTTAAAGCAGCTAGGTGGCATAGTGGATAGAGCACCGGCTCTGGAGTCAGGAGGACCTAAGTTCAAATCCCGCCTCAGACACAACACTCACTTGCTGTGTGACTCTGGGCAAATCACTTATCCCCATTGCCTAGCAAAAAAACAAAACAAAAAGTGATTGTTTCAAAATTCCAATGAACAAGCATGGCTCCAAAGAAGAGATTCAGAAAGACAATCTATCCCATATGGCCAGCAAGTGTGATATGTTAAACACATTTTCAGACATTTTTGTTGTATTAATTTTGATGAATCTTCCTCTTTTTTCTTTTTTATCTTTAACAAATATTATTTCTTATATGAGATAGCTCTCTAAGAGGGAGTATGGGAGAGATATTGGGGAAAATATTGGTGATATAAAAAAAGATGATAAAATTATTTTCAAAAAACAAAGGGTATGAAATGGAGATCCATGGTATTCATAGATTCATATTCTTTGTGTTCAGATAGGTGTACAGAAGTGCCATTTTTGTGGTATTTAATTTCAGATTTTAAAAAAAATTTTAAAGGAGAGGAGAAAATATTCTGGTCAAGGCATTTTCCCAAAATTACTATTATTTTTCATAAATATAAAGGAAAGAACACTGGACATAAAAAGTGATCTATGGGTTCAAATTCCAGCAAAGCTTACTAATTAATCAGATGACTTGGGATAAGTCATTTCATTTCTATGAACTTAGTTTGCTTATCTCTAAAAGGAGGCTATGCTAAGTCAGAGTCTTGACAGAACAATCAAATAAGATCATGCATGGTAAAGTGCTCTGTAAATATAAAATACTTCATCTATGTGAATTATTACAATCAAACCGGAAAGGGTTTTGGAAAGCAGGTATATCAAAGAGTGTCATAAACGGCACCCTATCCACAAGTAACTTGAAGTTGACAAATAAAGGAAATTAACGTCACTGATCCAACATCAATTCTAGCTTGTACCTGAATGGGTTGAATGCAGCCCAATGCAGTATGACAACATGTATCTTATTTTCCCCTTTCAAACCCACACAAAAAGTAAAATGCTGATGTCTTTCAAGCACCATTGATTCTATTCTTCTTCCTTATACAGATAACACTTCTGATAACACTTTTTCTAGCTAGATTCCCATCTTTATTCTCAAGATGCAATAGATTTTTTCCAATGTGGGTGGAATTGCCTTCAATTTGAAGCTCTCAAGCTAGTCCTGTGAAGTGTTGGGAGCAGTGGAGAGTTTAGTATCTAAATGTAATCAGCCCAAGGAGACTCAGGGGTTTGAGGCTTGGGTTCGGGTTTTTTTGTGGAGGGGTGTTTTTGGGTTTGTTTCTTTTGGCCAAACAGAGCTACCATTCCACATCCTGTCAGATGAAATCTTTCATGCCACTTCTAATAGTGCTTGTCTCAAAAACATATTGGTGCAGCTGACAAAAGGGAATTGAATTATTCAAGCTTTCTACTGAAATTCAAAGACAAACCTTTCCTAAGTTACCCATTGTTATTTTTGTATCTTCTAAGAGGCAGCACTGGAATAGTGAATAGAGAACATGCCTTGAAGCTACAAAGATCTGGGTTCAAGTCTTACCTCAGAGCCTCACTGGCTCTGTCACCCTAGGTAAGTCACTTAATCCCTCAAATCTCTAAATATTTTTCTAAGATGAGGATTCTTAATTTTTTTTGTGTGGTATTGGCCCCTTTTGAAATTTGGTAACGCCTATGGACACTCTATCAGAATAATGCTTTTAGTTTGTTTTGTTAATAATAATTGAAAGAAATGCTAAATTTCATTTAAAAGTTAGCAAAAATAAAGATGCATTTTTTCCTATCCAAGTTCACAGACACCCCCCTAGAAATCCATGAACCTGCCTTAGATCACGAACCCTACTCTAAGATTATAAATTACAAAGAAGGTACTGACCAGCCTTTGTTGAAAGACTTTCCTCATCTAGGAACTTCAAAGGTCCAGCTCCTAGACCTACCAATGTGGGAGGCAATATGGAAATATGAAAAGAACACTGAGAGTCCAAGGATTTGGATTCATTTTCAGCTCAACTCTTTGCTCAAAAATATGACTCAACAATGCAATATGGCAGCACACAAAGAAGACAATGATGACAACGATGACGACGATGACGAAGAAGAAGGAGAAGAAGAAGAAGAAGAAGAAGAAGAAGAGAAGAAGAAGAAGAAGAAGAAGAAGAAGAAGAAGAAGAAGAAGAAGAAGAAGAAGAAGAAGAAGAAGAAGAAGAAGAAAAAGGAAAAAAAGAAATCTAATGCAATCTTGGGAAACTGAGCTTCCAGAAATACGGAGTTGAAAACCTGACTCTAGTGCCCTGTTGGACCACACTTGGAGTGTTGGGTGCCACCTTTAGGAAGGGCACTGATAAACTGAAGAGCATCCAGGGGAGGGCAAAAGGACCTCAAGTCTATGGTCTTTGGGGATCCACTGGAGGAACAGATGTTTAACTTAGGGAAGACTGGTGGGAATGAAGGGTGAATCATGATAGCTTTCTTCAGGAATTTGGAAGGGTGTCACATACATAGAAAAGGGATTAAACTTGTCCCAAAGGACAGAACTAGAAACCAAAAACTCATTGGTAGGTACAAAAAAAGGCAAATTTAGACTTGCTAAAAAGAAAAACTTCCTGACAATTAGAGCTATTCAAAAGTGGATGATAAACAGCAAGGTGGTACAGTGGATAGAGCAGCAGGCCTGGAGTCAGGAAGACTCAAATTCTTGAGTTCAAATCTGGCCTCAGACACTTACTAGTTGTGTGACCCTGGGCAAGTCACCTAACCCTGGTTACCTCAGTTTCCTCATTTGTAAAATGAGCTGGAGAAGGAAATAGCAAACCACTCCAGTATCTCTGCCAAGAAAACTTTAAATGGGATCACAAAAAGTTGAACACAACTGAACAACAAAGTGGATGCTCTTCACTGAAAAGGATCCCCATCAAGGAAGGTGTTCAAGTGTCTTGGACCTTCTCTCTTTCTGTCTCAAAAAACTCTCTCCTTCTCTGACTTGGTGACCTCATCAGCTACTCAACCATTATGTTTTGGCAGATAACTCCCAAATTTACATGTAGACACATCTACATACATATAGAGGCAGCTAGGTAGAGCAAATAGCTAGAGCACTGGGCCTGGAATCAGGAAGACCTGAGTTCAAATCTGACTCTGTACACTTACTAGATGTGTGGCCCAAGAAAGTCACTTAACCTCTTTCTGCCTCAGTTTCTTTAACTACAAAGTGGGGATCATAATAATGCCAACCTCCTAGGGTTGTTGTGAGGATCAAATGGGATAATATTTGTAAAGCACTTAGCATGACTGGCATTTAGCAAATACTTATTTCCTTATCCCTGGATATACAGCCCTCATCTCTCCTAGACTCCGGTCTCACATCACCAACTGCCTGCTCGATATCTCTACCTAGATATCTCATAAGTGAGCTTAAACCTAACATGTCCAAAACTGAACTTCTTATGCTCCCCCTAAATCTATCATTCTTCCTAACTTCTCTATTTCTACAAAGGACACCACCAATCCCCAGGCTCACAACCTCATAGTCATCTTCAACTCTTTACTCTTCCTCATCTCCCCTATATCCAGTTGCCAAGTCTTCTCAAATTCACTTCCCCAACATCTCTCACATCTATCCCTTCCTCTTCAGCCATTGTACAAGGACCCTGGTTTAGGTCCTCATCACCTGTCAAATGGACTACTGGAAAAGCTCCTAATTGGTCTTTGTGCAGCCGTTCTCTTCCCTTGCCAATCCATTCTCCCTGCAGTTGCTAAATAGATATTCCTAACATACATCTCTTACAATGTCACTTCCCTGATCAAGAAGCTTTAGTGACTTCTCATTTTATCTAGGATAAAATACAAGCTCCTCAGCATGGTACTGAAAAGCCTTCACAATCTGGCTCCAGGCCAATTTTCCAGGGTGATTACACATTATAATACTTCATGCATTCTGCACTGCTGACAATTTGGCCTTTCTGTTTCCTACAGAAAACATTCCATGTCCTTCCTCTGCACACAGGCTCACCCTCATGCCTAGATCACCCTTCCTCCTTACCAATATTTCTCACAACTCCTAACTCCCCTCACTACTCAGCCATGGTGCCATTTTCTTCTCACTGAGGGCAGAGAGCCAAGAGTGTGCTGGAGCCAACTCTAACTGGCTCCTGAGAGCCAATTGTAAAATTTTCAATATGTACATTTACATCTTGGAAATCAGCAAATGCTACAAATCAGGGCTTGAGGTATTATTTTATTGCTTGTCTAGATTTAAGAAAGTGACAGAGAAACAATAATGCAGACTACACTTAAAAGTGTTTCCTGCTGACTTTTGCAGGGAGAGCCAGTTCAACATTTCCCAACACTTCCCTGGAAAAGAAGGTCTCCCTTTTGTATTTGTATTCCCTGTGCCTAGCACAGTACCTGGAACACAATAAGTGCTTAATAAATACTTATTGTTTGAATGATCATTTTGCAGTTATGTAGAAGGGATTCTTGCTAAGGTCTACAGGCTGGACTAGCTGCCTGCTGAAGTCTCTTCCAACTCTGAAACTCTGTGATTCTAAAATTCTGCTTTCTTTGTACCATCTATCTTAGACACTTGCCTTCTTGATCACTCTGGCCAGTATCATAATTACAGCTGGCACCACGTTACCTTATGGTTCTTTGGAAAGCAGGGAAAGGGAATAATAATTCATCTCCCCTCCATTCAGCTTCAGTCAGAATTCAAGTTCTTAGCAAAGTAGCCCCCAATGAGTCCTTGACTGGGTGAAGGCAGGGACTTTCTGTTGTTAAAAGGTTAACCTGGCTCAAGATGGGGGACAGGAGGAGAGGCATGGAAGTACTGGCCCTGAGCTCTGACCTGGAGCTTAGCATAAAGGTATATGGTATTGTCTACAACTCTCGGTAAAATCTAAGCTCCTTGAGGGCAGGGGCTGATTTATCTGTTAGGCAGAGGAAACTGTCTATTGGCAGTTTCTTTCTCATCTCCCTATATATCACCCTTCTGTACCTATGTTGTCTGTCTGTATGCCCATCTGTCTCTCTCTGTCTCTGGGAACTCCAGATGGCCTAATGTCAAGTTAGACTCACTTGAGCCCAGAAGATATAACCTATTTCTACCCTAGATACAAGAATGTTTATGACTTACATGCTTTGGGTTGTTGTAAAGAATTATATTCTTTATTTATAAGACTCATTTTTATGAATTTGTGTGTTTGTACTGAGCCAGAAATTTCCGCAAAAGTCCATTTGCCTACCTATCCTCATTAAATACCCATGCACACCACAAAAAACCCCCCTCAATGACAGCTTTCTTTTGAAAAATTGTCTATTAATTCACTAGAGTTCATGCTGCCAAGCATCCTATTTAACACTGCCAGAAATTACTGAGGTGAAAAAAAGAGCATTGATTAACAAATTTTTGTGGAGGAACCCTGGAAGTGCTCTTGATGACACTTTGTTGAGTTGTTACAAGTAAGGTGCTTTATAAATTCTACACCATGATAGAAGCTTGAGATATTATTATTACTATTATTATAATCATTATTACTATGTGGAAGACAGAAGAGTAATTCAACATGGAGTACCAAATCAGTTCCAACACAGGATCAGTTAATTCTCTCAACCAGTCTGTTTAAATTACTCTGTATAGTGGCTAGCCCAGTAAGCTGCAGAAACAGGCACTAAACAAAATTTTCTCCATTCTTTCCACTACATTTTTCATCAAAATTGTCCTTAAGGAAATCATACCTGAGATATAAAACCTAATTACATCTGCTAGAAATTTTCACTGGTATTTGGTACTGAGAGCTCAGGGATTTACAGTAAAAGGACCCTGGCACTCACATTCTCTAGTGAAATCCGGTATTTTGCAATCCAAACAAGGACCCCTTCTGGTTTCTAGATAAAAGTGAGGATATGATATTTGATGAAGAAAATGGTTCCTATTCTGAAATAGCCAAATAAAGCCTTTTTTAATGGTTAAAAGAACATTTAGGATCTTGAATTGAAGGTGATCTTATTTAGATCACTCTCAATCATATGAGGGCATATCCTGAGTTTCTGTCTTCTGCTCTCTCCACACTCTCTCTTTCAGTGATATCATCAGCTTTCATAAGTTTAATTTAACTTCCAGATTTATATATCTAGCCCTCCTAAATTCCTAAGCTCCAGATTCCCATCACCAACTGCCTATTGAACATTTTAAAAGAATGAATTATGTTACAAAGACATTTCAAACTAAACATGTCCAAAGCATAACTCATTATCTTTTCTCCAAAACCTGTCCCTTTTCTAAATTTACCTATTTCTGTCAAGGGCATCATTACCCTTCCAGTCACTCAGGTACCCTGATACAGGCACTTATTAACACCTGCCCAGACTTTGCCTCCTAATAAATGTTCCTACCTCCAATCTCTTCTCCCTCCAATCCATCTTTCATTGGAATGCCAAAATAATCTTCCTTGTATATAGATCAGGTCATGACCCTACTTCACTCAAAATCTTTCAATGGCTCCTCTACCTTTTCAAGTAGTTAAAGTTCTTTACCTGGAATTCAAAGCCCTTCATAGTCTGATACAGCAAAGTCTTTCCAGGCTTACTTTATATTCCTCCTGTCTATATATTCTGTACATAATGTACTTGCTTTTCTCCATGTTTGCATGAATAGTTTACTATGGCGGAAAAGTTTTCTCTTGCCAGCCTCCTTTTCAGTTCCTACCCATCCTCTAAAGTCCAAATAAAATCTCCTCCATGGAACCATCCCTGATCTCCTCAGTCAGTAATGACTTTCCCCTCTTGTAATTTCATGTAGTGCTTTGCCCCTTCCTAATATACTTGGCAGATATTCCTGGGTATTACAACTACCTGTTCAGTGTCTTGGCTCCCTCCTAAAATCCAACCTCCTTAAAACATGAACTATGCCTCATCTGGATTTGGCATCTCCTATCGTACCCAATAGAGTACTCCGCACACAGCAGGCAATTAATAAATGGTTTGGTTCAATTAGATGGAGAAAGCCTAAATTGGCAGGAATAATATGGGGGGAAATGACAAAATTAAGTTTTCAGTGTTGACTTATGTCTATTTCCGTAACTGTTTTCTATTTTTTTTAAATAGTTTGACTTTCTCAAAATCAAATATCCCTGTGAACTAGCTTCCTATTTTACCATTCTCAAAGAAAAGGAAGTTTTATCTTAAGTCAACTTAGAAATATAGTAAAATCTCTCCCTAACCCTTCATCTATTAAATAATTACTAGTAGTCTGTTCTGAAAAAAAAATGTGTTGGGCACTAATGGAGACAAAAAGTTTGGATAAAACACACTCTCCAGAGCTCATGGTAAAATAAGGGAATAAGACACAAGCTCAGATGATCATAATCCACAATTGATAGAAAAATAGGAAGCAGGTTTCAGTAGAAAGAGAGCTGCTAGATCTTGGTGTCGAGACCTGGATTGAAATCCTTGCTCTGACACTTACTACCTATGTCACCTTGGACAAGATACTCCACTCAGGGTCAGGTTCCCCATCTGTACAATGAGGGTTGGGCTAAGTGACCTCACAGGTCCCTCTGTTCTAAATCTGTAATCATAAGAGATGCATTAGAGAGCTGGAAGGCAAAGTGCTATATGAAACCAGAGTAGGATGATTGTTACCAGGGGAGTTGGGGAGTGGGGGGTGGGGAGGAGGACTCATTTGCCCAATGAAGGGATTATGACTTGAATTAATAGGACCCTTTATGGAAAATGTAGGTTTGCTTCAGGGAATTCAGAGACACTGCATAGCTACACCTTTGTGGAGGACAGGAAAGGCCATAACATTGATTTCTCTCCAGGCTTTCTTGCTTGTAACAGATTAAAAAATAGTTTTGGTTTGAGGACAAAAACAACCCCAATGACAACAATGAAACCATTTTCAAGGAAAGCTCAGGTTCCAGGCCAAGGAATGGTTTAATAGGTCATGAGAACTTTTCAAAAACTTGGAAGAACCAAGGGGGAGACGGAAATGCTCAAATGTTCTCATTCAGAGGAAGACAATGAATGCTGAGCACGAGCTGAATATGAATTAAGAATGGCAGGCTCACATAATAGAGAAAGGAGATATTTCAGCGGAAGGGTAACACTAAACACTGAAGTAATCCTTCTACTATACAGGGCAGTTTGGGATCCAGCATTTCCAGTAGGATACAGAGAATTCCAATAGCATCTGAGGAGAGCAACCACAGTTGCAAATTGAAAAAAAAAAAAAGGCAGAAAATAGAACCTTGAAAAAGATACAGGAATGATTTGTATCCAGTTCAGAGAAATGAATCATGGCTTAATTCCAGTCAGCAAATGGAGTAGACCTTTCATAGACTAACTCTGACAGACCATAGGAATGCCCTCCTTCTAAGCTAACCGTGTTACATCTTATACAGTAGGGCCAGTTGTGGCACACAGCAAGCATATTAGACTAAGAGTAAGGACCTCAGTGTTCAAATCCCCTCCCTACCACTCACTAGTTGTGTGGCCTTAGGAAAATAACTTAAATTCTGTAAGCTTCAATTCATCATCAGCAGAATGGATATCATCATCATCATCATCGTCCTCATCATAATTATGGTTAGCATTCATAATGTTTTCAAAGTGCTGTACAAATACCATCTCATTTGATCCTTACAACACCCCTGGGAGAGTAGGTATTATTAGTATCTCCACTTTAAATGATTTGCCTAACAAGTATCTCAGGCTGTATTTGAAATTCTTCCTGACTCCAAGTCTAGCACTCTATCCACTGTGTTACCTAGTTGTCTCTATAATCCATATATTATTGACCTCACATTGGAGGAAGTTGCATTATAAAGCACTATCTAAATGGGAGGCATGATTGCTACATATGATGTGTACAGGACATGTCTGAGCGGGGAGCAAGCCTAAGGGCCCTAACCACAAAATCTTCAGAGCCCCAAGATAATGGGAACAGCCAAAGGGACAGTGATTTAAAAGGGGTGCCCTGGAGGTGTGACTGGGGACACAAGATGGACCAAATTTTGGTGAAGGAAAAAGGAGAAATCAGGGTAATGCTATCGGGCTGTGGCAAGCTGTGAATTCCTTCCCTCATATGTTGGACAGGACTGAAAACCGAATGATTTGCCTTGAGGAAAACCACACCCCTCATACTTACTAGTCTAAAGAAAGTCATAGAAGGACCTTATACTCATAACCCCGACATGGGACGGTAGGAAGCACAGACCCCTTCCTACCATCCTACATACTTACCAATGTGAACATGGGAAGAGGGACAACTAAATGAATGTATGCTGTGCTCAGCAGATAACAAAAACAGATATGCAGTGACCTGAGCATGACATCATCAACTGTCCAATCTGCCTAATGCCACCTGCATGCTTGTCATATTACTCTCAAAGAAGATATAGAGACAAGCCAGGGTTCCCTGAATTCCCAAGTCACCTTCACGGACTAGTCACCTTGAGAGGTTATGCCACGAATGAATGAATGAAATTAAAGTATACTTACTATGTACAAATCCTGTTCTAAGCACTGAGGATACAAATACAAAAGCAATACAAGCCCTGACCTCTATGAGTTTGCACAGTAGAGGAAGGCAATGAATATGAGGTAGTGGAGGCCAGGGAAAAAAGTGTATTGATTTAGGAAGTCAAAGCGATGATAGGTGGATCCACAGCGCAGGCAAATGATCTGCCCTTTCTAGATGAAGTAGTAGAATTGGTTTGATTACTGTTCCCAGGGCAGGACAGATGGCAAGAAGACGAACAAAGTGGACAGCAGGACACTATGAGTGAGAAAACTTTAAGTGGTTGGCCAAGAGGTGAGCCTAAAGCCATAGATTTAATGTGGAGTGACAAGAAAAAACAGAACAGTCTGAATATATAACAGGAAGTAATTTTCAAAATCAGGCTGAGAAACGACACAATGTCTCTGGAACCCAAGAATGTAAAAAGGGCAAAATGAATAAACTGCAAACTCTTAACTCTGGTGGCATGTGGGGAAAGATTTGGCAAGGATATTGGCCCTCTGCCCAAACATTTTAAACTACCAGATGAAATCTGAGGATCTTTTGGCCATTATCTACAAAATGTCAACCATTCAAATGATCACACATACACACACACACACACACACACACACACCCACACCCATGTAGTCAAGTATCTGGTTACTTGATATAACACCAATTATATTGATCTTTAAAAAGATCTAGATTTTTCATCATGTGGATGTTTGGTATCTTATGAAAAATCTTTAAATGGAGAGAGTACAGTTTAACAAACAGGGAAAACTCAAGGTGAAGTGAAATTGAGGCAGATAGAATTTTCTATCAAATATAAAAATAAAGAAATTAAATTTATGAAGAGATGTTAATCTTCAGGATCAAATGGGTCTTTTTGTCTATATTATTTTAAGTTCTACAACATATAATGCCTACTGAGCATTATATGTCCAGGGTCTATAATTTCAAATGTTAGGCTAATTAAGTTTGACTTGATTTTGTAAATAAGGGGAAATCATGAAAGGATTTTCAGTTTGGCAATGGTGTGATATGATAGATTTGTAAAGAAATAAGTCATAATACCTTCTACCACATCTCCTTTCCCTTCAAAGCCTCTATTTCCTAATCCTTTCCCTTAGTACCTGTGATACCCAAGATAGGCTTTGAAATAAGAGAAGGCTTTTATCAGGCAATGATGAGGAGGGAGTACATTCCAGGCATGGGAGACACCCTTTACAAATACATAAAGGTAAGAGAGGGCAGGATAAAATCAGGGAATAATTTGTAGCTCATATCAGCTGCAACATAGACTATGCTAAGGAAAATGGGGGCTGGGAGGGGGAGAAGGGAGGGAGCCAGAGAGAAAGAGACAGAAAGAGAAGGAGGGAGAGAGACAGAGAAAAAAGAAGGGAGAGAGAGGGGAAACAGAATTTGGAGAAAGACAGAGACAGAGAGAGAACATTCTCATAAGAAACAAGAGAGGGGAGCAAGTGGTCAACAGTGTAAAATGTTGCAGAGAGACTGAGGACAAGGATTAAAGTCCAATACATTCAGTTGTATAATCTGGATGCTAACACTCAAGTTAATTCTGTTGAAGACACGGAAAGGGAGGCAGTGCCAGGATGCACTGATAACATTGTTAATACATTATATCCAAGCCCCAACCTAAAGACAGAGAGGTCGCACTACGTCCAGTCCCCAGAGACCAGACCAGCGTAGTACTATCTATTTTCTCTGTCCTTTACTAACACGGTTAAATGTCACAGAGAGATGGCAAGCACTTTATACAAATAGTTCAGTCACAAGGTATATAATGTTATCAACCTCATTCAGGACAGAAACAAGGAATTGCTTACTCTACTCAAATGCTTCTGTCACCTACTGCCCTGGGGACATTCTCATAAGGGGCTCCTGCTTTGGACTCTCATGAACTGGGTTAATCCAGAGAATGGGCCTGAGATCAAAGAGAAAAGATAAAACTTTTTCTCACATATTCAAGATTTCCAGGAAAAAACCCTTAAATAAATCTTAAGTCTGGTTTGTGTCTAGGGTTTCCTCTCTTAAAAGTACTAACAGATTCCTTTCTACAAAACCTATAAATGTATAAAGTAGATGTCAAGTATAAGTCAGTTTTTTTATCTCCTCTACCAAGAAAAAAAGAATGGAACACAAAAAACTCCTAAGTTCATAAGCACACATTAACAAATACGTAAAATATGAAACAATAATCCATCACACCTATTACATGGACTCAGGATGTAAACACCACTTGTCAGGGTGGCAGAACAGATATTTCATGCTCACCCCACATCTACATATTATGAACAACTCTCAATGACTGTGTCTTTTAGCCAGGTGGCCATCAAGTATCACAGGATCACAGATTTAGAGCTAGAAAGGACCTTGGAGGCAATTAAGTCAAACTGTGCAGGAAGCTACGTGGCATCGTGGATGGAGCACTGGGCTTGGAGTTAGGAAGTTATTGTTGTTGAATTGTTCAAGTCATGCCCAATTCTTTGTGACCTCGTTTGGGGTTTTCTCAACAGAGATACTGGAGTGGTTTGATATTTCTTTCTCCAGTTCATTTTACAGATGAAGAAACTGAGGCAAACATGGTGAAGGGACTTGCTTAGGGTCACACAGCTATTAAGTGTTTAAGGCCAGATTTGAACTCAGGAAGATGAGTCTTCCTAACTCCACACCCAGCTGCCTGTCAAGAGTCAGGAAGACCTGAGTTCAAATACTGCCTCAGACACTTTGTAGCTGTGTGACCTTGGGCAAGTCACTCAACTTCTGTTTACTTCAATTTCCTCAACTATAAAATTAGGGTAATAGCAGCAACTACCTCATAGGGCTGTTGTGAGGATCAAATGAGATCCCATTTATAAAGTGCTTAACCCAGTGACTGGCACATAGTAGGTGCTTAATAAATGTTTATTTCTTTCCCCTTTCTTATTTTCAGATAAGAAAACTTGGATAGAGTTTAAGTGACTTTACTCAGAGCCACTTAGCTAGTAAGTGCCTGAGACAGAATTTGAATTCTGATCTTCTTGACTGTAGGCAAAGTACTCCATCTCTCACCTTTTCAGCTTTAACCTCTTGGTTGCAGAATCTTCTTGGTGATGGCACTCTTCACCTCAAAAATCACCTCTTTCTGGGCAACCAGCAGCTGACTCAAGAATTCTCAAACTCTTGAATTCATAAATGTTTTCTTCAGAGATGGAACTGTGCATTTTTTCAGGATCATTGTTCAGGAACTTGGATTCAGGTAAAGAAAAATGAAACAATGGAGGTATCCAAGGACTTGAGGTCCAGTATCAGACTAATCTATGTAAGCACAAGTACCTGTAGCTGCTGGGAAGAGGAGAGGTAGAAGGGAGAGAAGAAATCTCTCTGCACTCCAAGAAGTCTTAAGGGAGAACTGTATTCTGAACTAAGCCTGACTTGAAAGAGGGGGATGCAAAGCTCTTCTATAGCTCTAATAATCTATGAGATTCTTAGTTCACTTACCAATCATCCAACACAACCCCTAGAGGACATGGGAAGACCAACCAAGAGCCCCAGGTTACAAGAGTCCTCTAGCAAAGGTATGTGGACTATCAAAGGACAAAAGCACATGTTCAGCTCCCACCCAGTCAACTTGGGGAAGGGCTCCCTTGATTGCCTCCACTACACTTCTGGAACATAAAGTAAAATGCAATAGAAAAAATGGTGAGGATTTTCTTCAAACCTTCAGTCCACTTTTTGTCAGTTCAAAGTCATGGTTACTTTGGTTTCCTTACTGTTCCAGTGTTTTGGAGAAAGAAGTTTGGAAAGATTTGTCCTCTGACTCCCCTTCCCTCCTCTCCCCATATCTAATTGATTATCCTTTCCTTCACAGCATTGTACTGATGCTTTTAAATTTAAATTCTATCACTCAGAGATGTCCTTAGCTCTAAACAATAGTTTAGTGGGGTTTTCTTAAGAAAAAAAAATGATTCAATTTAATTTAACAAGCATTTGTTAAGTTCCTAATATGTACAGAGCACTGTACTAGGGGCTAGAGATATAAATGCCAGAAAATTAGGAAGTCCAGCCTTCAAAGAATTTTTATTCTATCTAAACCCATATAAGAAGAATTACCTGTTGTCAATAATTAATTTAATTATCAATTAATTAATGTAAGGTAGGAGTTGAATTAGATGGTTAGAGATAAAATCCATTCCAACTCTGAGATCCTATGATTTTTTTCACTTCTTGATCTTAAACTAGAGAATATGGGAGATCTGGTGAAGAAAGAGTTGAGTTTCTTCCTACTTAGGACACTATTTGATTCTGTCTTCAATGTAGGGCCTCTGCCCAGCCTCAACATTCTTTGATACTTGGTATGTCAAGTTTTTACTCTTCATACCTGTCAACTTATCCAAGCAGTACCACATATCCCAGCCCAAGCTAGTCCTGTCACATTTTCATGTCTCAGTGAAGATCAATTTAAAGTTTTCTAGTCTGAATTCAGATGCTTAAAAATGTGCTCCATTGAACTATGATCTTAAGATGTATTGCCTCTCTTCCTTGGTACACAACACAACCCATCCATATTTTCTTGTCTTGTATAATTCCTGTCCACATCTTTCCATAAATCCTCTATAGAGAAGCCATACAATGCATTACAAACATTTTTCTGGTTCCTACAAACATTTCTTACCATTTCATGGATACCAGTGTAGTATTGATTGGGGCCATAATTACTTCTTTCCTTAATAAGGTGGACCACCTCTTTTCCCAGTCATATTTGTCTTTAAAAATATATATCTTCCATTTATAACATTGTTGTTATGGAACTAACTACCATGTAAAGCCTCATTTGGCTACAATGATAGGTAAAGTAGTCCCATGCACTCTGAAGTCTAAGGCTTTGGAAACTCCAAGAAAGACATTTTATTTGATGAAGAACAAAAACAAGGTTCAAACAGTGTCCCTGCCAAAGAGACAGGAAGAGCAAAGAATGGATGAAAATTCCATAAGCCTTGAATTGACTCAACTTCAATCCAATTTAATTCAATCTAATCAATCCAATCTTTATGAATGATCTATTAAGTGTAAGGCATATGTTGGGTGGAAGTATGCAAATACCAAAAGAGTCTGCCCTCAAGGAGCTTGCATTAACCAAGGAGAATATGACATGTAGGCAGATAAGTAAATGAAAGCTTACATAAAATACTACAAAAGTATTTCAAGAGGGAGAGGATGATAAAGAAGGTAGTAGTATCTGAAACACAGAGTCTTAGAATTTGAGAGTAGGGAAATACCTCAGTGGCCATTTCATCCAAGGCATACATAAAAAGTATTCCCACTATAACAAACCTAAGTGGTAATTCATTCTCTGCTTGACAACTCCAGAGTCAGGGGAAGGAACCTATTCCAGACACAAATTGACATTTGTTAAAAGCAGGAACCTATGAGATTTAAATGGATTTTCATCTGGATGGGATGCTGTGTGAGGCCAGATACTGATAAGCAAGTAAGGAAAGACAGAGATAAGCAGAGGGATATGGAGGTAAGTAATAGAAAAGGGAGAATTTGATGTGGTTCAAATCCCAGTTCCCAGAAGTATAGTAAACTTTGTATAAATGTCTCACTTCCACAAAAAAAAAAGTAAAGCAGAGAAGGGCAACTGTGATACTATAGTTTTATTTCTGTAGAACTCTTTAAGAAATACTTTTCAACTTTAAAAAAAATCTTAAGGTCTATTTTTAGCTTAATTCCCAACTTCTCCTGGATGTACCCGCTAGTTAGAGGATAATAAGTGATAAATATATTTTCTTTTATCTTCTGTTTCATATGTTTTGAGAAAATTAAGCTTTGCAAAATAATTTATCAAGGTATCACTTTCATATCGCCTCCTTTCTAGGAGTATAATATGATTTTCTTCCCACCCCCACCCCCAAGAGTCTCTAAATGAGATTCTTGGCCACTAATTGCAAAGAAAAAATAACAGAGACCCAAGTTATGGAAGATTTCAAGGCCCTGCCTACATCTTACCCCAATCCTAGGAATCCATTTTTTAATTTCTTTGAACAGAGGCAACAGCAGTTTATCTTTTGATGACTAATCAGAAAAAACAACTGCTGTCCTAGTTAACCAGGACTTTGTTTCAAAAGAAATTTTGTTAAGAATATTTATTGCTTTTAGATTATTTCACTTGTGCCCTTAGCAATTAGTCATACAGAATCAACCAGATGTCCACCAAGGAAAAGCCCCTGGGGCAATGCCAGTTACAAAAGGGAAACGGTGAAGCATCATGGCATGAACATAAACGGCCAAGGGCAAAAGGAAGAGTTCTGTCACCCTCATTTCATCTTGAATAAGAAAGTTTCATTGTTAGCCAGGCAATCAGCACCTACTATGTGTCAGGCACTGTGCTAAGAGCAGAGGATAGATAAAAAGACAAAGGACAGTCCCTGTCCTAAGTGGAGCTCACTATCTAATGGTGGAAAGAACATGCAAACAACTGTGTACAAAAATGATATGCACAGGATAAATTAGGACACAGCAGAGAGAAAGTACTAACTATGGGGAGCAGGAAAGGCTTCACATAGAACTGGGACTTAAATGGAAAAAGGGAAGCCAGATGGCTTCATATCCTTTATGGCTGGAAGAGGGACCTTAGAAATTTTCCAATTCAACTGCCTCATTTGTCAGATGAAGAAAATTAAGTTCAGGAGAGAGAAGTCACACACAGCTATCAGGTCTCCTGATTCCTAATGCAGTACTCTTACCAACATGCCACAACTGCCTCTTCTAGGCTAGGAAACACAGGTTAGCAGCTAATTGTTCTCAACTTATATTGTGTTTTAGTCTTGTGTTCCCTAACTAAACTATAGACTCTTTGAGGGAACAAGTCCATGTTTTGTAGTTCTTTAGGTACTGGAATACCCGTATGCTTAACAACTACTTGTTAGTTAAGTATGGGTTGCAGTGAAATGGGGGAAAATATTTGGGAATGTAGCTCTAGGATTCACTGGCTCCTTAATATATGTTTCTTATGCAAGGAACCATGATTTTGTTTTCATGGGTACTCTATCCCCTGATATAAGGATGGGGAAGACATGCTGCCCCTCCCCAACCCCACTAGTATCCTAAGTATCAGGGATTTGACTAGAAGTGACCACAGGAAGTTAGAAGATAGACACAGCTGTAGCAAGAAGATGCCATGAGCAGAGCTGAGGTTGGAGAGAGACACCAGGGTGATGATGGGAGCATGTAGGCTTTTGGGACCAGACACCCTGCTCAGTGACGGGCTAGCTGTAGCCAGACAGGATCAGAAGTCACTGCCAAAAGATGGCCAAAACAGATCATCAACTGCTGTGGAAGCATGCATGGTCAAGTGCACACTCCTTTGACTAATCCCTAGAAGCACAGTTACGGGGTCTTAAACAATTACAAACTGTGCATTTTCTAGAACTCCAGAGTTTAGGCAGCTTTTGTCCTGCTTAGGGGAGAGGAGGAAAGGACATGGTTCTGAGATTTAAAAGAGTGACAAATACACCACCCTCTGAAATACATTTTCTTGTGGTGGGGGGGAAAGGAGGGGATAGTGTACTGGCCAACGAGGGCACAGTCCTTAGGGCATGAACAATATATTCTGCCTTTTATGAACACACATGGAGTCTTGGTGAGGCTGCTTCCAGAAATTCAATGGGTAATGTGGAGGTCCTCTCCTATTCAGGGCATGTGCAGGTATTCACTAACTGCTGCCTATCTGCTTACTGTGTGGTGATGAAAAGTCTTGTGATGAGTGTGCATAAAAAAGGCTTTAACAGATGAAAGCTTTCTTCATCAGTGTGCTGGTAAATGATTAACACCCTGCTCTCTTGAAAACAAAATGTAGGTTACACTTTTAAGTTTAATCTGCATCCTTAGCATTTTCCATCATTGCTTTCTTAAGTGTAGATCAGGCAGGAGTCAGCAAACTGTGGCCCACCAGCCAGTGTCACCTGTTTTTATACAGCCACAAGCTAAAAATGGTTTTCAAATTTTTGAAGTACAAAAACAGGAGTGGCAGGGTTTGGCACACATGCCATAGTTCTCCAGCTCCTAGTCTAAACAATCAACAAAACAATAAATCAAGTCCAGATTTGTCGTGCTGGCCAATTCCTGAGACAGAAACGCACACACCAAAAATTTAATAATCAACCCTCCTAAGCTTGTATGGGCTGGCTCCAGTACACTCATTGCTCGCTCTCTCTCTTTCTCTCTTCTCTAATGGTGAGCCAAGATTTGCTATAAGCCTCCAGGTGGTTGAGAGGGAGTGCCAACTGTCTCATTTCTCCACCCAGGCCACCATGTGGTAGCGAAAGCATGACCATCTATACTCCCCCTCTCGTTGTTGTGTCTACTTTTATTTTTTTTGGTGAGTCAATTGGGCTTAAGTGACTTGCCCAGAGTCACACAGCTAGTGAGTGTCATGTGTCTGAGGCCAGATCTGAACGCATATCCTCCTGACTCCAGGGCCAGTGCTCTACCCACTGTACCACCTAGCTGTTCCTTGTCTATTCTTTCTTGATCTTAAGTGAATGAGTATTAGATACGGATGGACTAGGTTATAATTTTGTGAGTTTCCAAAGGTCAGAAGAACCACCCAAGCTCTAGTGACTAGAGTCCACACCAGAGTCTGCCATAGCCACACCCGCCAAGCCAGGTGAGGAGTCAGCCCTAAGGAGAAACTTGTTGTACCTAGCCCAACAGTGGGTTGACTGAGCAGTCAAGACACTGTGTCCTGAAAGCCAAGGAGCAACTAATGTTATCTAATATCAACTGGGCTTTCACTGCAGCAAGGCAATCCTTGATCAATTCACTATTCCCTTCTCCTAGCTGTTATTCCAAACTTTCTCATCTTTCCTCAAGCTTACTGTAGTACTCCCTTCCCTTACTCTCTGAGCTGTGGAATTCACCTCATACTTCAAGGAAGAAAATGAGATTATTCACTCTGAGCTCCTCCTTCTCCCTTCTTCCTCATCTTATATCATTCAGACATCTTCCTCCACTCTTTCATCCAGATAAAGAGGTGACCTGTCTCCTCACCAAGGGAAACCCCTCTACTTACTTCCTTATTCTCATCTCCTGATTTCTCCAGAAAATTATCCTCACTATTCTCCCCACTCACTCTTTTCTTCAGTCTCTCCCTATGTACGGGCTTCTTCCTTGAGACCTACAAATATGCTCTCATGTCTTCCCCATCCTTAAAAAATCCTCACTGGATTCTACCATTCCCCACTAGCTATTGTGCTGTATTTCTACTCCCTCTGAGAAAGCAGTCTACAACTTGTGCCTCCACTTCCTCTCTTCTTAAGCCTCTATAATCTGTCTTCTGATTTCATCATTCAGCTGAAATTGTCCTCTCCAAAGTTACCAGTGATCTCTTAATTGCTAAATCTAATGACCTCTTCTCAATCCCGATTCTCCTGGACTTTTCTGTACTCCTGGATACTCACTCCTTTCCAGATTTTTGTGACACTATGCTATCTTGGCTCTCTTCCCACCTGTCCAGTCATTCCTTCTCCGACTCTGAACTTCCTTATTCCTCCTGGTGAACCAGACTTGCAATCTTGGTGTCACTGCCTAGCACAATGCCTAGAAGATAGTAAGCGCGTGTAAATGCTACCTATCATCACTATTATTATTATCCTTAACTTTTTAGTCTCATTAAGATCACATATCCAATCCTTTGCAAAATCTTGTTGTTTCTACCTGCACAGCATCTTGTGTACACAGCCTTTTCTCTCTACTCATTCTGTCACGTACCAGGGTCACCACTTCTTTCCTGGACTATAGCAATAGTCTTCTAATTGCTTTCCTTGCTTCAAGTCTCTCCCCTTCTACTCCATCATCCTCTCAGCTGACAAGGTGGCTTTTCTAAATTCCAGGACTGAGTAAGTCAGACTCCTGTTCAGTGAGCTCCCATGGCTCCCTGTGACCTGCAAAATAATGATTAAAGTCTTCAGTTTGATAGTTAGAGCCTTTCACAATCTGGTCCCTTCCTACATTTCTAGTCTTCTTAGGTGTTACTGTCCTTCAGTAGGGGAATGACAACATAGAACCAGAAGCAAAGAATGGGTGGAAATAGCAGAGGCAAACTTTAGCTAGATCTAAAGGAAAGACTTCCCAGCAATTAGAACTTTCCAAAAGCAAAATGGGCTGCCTCCAGTGCGGTCTCTCATTACTCTAGGTCTTCCAGTAGGGAGCAATTGGATGACCACACTTGTCAGAGATGCTGGAGAGGAAATTCCTATTCAACTATTGATTAGAGTAGATCAGTGATGTCAAACTAGAAATAGTTCCCTGCAGACTCATATTGACTTTGAAAATCACAAATTAACATTATCTGTGATATTGTATTTTTATTTTGTTAACCATTACCAATTACAGTTTAATCTGATTAAACTGGGGAAAAAAGATTTTACTGTTTTCACTTACTATCTGATCCAGTTGTACTGGCCTGATGTCATTTGCTTGATCTCCAGGCCTTTGCACTGGCTGTCCCCTAGGCCTGGCATATTCTCCCCTCAGCTCTGTCTCTCAGTATTCCTGGTTTCTTTCAAACCTTATTTCAAATCTCACCTCCTGCAAGATACCCTTTCTGATCGCCCCAGCTGCTAATGCCTTCCATCTTTATAGATTAACTTCCATCTACTTCGTAGAGATCTTTTATTTAGATGTGGTCTCTCCTATTAGAATATATACTCTGTAAACACAGGGACTGTGTTTACCTTTCTATGTAGCTTCAACACTTACACAGTACTTGGAACACAATAAATGTTCATAAATGCTTTTTGAGTCACCACCAGAAATGAATTTAGTAGGGAAAATGCTTGGAGGCAACCATTTTGAATTTGAGCCTACTCTTTCCAAGTACATAGCAAAAGTATAAAAGAGATAATCTGTCCCAGCATGAGAACATTTTTGTACTTCAAGCCTTGCTATATCTTCTCAGTAAATACTCCTTTGGAAAACCTAATTAATGTTAATTCACTGATACTGAGAAGAGATGAAATGGCCAACACAATATTTGGGAGACAGTAATTGGGTATATGATATAGAAGGAATATGCCAGATGTGGGCTTGCCAGAGAAAGTCCCCCAACACCTCGGGGTTATGCCTAGAACTGTGAGGGGAGCAGTAGCCTTGTTCTGGGGCCTGACTTGCTAGTCAGAATGTGAGTTGGGAGAATGAACACCTGAACCAATATGCACTAGAACTGTTTTATTGTCTTGTGTACTCATTATATATTGTTTATTTGCATGTTGGCTCGTCTTAAGGGGAAAAAAACACTGTTTACGCTATCCAAGGTCACACTAGGACTCACTGAAGTATGATACATCCTGAAAGGAAACCTGGTTCATCAAGATAGAGATTCAGGAGTTGGTTTCTAATTGGCTAAATTCATAATTCACCCCTCCCCTTGACCAATACTGGGTGTTGCCCTTGTGAGAGCTCTGTGGAGGGCCAGAACTGAGGGATAGAAGAAGGTTCCTGATTTTCTGAGTCACAGGGAGCACAGCATTTACTCAGCTCATCCGCCCAGTGGTCCAGAAAAGCATGGGACTCGCCAAGACCAAGATCCTCTTTTTTACAGAACGGAATCAAGTAGGTGGCTATCAATACTATCTGGTAGTTAAACACAGATCAAAACCCCTTTATACCTTAACAAATGGCTTTTGTAAGTTACTGAGCCTGAAAGACCCATCCCACGATGGCCAACCCACTCCAGCCTTCCCATATGTTTATATCACTTTGTGGGTATAAAACATTATAATATACATTACCTCATTTGATTCTCACAATAAGCCAGTAATTTGTATTAGAGTGATTTATATATGTTTAATAGCCCACCCAACTCTAGACTGTAAGCTCTTTGAAGAGAGGATCTGCCATTTTTCATCTTTATATTCCCAGTACCTACCACAATGACTTACCCAGGCACAAATACCCAATGTGGAAACTCCCGCCACCAACACTGAATTTGCAGGATCATATCACACTTATGATTTTAGCAGATAAGTCCTAGTTGGCAGAAGTACGTATAAGCGCAGGGGGCTGTTGGAGCCAGCTTGCAAAAACCAATTGTTAAATTTTTAGTGTAGGCATTCACACTCAGAAGTCTGTAAATGCCTTAGATCTGAGCTTAATTTGTTGTTTTGTTGGTTGAACAGACTTAAGAAAGTTAGAGAGAAAAGTATCAGTAATGCAGATCAACCTTAAAAGAGTGTTTTGGGTACCAAAGAACTGGTTATTAATCATTTACTAACACTTCTCTGCAGGTGACATGCCCAAGGTCACACAATCAGCAAACATATAGAAGTAGGTTCTCAACCCAAGTCTTCCTGACTCAAAGGCCACCTACCAGGCTATCCATAAGAAGTGATTGACAAGTATTTGATAAATTTAATTTAATCTAATTTAAAAGATGAGAAAACTTCTGATTTGCCTTTTTCATTTCTAACTCAATACAGATTCCTATGGTGCTATCTCCACACAATATGTATAAATCCCTTCCTTCCCATACCTACTCCACCTCCTTTTACTTCTAGCTCTAGAAAAAAATAATAATAATCAAATCAACTTTACCATTCCTGGAAAAGACAGTCAATCAGTTGCTCTATAACTCTACTCACCATCCTTGTCACTTCCGTTATCAAAATACCTCTCTTTTGCCACCACTCCAGTATTTATGTTGCTTTCTCCTGTCAGTATGTAAGATCCTTGAGGGCAGGGACTATTTCAATTAGTTTATTAGCAACACAGTACCTCAAATACAATGAATGCTTATTAAATGCTTTTTTTCATTCATTCATTGAATTCGTTCATTGATGTGACATGCACAAGGTCATATACTCCAGTGATTATTACCATGATCTATAATAATAGATTGTAAATCCAACTTCCTCATTTTACAAATGAGAAAAAAAAACTGAAGCCTAGAAAGCCTGAATGACCTAAAGAAGGTTGAACAGTAAATCAGAGCAGAACTGGGATTGTCCACTGCTTTCTCTACAACCTTGTGCTGTCAGAGTCTAGATTAGACTTAGATCTCCTTGCTCCTAATCTAGTACTCTTTCTGTGGCATTACCATGCATTTCAGAGAGAGTGAGCAGGCTTCCTTTTCCTTTCCCCAAATCCTACGCCCTCTCTAGCCAGAAAAGTCTCTTTCCCTTTGAAGTTTAAAAAAAAAAAATCTAGTTTTAAAAATTAATTCCTTTGCAATTCAAAGATTTTTCCATCTTTAGGGGTCCTCTATTAAAATACAAATATTCCCAGAAAGAGGAAGACCTTAGATCCTTATTTCTCAAAAACTCTCAGAAGGATTAATTGGTAGCTGATTTAGAATAACAAGGAAGACTTAAAGGAGACTGGTGATAGCAATGAATGCCGTGGCCTTCGGGGAGTGAGGAAGAGAGATGGGCACTGAAAAAAGAGCTTGGGGCAGGGTTCAATGAATCAATTTTAACCTCCATAATTTTGCTTAGGGCCACCCGCTTAATTTCAAGGCCAGAGCCTCATGCTTGCATAGTCAGTAAATAAGCACTTATTAAGCAATTACTATGTACCAGGCAGTGTGCTGAGTACCCCAAGTACAAAGAAAGTCCAAATGGGTCCCTGTCCTTGTGGATAGCATTCCAGGCACAAAGACAGAGGTGGAGTACCATATTTGAGGAACTACAAGTAGGCCACCATGGCTGGATCACTGGGCAGGGTCAGGATTGATACAGTCTAAGAGGACTGGTAATAGGGATAGCCACACTGGGATAGTCAATGCAAAGGCATAGAGATGGGAACTAGAGTGTCATGTGTGAAAAACTACCACAAGGCCAGTTTTACTGGATTACAGAGTATGAGAGGAGGAGAACATCCAATGAGGCTGGAAAGACAGATAGGAGCAAAGTTGTTAAAGGCTTTAAAAGCTAAACAGAGACATTTATATTTGATAGGAGGCCTAGGACAAAGTGTTAGAGGAACTCTCACACTTAAGAGGTGAGATCTGTGCAAATCAGACGAGAAAGAGTGGTTCAATATACAGGAGAATGAAAACAGAGGACTGTCAGGCAAGCCCATGGAGGAAAGAGTATCCAAAAGGAAAAGGTGATCAACAATGTGAAATCCAGCGAATAGACTGAAAAGGATGAAGACTGAAAAAAATTCATCTGGCAATTAAGAGATCACTGGTAACTTTCACTGGTAACTTTGGAGACAGCAGTTCCAATTGAGTGATAAAATCAAAATCAAAATTTTAAAGGGTTAAAGAGTATAGAGGAGAAGATGGAGAGGCAATAAGCATAGACAGCTTCTTCTGTCTCTGTAAGCTCATCAAATTGGTCAGGAAACTCCCTTGACTGACTCCACATATATTGACTCCAAAATATTTGATAATCATGCCATCTGTGTCTTCATCCAGTGATTAAAAAATGTTGAATAAAGCAGGGACAGATTCTAGGGCATTCTACTAGAGGCCTCCACCTAAACTGATACCAATCCACAAAAGTGGCCAAGGACACTAAAGGCACTAAGACCATCTAGTGGCCTTGGAGAAGGAGAAGGAATAGTGATGGAGATTCAGAGGACTTTGGAATGGTGAAGCTAAAATGAATTAAATTTAAAAAGAAAAGGGAAGACTCAAGTTGAAGGAGAAGGATCGGAGTAAGAAGAGTACCAGATATTTGTCAGCAATTATTTGAAGGGCTATGACTTAAAAGAGAGGGTATACTTGTTTTCTTTGACTCTAAAAGGCAGAATTAGTTGCAAAGAGGCAAGTTTAAGTTTGACATAAATAAAACTTCCAGACAATTCATGCTGCCTCTAGAATAGAATGGGCTACCTCCAAAGGCAGGGGGCTCCCCCTCACTGAAAGTCACGTGCAAGTCACTTAAACTCCCTCAGCCTCAGTTTCCTCATTTGTAAAATGAGAATGATAACAGTATCTACTTCTCAGGATTATTGGTAGACTCAAATGGGTTAACATATAGGAAGCCTATGTCAATACTAGCTAGTGGTTATGATCTTGTACTGATTCGTCTCCAGAAACTTAAAATGGGGCACATTTATTAAACTATTGTCCTTAAGTGCCCATTAGGCGCACATATCAAAAGAACACACGGCCTCTGTTCCACTTGGTTAGTCAGCCCCTATAATTCCATTGTCAGTAGTCATCTGGTAATAGGAATTCTTTAGTCCGGTCTCCTTGTTTCACAAATATAAAGAAAACAAATACAATTTTGTGCATATTTGCAGCATAAAGGTTTGCATACACATACCTGCCCCGCCCATACTCTTACACAACTATTGGCACACACATATACACCCTTCCACAATCACACAGACATACGTACATATACTCTTCCTCATGACCACCAATTCAATGTGTCTTCTGGAGGAGTAAAAAGAAAGTTAACACCTATTTTTAATTCATTTAAATGAACTGTCGTTATCCTAAGATCCTAGAACTTAGACCTGGAATGACCAACTGATCCAAATTTCTTGTGAGCTTTTGGCTTTGGCAAAGTAGTCATCAGTAAGCTTTGCTTACAGGAAAGTGAATGCTGAAAGACAGAGATCTATTTACATTTCTTCTTGCTCTGACATACCCAATTTGTTTGCCATCCTGAAAAAGCACCTAGCCCTATCATATCATGCACACACCTGCACCCCTTCTAAATATACCCCATCTATACGTGATTTCCTCTTTCTCTTTTAAGGTGTGTGGTAAGAACATGATGGACAACATCTCATTTCAAAGTCTGGGTAATACATAATTTGCCCTAATTTCCATGTCACTATTCATAGTGGCTTTGTAGTGATGATGGTTTGAGATAAGGGCATCAGATGTTCTTAAAATTCCAGTTTTAAAGACGGGCCCAGTTTTTATCATAAATTAGGTTTATGTCTCATTTTAATGCTTACAAAATTCTTTTCACTGCAACAACCTCACGAGGTGGGTAGTGCAAATATTTCTTGCTGTTTTCTTGTTTTCAGTCATATCTGACTCCTCATGACTCCATTTGAGGTTTTCTTGGCAAAGATACTGTAATGGTTTGTCATTTCCTTCTCCAGCTGATTTTACAGATGAAGAAAATGAGGCAAATAGGGTTAAGTGACTTGTCCAAGGTCACAAAGCTTTTAAGTGTCTGAGGCCAGATTTGAACTCAGGAAGATGAGTCCTCCTGACTCCATGCCCCAAACTCTATCCATTAGCTGCCTATCGCACTATACTACCTAGCTGCCTAGTGCAAATATTTACTATCTCCATTTTATGGTTACAGAAACTGAAGCAACTAAACCCTACTGTCCGGAAGATATCAAATACCAGAGGCAGCTAAGTAGTATTGTAGATAGACTGTGGGACTCAGAGTCAGGAAGATTCAGTTCAAATCAAGCCTCAGAATTTACCAGCTATGTGACTCTGGGTGATTCATTTAACCTCTCAACCTTAATTTTCTCATCCATAAAATGGGGATAATTATAGCACCTATCTTCCAGGATTGTTGAGGATAAAATTAATTCATATTTTTAAATTGTTACATAAATACTAGCTATTATATTAATACCAGAGCTGGGATCCACACCCAGCTATCCTTCAACTACAAAACCAGTGACCTTTACTGGCCACCACTCTATCTCACCCAATCCAACCATCCCAAATAATAGGAATTATATGTAGAGCAACTGGTCATAATGTCCCACAACTAGTTAGAGGAAAGACTTGGACTGAAAATATTAACCTTAAAAAAATCAAAATGTTATAATATCAACTCCTTAAAAGGCCCTTTGGGGTACAGGAAAGGTGTTAAGACAAGAGACCACTAAATTTCTCAGTGTCCCACACCATGATTTTCTCTGAAGAAAATGTTACTGCCTTTACCAGGAGCAGAGACTTGTAATACACGTGGACAAAAAAACACCTTCACGCCCAAGACACAATGAATGACAGAAAGTATCTCCAAACCCTGTTCTTCACTATAACTCTCTCTGAATACTGACCCAGATCATATCACTTTGCCTGGGTCTTAAACACTATGGTGCTCTGGTCCCAGCTCATATTTCTGACCCAGACCCCTGTGATCTTACATCTAGCCTTCTGTTTAGTGAACTGTATCTTTGGTAATTCACCAATGCTCCTGGCTCTTCCTCAAGTAAGGACCACCTTGGTCTTTTCCTACTCCTTAGCTCAGTGACTCAGTTCACACTGTGAGTAACCTCCAGCCCCTATCTAAGGCAGGTCTTGTCTCTAGCCCCATCCCTAGGCAGTTTCATTAAGTCATGTTGATAAAAGAAACGTAAAGTCTAGCTCTACCATCATACTTTGCTTCTCTCCACGTACTCTAGAATCTAGTAAAACTGGCCTTGCCGTGGTTCCTCAGACATGCTAGTCCATCTCCCAATTTCATGCATTTTCAGTGGCCATTCTCCATAACCAGAATTCTCTCTCCCTTTGCCTCAGCTTCTTGGCTTCTTTAGTTTCCTTCAATACTCAGCTCAAATTTCACCTTCTGCAAGAGGCCATTTCTGGTCTTCCTCAATGCTAGTGCCTTCTCTCTGAGTTTCCTGCCCATGTCCTCTATACACACATCTTCTGCATGCCTTGTTGTTTACATGGTGTATCCCTCATTTGGATGTGAGCTCCTTGTGGACAGGGATTGGTTGTGTCTTTCTTTGTACCCCCTGTGCTTATACACAGCACCTGGAACATTTTGTTGTTATTGCTCAGGTGTGTCCAACCCATATAGGGTTTTCTTGGCAAAGATACTGGAGTGATTTGCCCTTTCCTTCTCCAGTGTATTAGGAAAACAAAGATTAAGTCATTTCCCCAGGATCACACAGCTAGTGAGTGTCTGAGACCAAATTTTAACTCAGGTCTTCCTGATTCCAGGCCCAGTGCTCTATCCACTGAGCCATCTAGCTGCCTAACACATAGTAGCCACTTAATAAATGTCTGCTGACCAACTGACCAATTGGTTCTCCAAATTATTTTTCAATTGTAAGATCCTTTAAAAAACTGTAGTAGGACCTTTTCAGGACAAGTTTGTGAATTTATTTTTAAGCCTACAATTAATAATGCTAAATAAGAAGAATAAATAAGGCTAAATAAGAAGGCAAATTGTTAAAATCTTATTTTTAGATGAATTTTATTCTAAGAGTACTTGGAGTCAAAGGATCTGAGATCAAACATGAGACAAGTCACCTAATAACCTTTCTAAGCCTCAGGCCTCATCTCTAAAATGAAAGAGTCAGAGGAGAGGGCCTTTAGTGTTTCTTTTAGCACTAGACTGGTGAGCTTATGAAAGCCTACAAATTTCCTTCTCTCTAGAGATGGGCAGCTAAGTTAAAACTGCCTCCATCCCTCCCCTCTCACTGTTGGGGAGCTCGGCTCCTTGACAGTATGGTAAAGCTCATTCTTCATATTTGTATTCCCAGCACCTGGCCCATAGCAGGAACTTAATAAATGCATGTTGACTAATTGATTGATCTTTCCACTAAATAGTCCAGGCAGTAATTTGGATAACCTGGCCCAGCTGCCCCAGAGGAAGAGGAGGGGTGGGGAATGGAAAAGACAAGTAAGGAGAGTGCAAGGATGTATTTCCAGTCCCCAAGATGCAATGGAAGGTACTGGTATGAGCAAGAGGTGCATTCTCAGGCACTCGGGAAGACAGAAGGCAAAACTGGATTCATGATGAGCCAGCATAGAGTTGAAAACAGAGACCTATTTGAGCAGTGCAAGAAAGGAACCATACCCTTCTTGAGAGACCCCTTTCGAGAGACCCCTTTCTGTGTGAGAGCAGAAACTACAAGACTTGAGCATAGAAAAGGGTTTTAAACAAACAGAGGCATTCTAGTCAAGAGGGGCATTTTGAACTATAAACAGACTCCAGAGTCATCTTCCTGTACAGACCCAGCTGACAGAACGCTGGTCACCTGAAGAAAGTGACCGACACCATCTGCTAAACAGTAGAAGATCTGCAGAAGCCAGTGAAGGAGAGTCGTTTTAGGAGGTAGAACTAAAGAGACCAACAGTGCTCGGAGCTGAGCTATAGGAGGTAAAGCCATAGAAGTGTCAAGAGCAAGGCTACAGAAGACAGAGATGAGGAGGATGTTGAACATGGTCCACAAAGAATGGGTGCTGGAACTTTGTCTTAAAAGAAGAAAAGGACTCTATGAGACAAAAGGAAGGAGGGAATACACTCCTGGCATGGAGAATGGTCTGTGTAAAGAATGGGGATGAAAAATACAGTGCTATATGTGAGGAATAAGAGAAATAGCCAATTTTGCTAAATTACTGAGTTTGGGAGGAATAAGGTCCAGTGAGGCTGGAAAGCTAAGTTGGGGCCAGATTGGCTAGGACTTTAAAAGCTAAATTGAAAAGTTTATACTTTATCCTATAAGTAACAGGAAGCTGCTAGAGTTGATTACATAAGAAGTCATATGATCACATTGGTGTTTAAGGAAAATTCTTTTGGGAGCTGTATGTAGGATGCATTGCAGTAAGGAGATTCTTGAGGCAGGAGACCACTTAGGAGGCTGTTGAAATAACCTAGGCTGGAGGTGACAAAAACCTGAACAAGGGTGGTAGCTGTGTAAATGAAGAGAAGGGGTTGGATATCCAATGACAGCTACTGAGGAAAAGAACCATATTAAAGACTAAAGGACCCCAGATGGGAGCACCAATGTGAAGGAACAAACCCTGGTCTCTTCTCACCCCTTGCTTGAGCTCAAAATAGGAAAAGACTCTAAGACACAGAGTACAGAGATATGGAGGGAGTGGTGAGTATATTGGTGGGGTAGGAGTCATTCCCTTGACTCATTAGAGTCTCAGACATGAGAGCCTTCTGTGTCCTTTAATAATTTATAAATAAAACTGTTTGTGCTATACATTTTGTGAGCCTGAGTGTTGGTGGAAACTCTTTGGGAGAAGGGTTAGATAACTGGTATCTCCAGGTCAACTGAGTGAGGCAATGAGCCAGAAATCAAGGGTTCCCCAAAGTAGAGGCACTCTGGGTAAGCATTCCTAGTATGGCATTTCTGATACTAACAATAATCTCAGATTCCTGCTCTGTAAAGGGGGAATTAGATTAGATGATCTTTAAGGCCCCTTCTAGATCTCAATCTGTGATCCTCTAAATCTTATAAATATGTTAGCTAGTAAAATGGATGGGATTATGTTATAGAAAGAAAATCCAGGGGGCAGCTAGGTGGTACAGTGGATAGACCACCATTCCTGGATTCAGGAGGACCTGAGTTCAAATCTAGCCTTAGACACATAACACTTACTAGCTGTGTGACCCTGGGCAAGTCACTTAACCCCACTGCCTAGCCAAAAAAAAAAAGAAAAGAAAAAGAAAATCCACTGCTTACAAATTAGGCTAAGGGATATTTTAAAAGCTTTATTTCATCCAAAGTTACAAGCTAAGACAGAGAGTTGATCCACAGGGCCTCTATAAGGCAAACAAGATTCTGAATATGTTATTTCCCACAGATATACAGAGTTTTCAGAAAACACACAGGCATGCTGGGTTCATAGCCAGTCAGCCACTGGCTTTGTGTGTGTTTCAGGGGAAGGGACAAAGACTTCCTAACTTATTGTCTATGAATGGCCTCAGGGTCCAAGATGGGTAGACTTAGTTTGTTTTTTGGTCGGTCTTATAGAAAAACTGGAATAGAGGAAGGCAAAACACAGGGGCTGGACTTAACTGCCTGTTTATACTAAAATAGAGACTAATTTTAAAATGATATCACTCACGTCAAGAAAGGGAAAATACAGCATTCCCTTCCCTTAAAAAACTGCTTGCTATCAATACGTATTTTATCATTGAGAACAATATTGTATGCAATTCTCTATTAAAGTTCCACATCTGTGCATCATCGTGACTCTGAGTTGACCTTGAACTCCCAAAGGTTACACCAGCAGAATACACCAACAGATTACCAAGCCAGAAAGTCTTCCAGGTCAAATCTGGCAGCAAACCACGTGTCTGCCTGTTGTCCAAGAAACTGCTTGGCTCTATCTGAAGAGTCTCATCTTACTGGCACAAAGTGATGAATTTTTCAGCCACAGCAACTCATAAATACTTACTAAGGCATGGAAAGACTAGCCATACTGGCATAATAACAGATCATTTATCTATCCTACTAGAAAGTAAGCTCCATGAAGGGAGAACTGTTTCCTTTTTTGTTTTTGAAACATCACCTAGCACAAGGCTTTGCAGATAGTAAGCACTTAAATTCAATTTGTTGAACTGATTAGAATTGAAATATCAGATGCAATAGGCATCTTACAAGATGCTTCACAACAATTTAAATTTTCCCCTTTACAGACATAATCCAGTATCCCAAGGAATTATTTCAGTTCTACATATTTTCACTTAAAAACACTAGAGATTTACATTTAAGATTTACTGTGTTTTGCTTGTAACTGCCTTTGCAATGTTTCTGGAACCATAGGACTTTTTTTTTTCATTTGACAACATAAAAAGACATTGCGAAAGGTATTTGTTTCCCTATTTTGGTCTGGACATGATATTCTGGTAAAGAAATTTCCTCTATCAATGAAGATCAGCAACTGCTCAGTAACCTAATAATTTTAGAGTGTTGCCTATGGCACTAAAAGGTAAAAGTATTTTGCCTAGGGTCAGTCAGCTAGTATGAGTCAAAGGCAGGATTTGAACCCAGGTCTGGTCTCTACTACACTCTCATTTTACATTCATTATCTCACTTGAACCCTTTAACTTCCTACCACCCCTATTTTGAAGAAGAACCTGATGCTACAAACGGTTAAATAATTTTCCCAAGGTCACATAGCTCACAAGTGTCAGAGTCAGATCTTCAGGAGGCCTAGTCCAGCACTCCATCCACTCTACCTTGCTGCTTATCTGAGTAGCAGCAGGATTCAAGAGAGAGGACAGAATCAGAACAAATCAAATCCATTTGCCTTTCCATCTTGGATCTTTTGTATTGAATGGCTCTCAGACTTCATATTGCAGGTAAAAGTGCCTCAATGAGACTTGGGATTTGGGATGAAATGAGGGACTGAAGTATTACTATGTTCTCAATAATGTGTTTTATCAAATTAACACCACACCTTAGGATCTTCAGATGAAAGTTGCCACACAAAAGTCCATGTTTTGATGAAATAACCAAAGGGAATAGAGTGTTTCAAAATTATATAACATTTCACAAAGTTTTAATTAAATTTCAAAGCTGTTCTTTGTTGTTACAAGGGCAGAGACAATTATTGAAAAGATTAACTTCTGAGGATTATCTCTTTTCTGGTAACCCTAATATGACTGAGTAGATTTTTTTAGACTGGAGGGAGAAGCAGTTTGCAATAAAAATGTTGACATAACTGTGAACATGTGTCCCAGAATATGAAGGTCATAATTGGTGGGGGGAGAGGGGGAGAAGGGGAAAAAGGATGCTCTTTGTTTTCCACAGGAACACTATAATCTTGACAGAAACACTGGATGAAGGTAGCACCCAAACAAATAACAAGCAAGAAAAGAAGTACAAAGAAAGAAAGAAGAAAGGGAAGCAGGAAGACAGGAAGGCAGTGAAGGGAGAGAGAAATACAATGAAGAAAGGGATGAAGCGAAGGGAAAGAGGCAGGGAGGAGGCAGTGAAGAGAGGAAAGCAGGGAAGAGAGAAGAGGCGGGAGAGGGAGAGAAAAGAAAGAGGAAGAGAGGGGGTAGAAAAAGAGAGACAGAAAGGAGGGAGGGGAACACAGAAAGAAAGAAGAACGGGAGGAGGAGAGATGAGAGAAAGAATTAACATGTAGATTAGAAGACCATCACCTTTTTTTTTAACCTGATATCTTATATCTAAAAACCAAATACAGTTCCTATCCAGTCTCAACATTTGTAAATAAAGAGAAACAATGCCCAGAGCATTTCTCAATGAGGTTCACTTTGGATCCTGTTCAACTCCAACAGGGAGAAAGAACTGGGGCTAGAAAACAACTATGAACAGAAAAACAAGGACAGAAAATAAGCTAGCAACATGTGAATAACATTCAATGTTCCCTGGGAGCCTGGGAGGTTTTTATCTCATGTATTAAAAATGGCTTCTCTTGTCACCTGGGTGCCTATAGAAAAGGAAGGGGGCTTCCCTTTGAAACCCAGCTGGCAACAAAAAATAATTAACAAAATTCAGCAAGATCCTGGAAGGTAAATCAAATGTGGCTACCATTCAGCATCTAGCTAAAAAGACTGAATGGGAATAAATAAAAGCAGGCCAGATTACTAATAGAACCCATTCTGAGGAAATGGCTGTGTCTATGGGTAGATATTACCCATTTTCTACAGTAAAGATTCTTTTTTGGGGGGGAGGTGAGGAATCTTCAGGAACATCTATATTTGGCTCTTCCAGAACATCCTCAGGTGCATAATCAAGGTCAAGTTGGACTGAATTGATGTTATTGTTTTAACTGGGTTCCAAAAAGGGAAAATGGACATGGAATTTTCTTTGGAGGAACTGTGAGCTTGATTCAAGCAATATCCTAGGAACCATGTATTTTCCACACAAGTCTGAAAGCAAATACCACTTTCTCAAAGCCAATAACCACAGGGCCAGTAAAACAGATATCCCCAACATATCATCTATAACTTTTCAGCTATTTCAAAACAAACTGTTGAGTTCTCTAATTTCATAGATTGTGAGGTTATGAGATTTCAATTCAATTCAACAAGCTGCCAGGTATTAGTTGAAAGAAGACTGAATTTGGAGTCAGATGATCGAAAGTGAGTCTTAACTTTACTGCTTTCCCTCTGTGCAACCTTTATTAAATGGGGGGGGGGTTATAATATGTCCACCAATTACTTCAGAGGACTGATGAAATTGTTATTATATCAGTCCTTAGGCTAAAATACGGGGTCAAGAGAAAGAGTCAGCTCAAGTTAGAACTGAATCAAATAAGGAGTAAATAGGCATTTTTCATACATGACAGTAAATTATTATAGTAACCTTGTGTTTGACAAATGTAAAGATTTAAGTTTTGGGGAAAAGAAAATTTGGTAAAAATTATTGGGAAAATTAGAAAACAGTCTGGCAGAAACTAAATATAGACCAATATCGTACATTATTTACCAAGATAAGATCAAAATGGATATATGACATAGATATAAAAGGAGGTATCACAAGTAAATTAGAACATGGAACATATTATCTATCAGATTTATGGATAGAAGAATTTATAAATAAGAGATAGAGAGCATTGTGAGATATAAAATGGATAATTTTTATTACATTAAACTACAAAGGGGTTATATAAATAAAAAACAATGTAGACAAGATTAAAAGGAAAGCAGAAAATTGGGAGGGGTGGTATAGACATATCTCAATGCCTCATATCTCAAATATATAGAGAATTGAGTCAAATTTATAAGAATATGAGTCATTCTTCAACTGATAAATGGTCAAAGGATATGAACAGGCAGTTTTCAGAAGAAGTAAGAAAAAAACTGTAAATCACTATTGATTAGAAAAATGCATATTAAAATAACTTTGAGGTACCATCTCATACTTGTAAGGTTGGCTAAAATGATAGAAGGTGAAAATCACAAATGTTGGAGGGGATGTGGAAAAACTGGGCCACTAATACACTGTTGGTGGAACTGTGAACTGATCCAACCCTTTTGGAGAACAATCTGGAAGTATACTCAAAGAGTTATAAAACTGTGTATACTCTACTAGGTCTGTTTCCCAAGGTGATCTGGACAAAACAAAAAGAACCTATATGTTGTAAAATAGCAGCTCTCTTTATAGTGGCAAAGAACTGGAAACTGAAGGCCTATCAGTTGGGGAATGCTGAATAAGTTGTGTTATATGATTGTGATGGAATACTATTGTGCTGTAAAAAATGACAAGCAGGTTGGTTTTTGAAAACATGGAAAGACTTGCATGAAATAATGAAGATAAATAATGAAATAAAGAAGAAATAATGAAGAACTAAGAGAACACTGTATACAATAACAGCAATATTATTCAAAGAGTAACTGAACGACTAAGCTATTCTGAGTAACATGAATATTCAAATAAATTACAAAGGACCCATGAAGGAAGATGCTATCCACCTCCAGAGAAAGAACTGATATATGGAAGTATGTTTTGGATAGTTTCATATATGTGTGTGTGTATACATACACACACACAAACACACACATACACACATATATGTATACATAAAATATATGTATATTTTATGTATACATATATGTGTGTGTATATATAAAATATACATATATACACACATATATGTATATATAAAATATACATATATATACACACACATATATATGTATATATATCTGTGTCAAATGTTGGGCTTCTCTACTGTGGGGTTGGGAAGGAGGGAGAAAGATATCTCAGAACTTACCCCCCAAAAAAAACCAAATTTTTTTTTAAAAAGAAAAAGCATTTTTCAGCAAGAGCCAACGACTGTCAATTAAAAAAAAAATCAATCAAGTATGGCCCCAGAAACAGAACAAGTCTGTTTCCAAAGACAAGCCTATCTAATCATGAAGAAGAACATCTACAGTAGACTGGCCACTTGGTAATGAAATTTGTGTTCCATGACTGTCCATGAAACAAAAAAAAAAAATTAGTCCTCAGTACTGTAGTGTTCTCTTATGCTTCTACAATGAAGTGGAAGGCACTGGATACTAAAAATGATGTAACTTTTCAACTGTCAGCAAACTTTAATTTGACAGTTGGTATTCTACCTTTGAGATACCTATTCAACAGCCTATAAGTGGACATATTTTTTAAGGAGCTGAGTCAAATCAAACCTAACATTCTAACAAAATCAGAAGAAAAAAGGTAGTTTCAGCTAAACGTAATGATAGCTCAAAGATAGCCTATCCTCTGAGAGGCAAGAAAACATTTGGTAGTGTGAGTTGTATTGTATGCCCAAAAGCTACAACAGATATTATTTCATGGAATATTTGGTCATCACATACTGCAGTATTAACTACAAATGTTTGCAAAAAGGCCACGGAATAGAGTTTGCATGCTAACATAAGTTGCTGAGGACAAAATAGTACAGAAATTCTATGAAAAACCTGATAAGACTCTCCAAATCTAAACAATATACACTCAGATGATACTTGGTGATTTTAATGCAAAGATGGGAAAAGGTGAAGATAGGGAGATACATATATAAACATATGATTCAGGGGAAAGACACTGGAGAAGCTAAAGATGTAGATTATGCAAAACCTCATGTATCTACATAAGCATTTTCTTTATAAAAAATTTTAGATGCTAGACACAGTAAGAAAACCAAACAACATCACAAATAATAAAACTGACTGCATTCAAACAGGAAAATAATTATTATGGATGTAGGAGTTATTCCTGAGTCAGCATCTGTAGTCAGACCATTAACTCCTCTCAACTAAAAGCAGAATTTACAGTTAAAAAGAAGAAAGAAAAGTAATGAGAAAAAGATACACCATACAATTAAGATTTTTGCCCTGAATTATTTAAACAAACTATTGAAGGTCAAAAATGGCAAATGGAGTATAGAAATTATAGCAATACCTTCTATAATAACTTCACCCAGAAGTTGAACTAATGGAAATTAATAGCCATAAAAAAGAGACTAACAGAGCCCACAAAATGCCATAGTCAGTAAAAGTAACTTGTGATTTACTTGCCAGAGAGAAACGGCTGCCAAAAGTAAGATCATATTATTATTCATATGAAATATATGTATATATGCAAACATACATACACATATAAACATACGCGCACATGTGCATGCATGCCTATACATACACACATGTGTGTTTCTTTATATATACATATATGCATACATACACACGTGTGTCTAATAAAATATATTTGTAAAATCTTATGGAGGATGATGAATGATTATGAACAATATTGTCTCATAAAGCAATGGAGGGTAAAACCAATCTAAAGAAAGCTTAGCAAGATATCCAGTTAAGGTGGGGCAGCTAGGCGGGGCAGTGGATAGAGCACCGGCCCTGAAGTCAGGAGGACTTGAGTTCAAATCCGGCCTCAGACCAAACACTTGACACTTATTAGACATGTGACCCTGGACAAGTCACTTAATCCCAATTACCTAAAAAAAAAAAAGAACAAGATATCCAACTAAGCAAAGTCATCCCAAAGGCATTCAAGGGTGAAAACAGAAAGAAGAAAAATGCAAAAGATTTATATTTATTTTTAAAAGAGTGTGCAACCACCACACTTACATCACAGTTCCTGAGGTACTTACTAAGAAAGTAGAAATGGCACTAAGGAAAACAAAGATACGGAAAGCAGACAGACTGGATCAAACACATACAGAACATACTTACTGAGACTGATATAATCATGAGAATATTGAGGGAACACTTTACAAGATTAGAACGGAGAGGACAATATCAAAGGAATGGGGGGGGATCTCAAACCTTATTGATCAACGGAAAAAAAGGTGATCAAGAAAACATTATCAACTATAGACCTATATGCCTACCTTCATGTCTACAAAATCTTTATGAGGGTCATCTCTACACCAAAATTTACAGTTCCAGAGTTGCAAGTTACTAGGAACACATGAGTTTTTCCTCACTCAGATGCCTCCTTTCCAGGTTTCAGGTCCACTCTCCCTCCAAGATATTGAGTGCATTGGTGGAAAAATGTAACCCAAGTTAATGTGTAGATTCTGATGCATCTATGATTTCTGAATTTACTTCAATATAGAAGTAACCATAATGTTATTATTATTTCTTTTTTAAATTAAGTATTTGGTTATATTTAAGGTCTAAAAGTATTATTATTGCGAGTGGCTGAGTATGTGCATTTTACAGATGAGAAAAGTTAAACTGAGAGAAGTAACTTGCCCAAATCACACAGTTATTAAGAGACTGAAAACGCAGGAGCAGGTTTTCATGACTTGATGTCTGGCACTCTATCTACTCTTATATTTAGCCCTTCAATACCACTATGACTTAGAATATGGCCTTTGAGAGTAACTCTTATTTTAAAAAGTCATCCCTTGTGGCCAACCTGAAATAAACTGGTCCAAACTTATCTGGCTGGTCCCCAAATGACATGCAATTTTCCTTCATTCAACAGGGTACAACTTAGTATATATGCTTCTCCATGAAAGGGAGAAAAACACAATTGCCCCCCCAAAACAGAATTATGCAGATTCAACCAACAAAGAATATTTCACAAAGTTTACCTAGGATTTCTGTGTGCTTAGTACTTAACATGTTGCTATTTTAGGTGCTAGAAACGGCCTTCTCCAACCTAAGGCAATAAAGAAAAGAAAGAAAAAAATCAGCTTCTTATACAGAAGGAAACCTACTCATTTCAGATCTTCCCAAACCAAATGGATCTCTTCCCACTGGGATTTACAACCTTGGGTCCAATGGAAGCCATCCCTCTTCCTCAAGCAAGAAAACAAACTAATTTGGCTTGGCTCTTGCAAACTAGCTGCAGGACACTGAGGCTGGGATACTTTGCCTTCTCCCTCTTCCACTAAAATTTCTGTCCCACTTTATTTTAGACCTACAAGCACTGAGTTAAAAGGAAAACAAGTTTGCTTTCCACAACCCTCCATCAAAATGTATCTGTTCTGATCTGAGAAATCAAATAATGAAGCTTGTTAGTATAAGGCTAGGGATTCATAAGTCAACCATCCCACTTCATGTAAAGTAACTACCTTGACCAGATGAAAACACCTCTATTGAATGAATCCATCAAAGATATTACACTAAGTATGAGAAGCCCTTGAAAGCCACTGGAAAAAAATGAAGTGGCACTCCGTAAGAAATGTGCCAGCGAAGGCTAAGGGAGATTCCATCATGCCCTCAGGGTCATCCATAAAATAGCAAGCAATCATTTAGATGCCCAGGATTCTAGTGTCTGGCAGGCTAGAGGAGAAAGAAATTCCAACTAAGCCCTTGAAAGAATTTCAATTTGGGAAGTATGAAGGGGTGGGACGAGAAGTTTCTGTTTCCTCTCCATCATTTCCTACCTGCATTCCAGACCAAAGGAGGACTGCATAAACTTCAGAAGGTTGGAGGATTTGCAAAATTACACGCAAAGTCTACACTGGAAGACAAGTACAAACTAAACACAATGAAAAAAGGTAGCTTCAAGGCTCTAACAAGAGCCTAGTAGGAAGTTAATACCAAAAGGAAGGGAACATATTGAGAACTTCAACAAAAGGATTTTCAGAAGCTGTAAGCTATGCCCTTTGCCACATCTCCTCTAAGCTTGAACCCACTTTCACAGGATTCTATATGTGCTGGTGAAAATGTCATAGATTTTTAGGGGGATGTTTTGTATCATAGTAAATGCTCTATTCTATACCACCCTAGTAAAGGCTCTATTCTAAAAGATAATTCTGATTAAATAACTTACATTAATTGATAATCATGGAGGGAAGCATACCATTGAGATCTCCTGCACTAGGAAACCACCACCTCCAACACCTCAAGGCTAACCCTAGAATCCCAAGGGAAGATGAAGTGGCTGTTCTCTCTGGATATGACATGCATTTGCCAGTAGGAGTTAGAATGATAATTCCAGAGCATGTACTACATTGGAATAATGTGCAAATTAAAAGTTAATAGCCTCTGAATCTTGGAAGGCAGTCCTTTTTTTTTTGGGGGGGGGGAAGAGGAGAGAAGTAGGGGAGGGGTAGTCAAATGGCCTGGGTTTAAATCCCACATATGCTACTAACAAGTCTGATCTGGGCAAGTCACTTCACTCCTACAGGCATCAATTTCCTAGTCTGAAAAATAAGGAGGTTGGACTAGACGACTTCTAAGCTAGGATGTACAGAGTAGTACATGAGCTTTCTTGTCCAGACCTTGTGAAAGTTACTTCTGTCTCTCAGGGCCTTGATTACTTGCTTCCAGGTTCATGTCTTGTTTTCTAGGGGTTTGAGGTAAAAAATAAGTTTCCTGAATAAGTGGGAATGACCATACAATGAGGCAGAAAAGTACATTAGATTGAGTGTTAGGGACTTGAATGATGTTGGTACGTACACCTGATGATAACTAACATGATGACCATGTTAGATGAGGTCTCATGTTGGAACAAAATGAGGCATTTGTAAGTCATCAAACAGTTAACAAAAGGAGGTTTACTTAGCTCTAATATAGTAAGGCTAGGTAACAAGGTTAAAGTGGCACTTAGCTTCATCTCCATACAGAAATGGGTCTGGTCAGCATATATGGACTCACAGTGGTCTCCAGACATTCACCAAGTCCGCAGGGAATTGACTACCATATTGGTAGTACCTTTTATTCCACCAGAAGCCATAGCAACAAAACCAGAGACCACTAAGAAGTTGTGCCAACGGAGAAATTGGCTTGAGCTGTGCCCTATCCCTAGGTCCATGCTTTGTCATCTCTTAGGGGAAAAATAACCTGACCTACATGGGAGGAGGGAGGGAACCTTGTTATACATGGATCCTACCACACTGAGTTTGAGAAGACATTGAGTCCCCACTCTCTGACTAAGTTGTGTGATATGAGGCAAACCTGTTCACCTTTCAGGGTCAAAAAGTGAGTTCATTGGCCTATGTTTTCTCTTCTATCTCTAACATTCTGATTTTATTCTATAACTGTAATGCTAGTCTTCTTTTGTAATGAGATCTGGCCCATATCTATTCAGAAAAAACAGTGGCAACTGGACACCTCAGCATTTCCATGCTCTAAGTCCTTTCATGAGATCAATTTTATTCAATGAACAAGCCATAACTCAAGCTAACTCAAGCTTAATACAAGCAATGGAGGAAGTCTGAAATTATATCAAGTGAGCAAGTGAAGCAGCAAGACAGTCAACAAAAAGGAGAAAAAATTCTCTGGTGACCTTGAAGCAGAATATTTCAGACATAATGAGTAAAAAGTCACCAAGGATTTTATCAGATCCTTAGGAGCAGCTAGGTGGTAGAGTACACAGAGCACTGGGTTTGCAGTAAGGAAGACTGGAATTCAAATCCAGCCTCTGACACTTCCTAGCTGCATGACCCTGGGCAAGTCACTTAAAAAAAGTTTGCCTCAGTTTCCCCACATGTAAAATGGGGATAATAATAACACCTGTCTTCCAGGATTGTTGTGAGGATTAAATGAGATAAGAATTGTAAAGTGCTTAGCACAGTGCCTGGCACATAATAAGCACTAAATAAATCTTAGTTTTAACTACAAGTGGTTAGTGTTCATTTGGGTATATTTTTTATTGTTGACTCATCCAGCACTTTTAAGATAGAAACTACTCCACTATGGTTTTTAACTTCAGAATCTTTTGTATTTTTCTGAACATTACTGAGCAAATTCTATCCTGTTCCTTTCCCAGAATGACTGAATTTTATCTCCCAAAGTCTCACTGACCTTCTAAAAGTTTTTTATATGTTTCCTTATATCCTAGCTCCACAACTAATCTTATTTATTGAGGTCCCATATGTGAGTTCTTTTACAGTTTCCCAACAATCATATATTAGATAACTGGTGAAAGAGCTGTGAACTCGAGAAATTGAGGCCAGAGTCATGTTTTGGATAGACCGATCTTTTTTTTTCAATCACATTTCCTGTGATACCATATATTATTGAGCTCTGAAGCTTAAAACCATCTAAATTCTCAATGTATAAGCTAGTTTATGTGTCCTGTATAACGCCTTCCATATAGTCTCAATTTTTATATGATCCATCATCACTAGTGGAAAAAGAACAAAAGTTTGCAAGCAGCATTAACAGGATTTATGGCATACCTCACACCATTAAATAACAGGAAACCATTTTACCAAATGACAGCCACCAGGCCATGCTATATTGTTCTATGTACTTCTTAATCTCTGTGACAAAACAAGCTCAAATAAACATTTTCAGAGGTTCCAATAGCAAGTCTACAGGACAGCCAACAGTGACCTCCAGAGTAAAATGCAGTACATACTCTCCCAGGCAGGGTTATGCACTAACAAAATTGTGAAGTTTGGTGAAATTTATCTCTTTGATAAAGCCTCCTTTGATTGCTCCTTCCTCTCCAGGAACTATAGACAGTAAACACTGAACCAGCACAAAGACAACAGTGGTATCAGTCAACAAGCATGTAAGAGCTTACTATGTGCTAAGAGCTGGAGGCTGTTGTGAGTAAATTCAATAAAGGTAAACTGACGCACATACTCCAAGAAAAGTCAGTTTATTAACAGTGATGCATTTTAACAAAGCAGGTCAGACTGGCCACCTTAGTAAGGCTAATGACCCCAGTATGAAAGGGGAGACCCTCTTTATTTACACACAGGAAAGGAAGGGAGTGTAGGTAGTTGGGGAGCAATACAATTGACTATACTGAGAAGAGTGGGTTGGCATTCACATGTGGCTAATTGTTTTATGGGATTCATCTGCCTCTTGTAATCTCAGCTAGGAGGGAAGTACCACCAGGTTTGTTGTCCTATTGGGAAAGATCAAATCTCTCTTAATTGCACAAGGACAGGCAAGGACAGATGACACATCTTTCCAGAGCTGGCACCGGCTTGAGCTGGTTGGGGCTTACAGACAACAAGCAGATGTCCCAGGGGCTAACAGTGTTAATGAAAACAACTTTTCTTTTAAACCACACCTTTAAACTAACTTGGAGGGAAAACTGCATTCCTGAGCTTAACTCAAGAACAGAGAAGTGTGGCTTAACAAAATGGGGCAGCAACACACAGAGTCAACTACAGAACAGAATTAATTATTAGATAATACAGAATAATTTTAATTTCCTCAGGATATAAGTAAAGGCAAAAACCCAGCTTGAAGGTAGCTTCACGAAGCTTTGGTGTGTATAAGATACATACAATATAGATGGGAAGTAATCTCAGAGGAAAGGTGCTAGCAGAGTAAGAGCCATGAAGGGTCCCTGCAGAAGCTGGGATTTGAGCCAAGTCTTGAAGGATTGTAGAAATAGCTCCAGATTTTGGTTTTATTCTCATCTCCCCAAATAGATTATTGTTTGACCTTAGACAAATTACAACCTTTCTGAGCTTCAGTTCTTTGACCTGTGAAATGAAACCTCTTAGCCTACTTAGTTCATACGAAGGTGATGGATCAAATGACAGAATATAAGAGATTTTCAAACCTTAATGTTTCACGAATGTCTGCTTTCTGCCTCCGTTTCCTTACCTGTAAATGAAGGAACTGGACTAGATGATTTCTCTGATTCTTCCAGCTCTGAAATGCCAGGGTTCTAGGTTTGCAGAGACAGAGGGTCTTTTAAGCATACCAAAATCATCCACTATTTCCCAGCTCAACTCTTCACTTAATTGGTTTACCCTCGGCTTTCTTGACCCTTTCATTTTTCTCTAGCAATTTCCTGATTTGGCTTCTGCTTTTGGCCCCATTGTCTGAGTGTTAAAGCTTATCCCACATCCCAGTTCCTCTCCTGAGCTCCTTCTCTTGATGCACTAACATGCTAATGTTCTACATCATACCTCTACCACAGCTATATCTCCTCTATTACTTGTTTCAAACGCCCCCTGAAATCCTTAGAACAGAGAATGGACTCCATCACCTCAAACATCTTGACAAGTGGTTCTCTGCTCCATAGAAAGACCTCTGGTAATAAGGATCTCGCTTATTACCTTCTCAGGCAATCCATTCTGCTCTAGAGACTGCTGCTGAGTATCATATATAGCACTTATGATATCCCAGGCATTGTGCTAAGCACCTTACAATTAGGGTGTCACTTGATCCTGACAACAATCCCTGGGAGGTAGGTACTATTATTATCCCAATTGAGGAAACTGAGGCAAACAGAGGTTCAATGATTTGCTCAAGGTCACATAGCCAAGTGGCTAAAGCTAGATTTGAACTCAGTTCTTCCTGAGACTAGCACTTTATCTACTAAGTCACTTAGACACTTATCTCCACCCCTGTACAACCTACTATCTAATATACTAGCACTCTAGTAACTAGATGAAGTTCATCTGCCAGATATATTTTATCTAGACTTAAGTTCCTTACAAATAGTCAATGTTTTGACTGATGTGAAAATAGGTTTAATATGAATGTACATGTAGATCCTATATAAAATTACATGCCATCATAGGATGGGGGGAGGGGAGAGATGAAGAGAAAATTTGGAACTCAAAATTTTATGGAAGTGAATGTTGAAAACTAAAAACAAATTCTTAAAAAATAAATAAAATGAATTTTAAAACAACCAAACAGACAACGTTTAATAAATGATTGTTGAACTGAATTGAAATACAGTTCCTTGACTTCCAAGGGTTCCTTTCTTTGATATCTCATCTTGAACTGCCTTTGTTGCACATTGCCCCATTTTTGCAGTCATCTCTTTCTTCCCTATCAACCCTGTTCCTGACTTTCTGGATTTCAAAATCATTTCTTTATTGCTGTTTCACCCTACAGCTTCCTCAGTGCCTGGGGCCTCCTACCCTGGAACATCCTACCATACCAGTGGCCTGTTCACCTAGGAATATCCCTCCACAAGAACCAGCTCCTTTCTCCCACTGGTGTATTCCTCCTGGTGCTTCCATTTTTTGAAGGGTCACAGACCAGCTGGCCTTCATTTCCCTCTTGGCCCTATTCCCTGCTCTCTGGACTTCAAAATCTTGCCAATGATGGGGTGATAGGACCTGCACCCCTAAAAGACTACGTCTTTGAAAGCAACCCAGTCCCTGAACTTTCCCATACAACCCAGTCCCCAACTCTCCCCAGAGGCATCTGGCCCAGTTCAGCTCACGTAGATACTCAATAATCCTTTTAACAGCCCTTTCACTGTGGCTCTCCAACCACTTAACTCCTTTCAAATTGTCTGCACCTGACCCACCCCAGGCTACTTACCAATCCTTAACCCCATCAAGATCTTCTCACTCACCCTTTTCTCCTTTTTTGTATGTGAGTATCCCATTCTCATCAAGCTGCAGATTTACTAGGAATCTGCCTGCCAGTATGGCATTACAATAAAACTCACTACTTTAATTGAAAGAAGTCTTGAGTGATTGAATTCATTCCAGGCAGACTCGCCCTGTACCTTTACATTTTGAGGTTCCCAGCACCCCAAATCACAATACTCCCATGCCAGGTACCTTAATCTTCTCCCTCACTCCCAACCCATTTTTCAGCTCCCTTTTATGTAGTCTTCCCCCATTAAAATATAAATTCCTCGAGGGCAGGGAGTGTCTTTTTTGCTTTGTATTTGTATCCCCAGTGCTTAGTACGGTATCTGGCATGTGGTAAGTGCCTAATAAATGCTTGTTGCTTTCCTTACTACATGCCCTCCACAACCTTCCATCAAAATTCCTCCTGTCCTGTGTACCATTCCTTCAGAACCATACTCTTCTGAGGAACTAATCAACATCTTGGTTACTTTCACTCATTTTCCTGATATAAATTAAATCTCTCTTCATATGATTCATATGATCATAGATCATAGAATTGTTGGGACCTTGGAGAACATCTAGTTCAAAGCCCTCATTTTTAAAATGGAGAAAATGAGACTCATGTGATTTTCCAAGGTCACACAGGTGACTTCTGGGATGGTCTCTAACTCTCCAGGCCTCAAGCTTCACCTGTGCCAGGAAACTCTGTTCTAATTAACAATAAAGTCTCACATGTAAGTAGCACTTAACGATGTACAAAGTGCTTTCTTCACAACAGCCCTATGAGGCGGGATCGTGCAAATGTTAATGTGTCCTTTTTATAGACAAAGAAAGTAGGACTCATATACATTTAAATTACTTGTCTGTGGTCACATACAGCAAGTGAGTATCTGAACAAAGCCTCAAATTTAGGTCTCCAAGTCCACTGCTCTTTCTACTATGTAAGGAAATGAACATAAAATACAACCTCCAATTTCAATAAAAATAAAGATTATCTCCTTTCCCAAAAGTTAGTTGATGAACAAACACTTATTAAGAGACCAATTCTGCATTTCTCACTTATTATTAGGAACGATGGTTGTACACTCAAGCACAAAATCTTAGAAGTTTAAAGGGATCTTCAACAATCTTCTAAATCACCCAGAGGTGGGGGAATGGGGTCCCTGAGGCCTTTTCAGAGGGTTCTGAGGTCAAAACTATTTTCATAATAATGCTAAGATATTTTAACTTCTAATATGATAAATATTAGATTATATATAGATTGAAACAAAAGGTCTTTATGGTCCTCAATAATTTTTAAGAGTGTAAAGGGATCCTGAAGACAAAAAGTTTGAGAACCATTGATCTAGACCAAATGGTACTGAATAGGATCTCTCATCAACATCCCTGACAAATCTTAATAAAATCTCTGATAATGCAGACTCTGCCTGAAGGGCTCCCATGATAGAAAACCCACTACCTACCAAGGAAGTCCATTCTAATTGTATTTTATTTTATTTTATTTTATTTTTTGGCTAGGCAATGGGGTTAAGTGACTTGTCCAGGGTCACACAGCTAGTAAGTGTTCAATGTGTCTGAGACCGGATTTGAACTCAGGTCCTCCTGAATCCAGGGCCAGTGCTCTATCCACTGCGCCACCTAGCTGCCCCCATTCTACTTTTAAATAGCTTTAATTGTTAGGAAGCTTTTCCTTAAATCCGACCAAAATCTGTTTATCTATAATTTATACCCATTTCTTTCCTCTGAGCCCAAGAAGTGCAAGTCTAACCAATTCAACTACTTGAAGATAAATGTCACATTCCCCCTTAAATCTCTTCTTCTCCAAGCTAAAGATCCTCAGTTTCTCTGACCAATTCTCAAATGGCATGGCTTTCAATTCTTCTCAACTATAGTGGTCAACATGCCCAGGATATATCCAGTTCATCAGTGTTCTTTAAACATGGCAGCTAGAATTGAACATAGCACTATGGCCAGGGCAGAGTACAGCAGAATTGTCATTTTCCTTATTCTACATAGAATGCAATATTAACACAAGATTAACATTAGCTTTTTTGGTGGCTTGCTAGGTTACACATTGACTTAGTGACTTACATAAACTATTCTCTAACCATGCCTCTATCATTCTATATTTATAAAATAGATTTTTAACATAAATATGGTTTATATATATATAAGTCTAGCCTAGTGCCTCTAATTTCCACAATTAGATTTCCACTTTGGAATTAACAAATAATCTCCAAAAGATCTCTATTAACAGATAATGCACTATATCTATTAACATACATGATAAATACAATGTTATGGGTGGCTAGGTAATGCAGTAGATAGAGTACTGGGCTGGAAATCAGGAAGACTCATCTTTCTGGGTTCAAACCTAGCCTCAGATACTTACTTGCTGTGTGATCCTGGGTAAGTCATTTAATCTTGTTTGTCTTACTTTCCTCATCTGTAAAATGAGCTGAAGAAGGAAGTGGAAAACCATTCCAGTATCTTTACCAAGAAAACCCCAAATGGGGTCATGAAGAGTCAGACACAACTGGAAACAACTGAACAACAATAAATAGAACGTTGAGTAGAAAAATTCTGTGTTACCTGAGTCATTAATATTATCTTCCACTATGCATAAGTAGACACCTTTGTCCTAAAATTAATAGAGTAAATTGGGTCAAGAGGGATGGGAAACTCTCAATTAAAACTGATGACACAGGGCATAATATGGTAAGTACAAATGAGACATCAGGGAAAATGTGATGAAGAAATACAAAGTGGGAGAAATCATTCAGCTTAAAGAGGGGAAGAAGGAATTTCCCCTCACTGGAGGTCTTTCCTCTGAGGTCTTTTCCTCTGCCAATAATGTTTAAAAAGGAGTCTGGAACAGATTGTTAGACCAGGTTGGGCTAGGTGTTAGATTATCCCTTCTTACTCTGAGATTCTAGTATTCTGTGGAATGGGCTCCCATCTTTTCTCAGGCATGAAAAAACAGTTTCTGGAATGGATAGAGATAAGAAAGGATAGGATGAGACTTGCTAGTCCATGTTGGCTGGAATGTAGTGTGTGAAGAGAAGTAAAAATGAAATGAGGTTGCAGGACTAGGTAAGATTCAGGCTAAGGAGTTGGTATTTTATTCTACAGGCAATGAGAATCACCGAGGGACTTTAAGCAAAAGAATGGAATGATCAGATCTGTGCATTTAAGAGACCTTTTTGGTGTCTGTATAAAATAGGAATCAATGAAAGGAAAGTCTGGAGATCAGTCAGGAGGTTATTATAATAATTTAGGTAAAAAGTAATTGGCATCCTTACAGGAAGGGAAAGTGATGACATGCACACAATACAAGGAATAAGATGTATAAAAAAGAAATATTCTATAAAACAAAGTGTGATGTTGCATAAGACATGAAGAAGGATGTTTTGAAAGCTGAGTGGGAAGTAAGATCACCAGGGTTATCAAGAGAAGGCTATGTGGGAGAGGTGGTATTTGTGCTGGGCCTGGAAGGATTGGCAGGATTTCAACTGGTAGAGATGGGGGAGAAGAATAAGGAATGACATGGTCATTGGTATAAAGGTATTTTTATATCACAGAATCTCAGAGCTAAAAGGGACCTCTCAGAGCCACCTAGTCCAGTCTATACTGAGCAAGAGTTCCCCCTACAATATGACTAAAAAGTCATCATGTAAATTTTCCCTTAACACCTACAGGAAGGGGGGAACCCACTATGAAGGCAACCCACTCTACTCTTGAAGAGAGGCAGCCAGTGGTCTAACAAATAGAGTAATTGACCTGGAGTCAGGAAGACCTAAGTTCAAATCCAGCCTCAGACACTTACTAGCTGCTTTCCTTAGTTTTCTCAACTAATGGGGATAATACCAGCACCTTCCTCATAGGGTTGTTATGAGAATCAAATGAGATAATATTTGTAAAATGCATAGCACAGTGCCTACCACATAGTAGGTGCTCTATAAATGCTCATTCCCTCCTCTCCTCTTCCCTCCAGCTCTATGTTAGCAAGTTTTCCTTACATGAAGCTGAAATCTGCCTCGCTGTAATTTCTACCTTCTGTTCCTTGTTCAACCTTCTGGGGCTAAGAAGAATAAACCTAATCTGTCTTCCAGGTGACAGCTCACCAAATATCTGAAGACGGCTGTCCTGTCATCCTGCCCTCCTCTCCCCCCCACATACACACATGCACATGCACAAACACGTATATACACACACACATTCACACCCAACCATTCTTTTCTCTAGGACAAATACCCCATTTCCTCTCCCTCGATCCTCAGATGGTACAGTCTCCAGTCCTGTCATTATTCTGCTTGTCTTCTTATGGACACTCTCCAGTTTATCAATTTCCATCAAAAATATGGCACCCGGAACTGAATACAAAGCTTCAGATGTGGCCCTATCACAGTGGACTACAAGACCACTGCCTCCTTCATTCTGGGCACTATGACTTTCTAAACACAGGTTAATACTCTCCACATCTCTGCCTTTTTTCTTTCTCCTCCTTCAAGGCTCAGTGCAGATGCCATCTTCTCAATGAAGCATTTATCAGTATTCCCCATATCACCTCTCTTGCTTGCCCTGCAGTTAAGAATGACCTATGAGATCATTCTCTGGCTCTGTACTTAGTGTAAGGAAGACCTGGCTTCAAATCCTACTTCAAATACTTAACTGTGTCACCATGGACAAGTTACTTAACCTCTTGAGCCTGTTTCCTCATCTGTTAAACAGTATAATAGGCAACATTTGTAGTTTTGGTGTAATAGAGTCATTGGGAGAATCAAATGACATAATATACATAGAAATTTTACAAAATTTCAAGTGTTATATATAAATATATATGTGTGTACGTGTGTGTGTATATATATACACACACACATACATATCAATATATCAGTTACTGTTCACAACTATCAATAAGTATTTCTTAAGCAACTATTATGTGCCAGGGCCTGTCTTCCTAGATACTGTTTTGTATCTTACTTGAGGATATGTAATCTCCCCCTCCCCCTACTAATTATAAATCCCTTGAGGGCAGGAACTGTCATTTTCCCCCCCCATCATTGTATTCCCAGCACTAAGCACAAAGCCTGGCTCATAGTAGGCTCTTGATAAATGCTTTCTGTTGATGAATTGAAAAGAAAGGAAAATTCCTAAATTCCTTTGGCTGGTATTGAATGCTTTCTGCAAACCTGAGAGTTGTTATTAAAAACTTGGAAGAACTATCACTAATACTGTAAAATTTTCATTTCAATGCCTATGTGCAACTAACAGAACCTTTTTGAAGTGGAAAATTTTCAGTGACAGATGTGATTTTAGCTTTCATTATGTTTATATGTGGAATTAATCCTAGAGGCACAAAGATAGTAAAGACCCCAAAAGCCATATATTTTAAAAGAGTGGTCTACTTTTATTTTATTTTGTGTTTTTTTTACTTGGTAGATGCATTCGGGTAACCTCAAGGAAGAAAATATGCTATGCAAATGTAGAGGATCTATGGGAATTCCTTCCACCAATGCTGACAGAAACAGTCTTATCCTACTAGATAAGTCATAGGGAGCTGCTTGATACACACAGAAGTAAAGGCACTTACTTGCTCAACATCATACAGCTGCTGAGTATCCAAGGTGGAATTGAAGCCAGGTCTTTCTGCCTACAAGTTCTTTAATCTATCCACTACAACCTCACTGACTCACATAGGAAACTGAGGTCCAGGGAAGTTAAATGGCTTGTCCAAAATCACAAAGATAATAAGCAAAAGGGCCAGGATCAAACCTAGGTCCTCTTATTTCAAATCCCACCCTCTTGACACTGTACCATACAGAAACATGGAAACCAGTAAATATTTTTTCTTTGAGCTATTTTGGTCAAAGGAGCAAAACAAATGCAAGCTAATTAATTGCCTAGACCTTTAAGCTAACCTTTAAGGTTTCTTCCAACTCTAAAAAGTGGGAAAGACATGTGAGTGTGTGTGTGTGTGTGTGTGTGTGTGTGTGTTACACATACATATGTGTGTGTAAACACATGTTATTGTTCAGTTGTTTTTTAGTCATGCCTGACTCTTCATGGCCCCATTTGGGGTTTTCTTGGAAAAGATACTGAAGTGGTTTGCCATTACCTTCTCTAGTTCATTTTACAGATAAGGAAACTGAGGCAAACAGGGTTAAGTGACTTACCCTGGGTCACATAGCTAGTAAGTGTCTGAGGTCAGATTTGAACTCAGGAAGATGAGTTTCTCTGACTTCAGGCTGGGCACATATCCATTGTGCCACTTAGCTGCCCATATATATACATACATACATACATACATACATACGTACATACATACATACATATTAATGTGTATGTGTGTATATGTATATATACAAATGTATATATATGTTAAAATTTGTGTGTATATTATATATATATATATGTGTGTATGTATATTAAAGTGTTTAAGATACTTTTTCCTTCTTATACAACAATCTAGAAAACAGGCTTTACAGATGAGGAAACTGAGGCTCAAAGAGATAAATTATTTACCCACAGCTATTAAGTGACAGAGCCAAGACTCAAATCCATGTCTTCTGAATTCAAATCCAATACTCTTCCCAATATATCAGAAGGCCTCCTTTCACACAGTTTCATTTATCACCTAGAATAGTGAACCTGTTCTTTTTCCTGAGATTATCCCACTAGAGAATCAGTCAACCCAACTCAATTTTTCATAATTTTTAAAAATACATTTTCTTTTTTAAAAAAATCTTATCCCTAATGTTCAAAACAAAGAATTTGTCTCCAGTTTTGGAATGTGCATCTTCTTCAGATAATTATAGATGTCTAAAAATGTCTTACCCTGATCTTTGCTTAGTCAAAGTTCAGATTATGTTCAGTTCTTAATCTTTCATCATAAATCAGTCCCTCCAGCCCTTTAATCATTCCTGTTGTTCTTCTCTGAACTATTTCCAATGGTAGTAAATCAATTAAATGATGTTTGTAAAGTACTAGAAAAGATGAAAAGTATGTAGAAGTGCAGTGTATTGTGAAAACTAGTACTGTACTTAAAAGTGAATCTGGTGTTCTAGGTGTGGCCTTGGTATTTAGAGAGACTTATTTCATATACATTGAGCAGTAATCTAATGAGCTGGAATGGTGATTTTTCTCCTTTGATGATTTCACTCCTTTCTCTGAGGCAAAAGACCACATATATCTTTGATATGCTTATTCAGCTTTTATTCAGTTATTCAGAAATATTCAGGCAGTGGTGTCAAAAAATGAATTAAAGATTTCAGTTGGATAGAGAAAAGAATATCTTGGTATCCTAAAGATAGGAATGTACAAGCAGGGGAAGCTAAGGCTCCACCACACTAGGGATCTTCAATTCTGGATGATTAAGAACAAAGATTCTTAATCTGGAGTCCATGAACTTGATTTTAAATATCTGGATAACTGAATGTCAATATAATTGGTTTCCTTTGTAATCTCAGGTATTTTATTTTATACATGTAAAAACATGATTCTAAGAAAGGGCCACAGGCTTAACCAAATTGCCAAAGGGCTCCATGACACAAAAAAGATTAAAAATCCCTGATTTTACAAATGATCTCTCTAGATGTAGAGGCTATAGAGCTATAAGCCAAAGTAGAGATAAATGCCATTACTTGTTTATTACAGCCAACCACCATTTCTTCCACCTCCACCACCTTTACCACTTCCACCATCACCACCACCTCCACCACCATGACCTCTACCTCCACTACTATCATCACCATCACCTCCATCTCTACTTCCTCCACCACCACCACCTCCACCTCTTCCTCTACCACCTCTACTTCTCCCTCTACCACCACCTCCACCACCACCTTTACCACCTCCATTTTTTCTCTGCCTATAAAGGAATAAGCAGAATATTCTCCTGATAGGTCAATAAGTAGAATAGGCATGACTTATAAACTGGTTCATAGGAATTAGTGATTAGGACTAAGAAAGAGTCATTGCACAGCAATCAAGGATACATTTGTGAGTGGAGAGTGTGAATAATAGTCCATGTCTATAATGAGAGGGGGGAGGAGAGATTGATTAGCGAGTGTGACAATTACATGGAAGCTGAGAAAGTATGAGTTGGTAAGGGTGGTTTATAGATGTGTCCAGGTATAAATTTCTGATTTCAGAAGCATGGGAAGTAAGGATTAGGTCAGCAGGTGCTCCCTCCCTAGACTAGACTGATGACAAAGGAGTGTGAAAATATCATGGATCCTAGTTACCTCTCCATAAAGCAATTCCAGTATTATGGCATAGTAATTAAAGTCCCCTGCTAGATGTGATATAGCTGAATGGCACTGATCTGAGTCCCCAGTTGTCTCCACAAGGGAACAGAGAACACAGGAGAGGTGAAGGGGCCCAGCAGATGTATAGGCTGTAGTGTAAGTATAGTGGGTATTTAATATCCAGCAATTTTCTGGGAACGGGACACAGAACAGTCTCTTCTACATATGCATCTATGATTGTATAAAATCATCAAAGACTATAGAGAATCAGCTAGTCAATCAAGAAATATCTTTTCAGTATTTACTTTGTATAAGGAATTATGGAGAATTACCAAATATGAGCCTTAAGCAAGTTGCAATTTAGTTAGGGGTACAAGACATGTAAAAGACAGCCAATTATACAAGACAAGACGTGTAATGGGTGTTATTAGGGAAACTCCTACCTTAATATGGTCTGGCTGGAGTATATCACATAGAGCATTCCTGGAGATGGACCCCTTCTCATTCACTTGTCTTGGCCCTTTTTGGTAGACCACATATGTTCTGACTCAGCAGTTAGTATTTTGGTAACACACAGAAAACCCCTGACGATCCCTTGTCACCCAATCTACTAATACCGTCATGGCTTATGGGAGAAGATTTCAAAAATGTTTCAGAGAGGATTAGCCACTAAGGCAGGAAGAGTCACCTACCACCAGCCTATTGAATCCACTTGTGAAATTAAAATCTCTGAATATTGATTCCAGTCATAGTCTTATAGGGGAATCACTGTGCCCTGGGGTCAAAGAATCTACCTATAGGTATCATACCCCACCCTGGGATATAAAGGAAAAGTCAAGACCTGATAGTGGTAATTGATGGAGTGGGTATAGCTAAAAAGCAATCCCCTACATGCTGGTGAGGTGTGCTTTTTTTTTAATTTTTATAGATCTTTTTTGTTTTTAAATCACTTTTATTTTCTAGCATACCCCTTTTCCTTCTCTCACAGAACCAGTCCTTATAATGAAGAATAAAAAAACAGCTCAGCAAATCTTACTAATACATCAACCAAGTCTGGTACTCTATATAATGTTCCACACCCTTAGCCCCTCCCCCCTTCAAAGAAGTAAGAGAAGTGTTTTGGTTTTTTTTCATCTTTAGGGCTGTTTGGTCACCATAATTTCAAAACATTCAATTTAAAGGTTTTTATTGTTATTTCCATTTACTTTATTGTAGTTATCATGTATATTGTCCCCCTGGTTCTTCCTATTGTCCTCTTGGTTCTTCCTTCACTTTGTATTCATTCATATAAGTCTTCCCACACTTCTCTGCATTCTTCATATTCATTGTTTCTTACATTACAATGTAGTTATATTCCATTATACTTGTGTGCCACAACTTGTTGAGCCCTCCCCTAATCAATAGGGATCTACTTATTTCCAATTCATTGCTACTATAAAAATGCTGCCATAAATATTTTGGTGTATTTGGGATCTTTACTTTTATCACTGATTTTCTTGACATATATGCCTAGCAATGAATACTGAGTCTAAGGGCACAGATATTTTAGTCACTTTCTTAGCACAGCTCCAGATTACCTTCCAGAACAGTCAAAGCAATTCACAGTTCTACCAATAGTACGGTATAGTATGCCCATAGTTCCATGCAACTCCTCCAATACTGACTATCCCCATCAATTGTCATCTTTGCCAATTTGCAAGGATATAAAGTGAAACCTGAAAGTCGTTTTGAAATGCATTTCTCTTATTATTACTGAGTTGGTGCAATCTTTCAAGTGATTCATATTAGTTTGCACATAGTGCTTTTAACAATAATGACGTGAGTATGGTCCTAACAACTGGCTTGGTCTACTGTCAGCCTATGAAACTGGCTGAAAAACATGATTGTCACTCCCTCATTACTTTGGTCCTTGGTTGGTTGGCTGGTTGGTTGTTGTCCTTCTTTCTCAAAGAGGACCAAAATGGCATCATTATGTTGGATTCCAGGTACTATGTGTCCAACTGTGGCTGATCAGACCAATGCAAGCTCAGAAGGCTCTACCACAGGTTGGGCACAAATAGTCCAAATGAACATTTAGACTGGAGGTGTTTCTAAATTTGCACGGCTCATATTTCTTTTGAGCTCCTGCAATTCTGCTTTGCTCACAGAACACAGCACCTTCTTTGATGTGGGCACACCATGCTGGGTGGTCCTTTGCTGGTGTCTCCCATGTCATGTAATTGATTCCAAAGTTCTTCAGGGAGACCTTGAGAGTACTCCTGTATTGCTTCTTCTAACCACCACGTGAGCACTCGCCTTGTGTGACTTCTCTCTAAAACTGTCTTTTAGGCAAATGTATGTTCGGCATTTAAACGGTGTGGCCAGACCATCAGAGTTGTGTTCTCTGCAATAGAGTACGAATGCTTAGCAATTTAGCTCAAGAAAGGACCTCAGTATCTGGTACCATATCTTGCCAGGTGATCTTCAGAATCTTCCTAAAATAATTCAAATGGAAACAATTTGGTCTCCCAGCATGGTGTGGTGTACTATCCAGGTTTCACAGGCATACAACAAGGAGGTCAGCACAAAGGAAAAGGCAGAAGGCAATATGCACCAGGCAGGTCAAACCACCATCTAACCTAAGATCCTGATGGAGAGAGCCCAGTTCTCTAATCCCAAGAGCCTTTGGAAAAGCAATGCTTTCATCCCAATATCAAATGGTTCAACATCAGGGTGGAGAGCTGGGTGGATTTTTTTCAGATGGGAAATAAGGAGTCAGTGAAAAAGGAAAGATTGAATAAGGAGGACATAATTTATGAGAGATATAATTTATGAAGCAAGAAGGAATTGGGAAGAAATGGGATTGAGTCCAGATAGAAGTATCAGCCTTAGAGAAAAGAAACATCTCTTCCTCTGAAATAAAAGAAAGAAGGTAAAATGAATGAAGATACACAGATATTTGGAGGTATTGAGGAGGGTGTGGATATGAATATATTTTGATTTGAAGGGAAAGATGTACCTATAAAGATGTTTTAAGGTTTAAAAGAGTGAAAAATGAAGTAGCTCATGCAGGATGACCTTAACCTTCTTATGGAAGTAGGACCTAGGGTTATCAGCTAAGACTGAGATGGAAGGGTAGAAAAGAGTGACAAATGTTTGGACCAATTGCTATGAAGAAATTAATAGGGAGTCAATATGAGACAAATTTTAAAATTCTTAAGTAGACTTGAGGGCCTTGCCTTTCCCTATTCTTAATTCTCCTTTTTTAGCTGTATGCCAACAAAATTCCATATCTAGGGCAGGATAGTCCTGTGGAAAAGGAAAGAATAAATCCTAGGTCAACTTCTCAGCAAACTCTCCACAGATGAATAACAATCAATAAATCAGTCAGTATACATTGAGAGTCCATTTTGTTACTCTATCCAGAAATAAACAGAGCGGCAGAAGTAGAAGATATAATCTTTGCCCATAAGCGGTTTAGAGTCTAATAGAAAAATAGGACAAATAGGGAGAAATAAATTTAAATAGCAGAAACACAAACACATTCATAGCCAACCAGGTGAAAAGTTGATTCTTATGGAAGAAAATATCTAAGCTAAGTTTTCAATCAATTATCAAGTAACACTCAAGGACATTCCATCTCTTTTCACCAGAAAAATTTTGCTTATCCTTTAATACACAGAAGAGTTACAGTCTAACCATTCTGACTTTATTTTTAATAATATTTTTCTAATTACATGTAAAGACAATATTAATATTCATTTTTTAAAACTTTGTGTTCCAAACTATCTCCCTCCCTCCCTCAACCCTTCCTCCTTAAGACAGTAAGCAATTTGATACAGGTTATATATGTGAATAATGTAAAACATATTTCCATATTAGTCATGTTGTAAAAGAAGAAACAGGCCAAAAGAAAAGAACCACAAAAAATAGTATTCTTCCATCTGCATTCAGATTCTATCAGTTCTTTCTCTGGATGTGGATAATATTTTCCATCATAAGTCCTTTACCCCTTTTTTGTGACCTCTCTGACATATAGACCTAGTATTGGTATTGCTAGATCAAAGGGTATGTACAGTTTTATAGCCCTTTGGACATAGTTCCAAATTGCTCTCCAGAATGGTTGGATCAGATCACAACTCCACCAACAATGCATTAGTGTCCCAATTTTCCCACATCCTCTTGAACATTTATCCTTTTCTTTTTCTGTCATATCAGCCAATTCGATAGCTACGGGGTGGTAACTCAGATTTGTTTTCATTTGCATTTCTCCAATCAAAAGTGATTTAGAACATTTCTTCATATAACTATAGATAGCTTTTGATTTCTTCATCTGTTTATATCCTTTAGGCATTTATCAATTGGGGAATGGCCTGTATTCACTTAAATTTGACTCAGTTCTCTATATTTTTGAGAAATAAGGCCTTTATCAGAAACACTTGCTGTAAAAATTGTTTCCCAGCTTTCTGCTTTTCATCTAATCTTGGCTGCATTCGTTTTATTTGTGCAAAAACTTTTAATTTAATATAATTCAAATTATCCATTTTATATCTCATAGTGTTCTCTATCTCTTGTTTGGTCATAAATTCTTTCCTTCTCCATAGATCTGACAGGTAAACTATTTCCTTACTCTCTTAATTTGTTTATGGTATTACCCTTTATGTCTAAATCACGTACCAATTTTGACTGTATCTTGGTATATGGTGTAAGATGTTGATCTATACCTAGTTTTTCCCTTGTTTTCCAGTTTTCCCAGCAGTTTCTGTCAAATAGTGACTTCTTTTTCCAGAAGCTGGGGTCTTTGGGTTTATCAAACAGTAGGTTACTATGGTCATTTACTCCTGTATAATGTGTACCTAATCTATTCCACTGATCCATTACTCTATTTCTTAGCTAGTACATTTTGATGATTGCCACTTTATAAAATAGTTTTGAGATCTAGTATAGCTAGGCCACCTTCCTTTGCATTTTTTCCCATTAATTCCCTTGATATTCTTGAACTTTTGTTCTTCCAAATGAATTTTGTTATTTTTTTCTAGCTCTAAAAAATATTTTTGGTAGTTTGATTGGTATGGCACTGAATAAATTAATTTAGGCAAAACTGTCATTTTTATTATATTGGCTCAGCCTACATATGAGCAATTGATATTCTTCCAATTGTCTAGACCTGACTTGATTTGTGTGAAAAGTGTTTTGTAATTGTGTTCATACAGTTCCTGGGTTTGTCTTGGCAGGTAGACTCCCAAATATTTTATACTGTCTACAGTCATTTTAAATGGAATTTCTCTGTCTCTTGCTGCTGGGCTTTGTTAGTATTACAGAGAAATGGTAATGATTTGTGTAGGTTATTTTATATCCTGCAACTTTGCTAAAGTTATTATTTCAAGTAGTTTTCTAGTTGCTTCTCTTGGATTCTCTAAATATACCATCATATCACCACAGAGTGAAAGTTTTATTTCCTCATTGCCTATTCTAATTTCTTCAGTTTCTTTTCCTTCTCTTATTGCCATAACTAATATTTCTAGTACAGTATTGACCAATAGTGGTGATAATGGGCATCCTTGATTCACTCCTCATCTTACTGGGAAGGCTTCTAGCTTATCTCCATTATAGATGATGCATACTGACAGTTTTAGATAGATGCTAGTGAAAGCTCCATTTATTCCTATGCTTTCTAGTGTTTTTAATAGGGATGGGTGCTGTAGTTTATCAAAAGCTTTTTCTGCATCTACTGAGATAATCATATGATTTCTGTTGGTTTTGTTACTGATACGTCAACTATGCTGATAGTTTTCCTAATATCGAACCAGTCCTGCATTCCTGGTATAAATCTCACCCTGATCATAATGTATAATCCTGGTGATATATTGCTCTAATCCCCTTGCTAGTATTTTATTTAAAATTCTTGTATCAATATTCATTAGGGAAATTGGTCTATATTTTTCTTTCTCTATTTTAGCTTTTCCTGGTTTAGGTATCAGCACCATATCTGTGTCATAAAGGAATTTGGTAGGACTTCTTCACCTATTTTTCCAAAAAGTGTATGTAGTAATGGGATTAATTGTTCTTTAAATGTTTGGTAGAATATGTTTGCATTGTTAGTTTTTTTCTCTCCTTTTCCATTTGGTCAATTCTACTTTTTAAGGAGTTGTTTTCTTCAGTAAAGTTTTGTACATCTTCTTCCCATTTTTGTGCATCCTTTATCAAGCTGCTGACTTTTTTTTTCATGATTCTCTTGCACTGCTCTCATTTCTTTTCCCAATTTTTCTTCCACTTCTCTTATTTTATTTTTAAACTCTTTTTTGAGCTCTTCTAGGAGTTCTTTTTGGCCTAGAAACTAATTCACATTTTTCTTTGAGGCTTTGTATACAGGCATTTTGACATTGTTGTCCTCTTCTGAGTTCATGTCTTGATCTTCCCTGTCACCATACTTTCTGTGGTCAGATTCTTTTTTTATTTTTATTTTTTTGCTCATCTTTTCCAGTCTATTTCATTAGTTTTAAAGTTGAGCTCTGCTCCTGGGGTGGAAGGGACACTGTCCCAAGCTTCTTGTGCCAGAGACCTGCAGGCCCTGGCTATTTGACTAGTGCTGCCCTGAGGCCTGTAGGGGACCCTTGTGCTATGCTGAGCTGCAGGGGTCTGGTGGCTCACCTGCTGCTACACTGATGCACATCATGGGGAGGCCTAGTGCTGGTGTCTGCCCGTTTGCGGGGGAAAACCCTGGTGCTGGCATGTGCCCGCTCACCTAGTACGGAGCTGAGGTACACGGGAGGGAAGGCCTGGTGCTGATATCTGGCATTTGCCTGGTTCTGTGATGGGGCTCAAGATCTCCCTCTGCCTTGCTGAGGCAAGACCTGCTGCTGACTTGCCAGGATGCTGCCTGCCCTGGACTGTGCTCCTCTTTTACCTGAATGAGACAGATCTTTCCTGTAGACCTTCCAAGTTGTCTTGAGCTGGAAAATTGTTCCACTCCATCTTTTGGTTGGTTCTGCCATTCCAGAATTCATTTTGGGGTGCTATTTTATAGTTGTTTGGAGGTGAATATGGAACAGTTCACATGATTTCCTGCTTACTCCACCACTATGGCTCCCAGAAGCTACATCATGATGACTTTAGAGCAAATCTTGGCATATTATTCAGTGTAACATTGTGGTTAGAGTGTTAGACTTGGAATCAGGAGGTCCCTGGGAATGAATCTCACCTCTGGCACTTATTAGTTATGTGACCACAGTCATAGCCTTATTAGTTTCCTCATCTTTAAAATAAGATCAGTAACTGTTTGATAAACCCAAAGACTCCAGCTTCTGGGATAAGAACTCACTATTTGACAAAAATGCTGGGAAAACTGGAAAAGAGTATGGCAGAAACTAGGCATAGACCAAAATCTTACACCATATACCAAAATAAAGCCAAAACGAGTACACAATTTAGATATAAAGGCTGATACTATAAGCAAACTGAGAGCACAAGGAATAGTTTCCCTGTCAGATTTACGGAGAATAGAAAAATTTACGACCAAACAAAAGATCGAGAACATTATAAAATGCAAAATGGATAATTTTGATTACATTAAATTGAAAAGTTTTTGCACAAACAAAGCCAATGCAACTAAGATTAGCAGGGAAGCAAAAAACTGGGAAAGAATGTTTATAACCAGTGTCTCTGACAAGAGCCTCATTTCTCAAATAGATAGAGAACTAAGTCAAATTTATAAGACTAGAAGTCATTCTCCAATTGATAAATGGTCAAAGGATATGAACAGGCAGTTTTCAGATGAACAAATTAAAGTTATCTATAGTCATATGAAAAAATGCTCTAAATCTCTATTGATTAGAAAAATGTAAATCAAAACTCTGAAGTACCATATCGCACCTATCAGATTGGCTAACATGACAAAAGAGGACAATGATAAATGTTGGAGAAGACGTGGGAAAATTGGAACACTAGTGCATTGTTGGTGGAGTTGTGAACTGATCCAACCATTTTGGAGAGCAATTTGGAGCTATGCCCAAAGGGCTATAAAAATGTGCATACCCTTTGCCCCAGCAATAGCACTTCTAGGGCTATATCCCAAAGAGATTATACAAATGGGAAAAGGACCTACATGTACAAAAATATTTATAGCAGCTCTTTTCATTCTGGCAAAGAATTGGAAACTGAGGGAATGCCCATCAACTGGGGAACGGCTGAACAAGTTATGGTATACAAATGTAATGGAATACTATTATGCTATAAGAAATGATGAGCAAGCAGACTTCAGAAAAACCTGGAAAGACTTGTATGGACTGATGTTGAATGAAGTGAGCAGAAGCAAGAGAACATTGTACACAGTAACAGCCACGTTGTGAGATAACTAACTTGCTAGACTTAGCTCTTCTCAGCAATGCAAAGATGTAAGACATCTCCAGAAGTCTCATGATGGAAAATGGGGTCTGAATGCAGATTGAAGCATACTATTTGCTCTTTTTTTTCTTCTTTTTTTTTTCTTTCTTCTTTGTCGTGGTTCCTCCTATTGGTTCTAATTCTTTTTTACAACATGATTAACATGAAAATATGTTTAACAGAAACGTATATGTTGAGTCTATTATCAGACTGCGTGCCATCTTGGGGAGGGAGGAAGGAAAGGAGGTGGGGAAGGAGGGGGAGAAAATTTAAAACTCAAAAGCTTATGAAAGTGAATGTTGAAAACCAAAACAATGATGGCAAAAGTAGGAAATAGTGAAGAAAACAGTAGGATTGAACTCTGGAGGAGTGCTTGTACTGTCTTAATGTGAATTAATAATAATACTGACATATGGTACAGTACTTTAATGTTTACAAAATGCTTCATATACATTATAGTATGTGATCCTCATGACAACTCAGGAAGGTATACAGTACATATATTATTGATCCTATTTTAAGTTTTTGAGATTTTTCATGTTCTTTTTTTTAAAAATTAATTTATTTTTAGTTTTCAACATACACTCTGTCATCTCTTTTCTCTTTAAATCTCCCCTTCCCCCTTCAACCCATCCTCAAGAGTCTGTTCACCATCTTGTTCATCCTCCTCTAAATATGGTCAAGTTGGGGCAGGTAGGTGACACAGTGGATACAGCAAGGACCTGAGTTCAAATCCGGCCTCAGACCAAACACTTGGCACTTAGTAGCTGTATGACCCTAGGCAAGTCACTTAACCCCAACTGCCTAAAAATAAAAAATAAATATGGTCAAGTTTGTTGTAGTCCCTCCTAAAGTGGGTGACCTGAGCATGAACCCGAAACTCTCGGTGTGGTCCAACCAATGCAGAATATTATGGCATTATCACTCCTCAGCCCTATGCCTTTTGGCATGACATTTTTTTGGTTATTACGTCCCACAGTTGATTCATATTGAGCTTCCAATCGAGCGAGCAAAAATTCTGAGGTCATTTTTTCACATAAACTATTTGTTCAGTCTTACTTCCCCATCTATACTTGTGTAGTTGATATTTTCTAAATCTAAGTATAGGACTCTGCATTTAGCCCTACTAAATTGTACCTTAATCAACCCAAAGGTGTAGCAACCAGAACCACATAAAACAAGAAAGACACGGCAGGAAATCTCTAATCACAGTGGAGCCATGCATGCTTCCAAAGGTCTCCTACCATCTGCCTCCTCACTCTCTTAGACATTGCACTGTAACTTGCACGAGGGCTGGGCCAGTCTGACCAGAACACACCAACACTACCCTTAGATTCACTGCTAGGACCCAGAAGTCCATCCCTGATGTCTTGCCCCAGGATATGTAAGGGCAATTTTCTCCTCCTCTTCCAATTTCAATTTCAAGTCCTCTTGATCAGATTCATAAGTTTCTAGGCAATTATATATTTTTACCAACCACTCTATTCCTGACTAAGAAGCCATCATTTTTAATACCTTAAACACTGGTCCAGCAATTCAAATCCTACTGTATAATACTATTTCCTCAAACAGGCAGAGAATGAGGCAGTAATAGGATCATAAGTTTATAGAATTAGGACCTAGGAGGGACTTTAGAGGTCATTTAGTGTGACTGCCTCATTTTTATAGATGAGAAAACTGAGGTCCCACAGAGGTTTAGTCCTATGTTCAAGGTCACGTGGATAGTAACTGTTGGAGGAAGAATTTGAACCTATGTTCTCTGTCTCAGAATCCAGCATTTTTTATCACTGTTCCACATTGTCTTACATTTCAAATTTGAAATGTGGCATGAGTAAAGGCCTTAGAGATGGGAGACGACAAAGTGGTCCTGTTTGACTGAAATGGACTTATTCTGCTCTTGGCATGCTCAGAGTAATTGCCCTTCCCTGCTCAGGGAAAGGAAGAGAAGGTTGTTTTTGGAGAGGTAGGAACAGGGTAGAAATCCTTTTTTTAAGTTTATAAAATAAAATAAAATAAAAGTTTATAAAAATAAATATATTTTAGAAGAGAAAAAACTTCCTTTGGGATGGAAAACACTATTTTAAAGGATAAGGGAGCCTGGTGACACAGTAAAAAGAGTGCTGAACCTTGACTTACAAAATTGCTGTTGTTGTTGTTTAGTCATTTTCAGTTTTGTTGACTCTATATGATCCCTTTTGGGATTTTCTTGATAAAGATTTACTTCTTCAGCTCATTTTACAGATAAGGAAACTGAGGCAAACAGTGACTTGCCCAGGGTTATATAACAACTAAGTATCTGAATCCAGATTTGAACTCAGGTCTTCCTGACTCCAGGCCTGGTACTATATCCATTGTGCCACCCAACTGCCCTGGACTTAGATCTGAGTTCAAATTCAGCCTCAGGTACTTTCTTTGTGACCCTGGTCAATTAACCTCTGCCTCAGTTTTGTCCAATGTAAAATGGGGATAATAATAGTACCTATTTCCCACGATTGTTATGAGGATAAAATGAGATAACATTTGTAATGTGATTTGCAGACCCTGAAGCACTGTATAAATGCTTGCTATCATCATCATCATCATTCTTATTATAGTACACAAAAAGGAATATAATAGGATAAGGCTGAAAAAGTAGGTCAGACTTATCTAAGCAGATCTTGAATTCCAGGCGGAGGCTGAACTTTATGCAGTAGGCAATGAGGAACTACTGAAAAAAACTGAACAGGAAATTGGTATGATCAGGTGTAGCAGAAAGAAGCTTAATGGGAACTCCAATTGTCTAAGCTGTAGGGAATATGGTATAATAGGAATGCCATAAGTTTAGGATTTTTATAGTGTTCTGTCACTCTAAGAATACGCATAGTAAAAACATTAAAAACACTCTAACAAATAAGGAACTTCTTCAATATTTAAAGTATCTGTGAACCTTTAGTACACTATTAGTACACAGATGGAACCAAAAAACGTTTACATCCTGGTAGCCATCCTCTGGCGATAAGCCTCTCCAAACTTAAACAAAATATTCCTCACATGTCAGACACAAACGTCCATCACTGGGCCAATCCTTGAAGATTTTCCATTCCAACATAACCTTTAAAAATTGGCATTCGTAGACATTGCCTTCAATAGCCCTAGACACTTCCAGACCACAATAAGGCATCAAAGAGGAAGTAAAAAACATTACTTGTAAATTATTATGGTCTCCACTACTATTATGCACTTCTTAGAAAACATTTTTACCTAATTTCACAAATTTCTCTTCTTTCATCAAAACTGGACAACCACTTATTGAAAATAATTTATGTATTTGGTGTATCATTTATCCATATGAGAGGCCTTAGTAGTGTGTCTTCCTATTTGAAAAAGCATCTTGGCCACATCAGAACAATATTTTAATGGGATCTTAGCTCTAAGAATTTATAATACAAACCATCATTTTCCAAGTTTCCACTGAAAGAAACAAGTGCATAATTTGAGTTTGCTTGAGGCATTGACTGATTTAGGTTCGTAAATGCTCAAAACTTTCAATGAATCACTTTTGAATGTAAAATTAGCCACCATTTATTGTGGAGCCCTTAAGTATGCTTTAAGTTGTACGACAAAAAAAAATTCTAAATGCATAGGAATTCTCACCATAGGCCACAATGAACAAAGACATTTGTTCTAAAAGCATGCAACTGTATACTCATGTTTGTTTTCCAGAGAGACTATTCACAATACGCCAGCTAAATATCTTTTGCATTTTCATCATTTAAAGAAATGATCATTCAAAGTAAGGCAACATCAAAGTATTTACTTGAATTTTACAGTTTCCATCCAGATGTTTAGCATCATCTGTGGACACAACCTACATTAGGGAACCCAAATTATGTCAAGTTCTGCTGCTAGCAGGCAAACCCAATTTTTACAAACACTGAGGACAAATAAGATTGTCAAAACGCCTGAGGCTTTCACCTTAGAGAAAGCCAAGTCTTTTGCATTCTTGTGACATCTCAGGACTTTCAATTCCAAAGAAGGCTGAGTTGAAAGAGTTGACTCAGAAGGGAATCTACTGTGATTTGCCTCCAAACCATTCTACCAGATTAAATAACTTTTCAATGTTACTAAAGTGTATTATATTTGAAAAAGTTACCACTGGCATAGAAGATAGGTTGCTATATTTGGAGTTAGGAAGACCTGAGTTCAAATCCTATTTCAAGTATTTGCTAGCTGTGGGACCCTAGGTAAATCATCTACCCTCTCTCAGCTTCTGTTTCTTCATCTGCAAATTGGAAGTAATAGCACCTACTTCATAGGGTTGAGGAACAAATGAGATAACCTGTGTAAAGAGCTCTGCAGACTTTAAATGTTGTATAAAAGCTAGCTACTATTATTATATCTTATGAACAAGGGTACTGCAGTTGGTTTGTTCCCTTGGTCCATGGCACTTGGTGAAAGAAAGCAAGTTCAAATTAAAGCAAGAGAAACTTGGTTTGATATTGAGCATAATTTCTTGACCTTCAGAATAATAAAACACTTGGAAGAGCTACTGGGGGAGACTATGCAATCTCTATCCCTGGAAATTCTCAAGACAAGCATAGACAACTATGGGAACTGGTTGGATTAGGCATTCACTTGCCCAAAACGGGGAGCTAGACCAAACTATCTTGCAAGTCCTCTCCACATCTTGGATTGTGTTAGGGTGTAGAGAACCCTTACCACCTTACTTTATATTTACAAAATAGCTGCCATTGCTTTTTAAAATTAAGCAAAATCCTAAAGAAAGTTATTTTCCACAGTCTTAATTTCAAAGGCAATGCAGCTGACAGCAATGAAATTCCCACCTTCATGACACCTGAGCCCTCCCCAGCCAAAGAAGAGAGAAAGATTTTTTACAGAATCACAGAAAATCAGAGTTGCAAGATATCTCATTGGCCACCTACTCCAACCCACAACTGAATAAAGAATTCCCTTTACAATAGATCCAACAAATGGTCATTCAGTCTTTGCTTAAAGAGCTCTAATAATAGGCAGTATTTCCCACTGCCTCAAGTTTCCAACCTTATCAACCTTTATCAGTGATCCAAGTCTTATAAAAATGTTCAGTAGCACAGGCCTAACTACAAATCCTGGCTTGGCTACTTGCTATCTCTGTACTTACCTAAGTTGTTTCCCTTCTCTAGGTTATTTCCTCACCTGTAAAATGAGGTCAGGCTGTATTAGATAATTTCTAACACATTTTCAAATCTGAGTTTCTACATAAGTACAACCCACTACACAATATTACTGCTCCAACCTGGGTAAGTGCAAACTGAAATAATCTAATTTGTCTCCCTCATCTTGGGGGAAAGAAATCAGCAGATTAGGGTTCTTAATGTTTTTTTTTATCTCTAAATTGCCACCAAGTGAAATTTCCAGAGTTCAGTGACCTCCCAGGGGCCTCGAAACCTTTAGTTTTAACAATAAGGAGAACACAGTTGCATGGTCTGCAACCTTGAGGCAACTCCCACCCTAGAAAATTCATTGTAGTATTGACTGGGCCAAACGTATTCTGCCAACTCAATCTCTCCAGGAAGGCCATGAGGTGAGGGATGGAATTAAATGACCCAGAGAGTATGAAAAGAAAGCAAGGAGTTGTTATATAAAAATCAAAGATGCAGGGAATTGTTTTTTAAGAATGACTTTCAGGGTGATAAGCTGAACTTTGGCTGATTCAATAGTTTTTTTTTTCTTTTCTCTCTCATGCCTTTTTTTTAATGTCTTAATGTAGCCCAGGCCCTTCTCAAACGAGGACCCCTGCAACTCTAGTTCAAAACATCTTTGATCAGCATATTTCAAAATCACACCTCACAAGCCCCCACTAATTCTTCTCTTTTACTAGACCAAACCACAGGAAATAATAATTCCAAGAAAAGGAAAATATGTGATTGAGGAAACAAATACAACCTCGACATTCTATTCCTTCATCACCCCTCAGCTGGAAATTCTCTGCCTCAGAAACTGCCCCTTGTCCTTCCCACAGAACCCTAGACTGGTGATATCATCCTCTGGGCTGACAGCTGCTTTCTCTATTGTTCTCTACTGAATTACAGTGGATTGAAATGTGGCCACAAGGAAGCTATCCCTAAGTATGTTAGCTAGCCCAGAACCCATGGTCATTTCAGCTCATTTGTGAATCAGACCCACCACCACCACACTTGGCCAATAAGCAAAAGGCCTTCCGTCAAGTCTCTTTCGAATGTCTCTGTTTCTGCCTCTGTGACCTCTGCCCTGGGCCTGCTTGAGATTTGAGGTGGGATGAGAAAATGCCTTTCAGTTCCCATCATGCCCAGGACAGCCAGCATTGGCCATGCAAATGACCTAGCATTACTAGGTGGGTGGGGTAGAGGTGGTCACCATTGTCTTGCATTTCTATGGTAGTGGACAGACTGCTTCTTATCTCCATATGTACAATCATTGTACTTGTATAGCACTTTAAGGTTTATGAAACAATCCTCACACAATCCCTACAGAGAGGATATATATATGTACACATATATATACACACATATGTATACATACATATACATTATATATATGGATGTAAGTGCCATTATTTCTATTTTACAGATGAAGAAGCTGAGGTCCCAGAGGCAAAGTGATTTGCCAGTGACCGCACGATCCAAACCCAAGTTTCCTTATTGCAATGTGAGCTTCCTTCAATCTCTTTATACTAGATTACTAAATCTCTAAAATTAAATGTGCAAGAAGAAAATGGCATTCACGGCCAGTTTTGACCCTGCAGCGACTTTGCTGGTCGGGGTGAGCTGATAGCCATCAAGGTGGAACTGCTTGGTTCAGTTACTAATCAGACTCATCAAAGGTTCTCAAGTTTGCTGCTGACCTATTGAAATCACTGCCACATTCCACAGCATCAAAAGCTACTACCACATTTTACTTGGGAAGTCAGCAACAAGGCTTGCTGGACCACTGTCTCTGCTACTGCAGCAAAAAGGGGATGACTTCGATTTTAATAATGTTTTCTTACATTTAGCTGTTTTTATCTAGTTCTAGCCTCTCTGTGTGTGTGTTAATTTGTGTGTTTTAAGCTGTGATTACAGAAAAGAACAATGATGAATTAAAAGCCTGTAGGATTAGGGTTACCTCTCTGTCCTACTGAGCATGATTTGGTGGAAAGCTGCATTAGACTGGGAGCCAAGAGACAGGAGACAGAGTTACTAGCTATGCCACTAAACAGCTGCAAGGCCTTGAGCAAGTCACACTACCCTGGGTGGCATTTTTTAAGATCATATGATACAGAGCAGGAAGGCACATTAGAGATAAGCTAGCCCAAGCCCCTCTTTTTACCGGGGAGAAAACAATAAGGCCCAGAGAGGTAAAGGGATATATTGTATTGCTCAATGTCACACAGGTAATATGCAAGAATTTGGATTTGAACACTGGTTGTCTGAAGCCAAATCCAGGTCTCTTTCCACCGCACCACCCTTTCCTCGTTTGTAAAACAAGGAGGTTAGAGTGGATGATCTCAAAGGCCCCTTCCAGCCAGAACATTTTGTGATTCTAATTTCCCATGATTAGAAACCCAAATGATGGAATTCAATTAGTCCACTTTATTGTATGCCCTCCAAAATTCAGAATTAATTTGTCCTCACTGTTAGACATGCACAGGGCAAAGAGGCTGGTATGAGAACATAAGCAAAAATCAGAAACACATAACGTTTAACAAAAGGAACTGGCAAAGGATCTTTTCTTGTTCCCTGTTCAACAGGCACTTCCTTCAACAAATAACTCAAGGTGCTTCCGACCTTGACTGCACTATTAGGCAATTTTTTTTTTCCTCAAGGAATCACCACATTCAATTAAAAACAAGCTTGTATTTAACACTGGGAATGTAAGGGATTAGGTGTCCCCTTTAGACCTCTCACTCTAATGTAAACAAATAATACCAATAAAAATGCACCCAAGTTATGAGGCCGGGTCACCTATTTCATAACCACATTCTTTGTTTCAAAAGCACAAACTCATGGAAGTATAAATACAATGGCAAAATATATCCCAGAGTCCTAAAATCTAAATTTCAAATGGAAAAGAATTAACAATAATTTTTCATAGTTACAGTTTTGCTCCCCATAATTTGGTTGTATAGGATGATGTGCATGACTCAATAGAAAGATTGGACTGGGCTCAGAGGTGGGCAAAGATAGCTAAAATGATGGATTGGTTTTGTGCCAGCAAACTGAACAGATCCATTTTTGAAATCTTATAACCTTCTGAACACTCAGTGCCACAAAAGAAATTTGAGATGAGAAAATACCAAGTATGATGTTAGAAAATGTACTGCATAGTGTGTAAAGAGATTTGAACAGAAGGAGACCTAGGATTCTCTGGAGATAAACTTTACTGGTGGGAGGAGGGGGGGGTCAGGTAGGCAGGGGAATAGAAAAAAAGGAAAATGTTGCCATCTGCTGTCCAAATGGAAAACAGCAATGTAAATGAGAAAAGATTTACATAAACAAAACACACTAGCTATTTACTTGCTTACAAAGAGCTCTATTTGCAAATATTTGAAATTTATGAGACACATTTCCCAATCTATCTGACAGAAGGCATACCTCTGTGTGTGTGTGTGTGTGTGTGTGTGGGTGGGTGGGTGGGTGTGTGTGTTCTACAGTTCTCATTGGAGAATGTCAAATAAGGATTCTGTATGTATCTTGTAGATTGCTAGCCAAAGATTATAACTTTTCTTTTATTGTGAATTTTCAATATGGAAACAGCACAATGGCTAGTTCAGGGACATATTAGATGTCTAAATTATCTCAAAGTGTGAACTGTTAAAAATCTAATATAGAAATAACCTTCTTTGGCCCAGAAGAGCTTTGAACAGATTCAATCTATGACCTAGTACAATAAAATTGTCTCACCACTGTGTATTTATTCCAGCTCTCCTGCTGTTGTTACGAAGAGCAGAAATCTACTGCCTCCACATCCAAAGCTACTGGATGACAGAACAGACCTTTATTATCATTGAACTTCAGAAGATTATGTGAATATTAAAAGTGCTGGTAATGTCATGGAGAGATTATTAAAAAAAAACCTGGAAACAGCAAAAGAACCTACTGTTTCAGCCTTAATGTTCTGAAAAAAAACAGAATAGAAAGAATCCATATACCAACTCAAATAAGTAACAGGGGAGGGGGACGTGTTAATTATTATAAGTGTCAATATTTTTTTCTAATAGCAGGCTTGCCAACTGTTTATCAAAAGTAATTTTATGTTTTAACGCATAAGAGATGGGTAAGAAAAAATTCCTTCTTGTGAAAACAAGAACCCAATGATATTGTCAAGGCCAAAGAGAGACATAATTATCCACAGCAAATCCAGACTATGAAATTAAATTATACGATCCAAGCACCTATTTTAATTTATGCAGCCAACTTCTCAGAAAACAATTACTCAATTTAAACCAAGCTGTACAATTTCTTCCTTTACCACATACCATGCTTTATAAATCAAATTCCCTGCCCCTTGAGGTTTATACATCCAGTAAAATGTAAGCTACTTGGAAGCAGGAGCTGTCTTACTTTTATATTTGTGTCTTTGGTGTCTGTCACATTGTAGATGCTTAATAAATGCCTATTGACTCAGATTTCTTGATTAATGTTTCTGTTCTTTACTTCAAGAAATATGGGATTTCATCAAAATTAAGTACTCTTCCCATTATGATGCATAACCTGGAGAAAATAATGCATTGGAGAGAAGTGATAACTGTCTTCCAGTATTTGAAGGACTGCTAAGGATAAGGAAATAAGACTTATTCTGCTTGGCCCCAAAGGGGAGAACTAGAAGCAATGAGTGAGAGTTGCAAATAGGAAAACATAGTTTGATGCAAGGAAAAACTTCTAACAATCAGATGTTGCACAAAGCACAATGGGCCACCTCTTGGACTTCCTCTCTTTAGAGGTCTTCAAACAAACTAGATGACCTCAGGTCAGGTAAAGGAGATCTTGTTCAAGTATGGGTTGAAATAGATGGCCTCTGAGGCCACTACCCAGTGCTGAGTTTCTATGATTCCAATGCTGATCACCATAACTGCATACCTTCTTAGCATGGACATTCTTGTCCATGTTATTCTTTAAGTTTCTAAAAATAAGTAGTTGGTACACTTAGTGGACAAGTTGGTACATTTAGAAAGGTATCAATAGTATGGTGGAAGAGTGCTAGTCTTGGAGTCCAGAGATCTGGGTTTGAATCTCATTTTCAATGTTTACTAGTTTTGTGACCATGGGTGAGCTATTTCATTTCTCAATTTCAATTTCCTCATCTGTTAAAAAGGAATAAGAATATTGTATTGACTACCACAATGGTGCAGAATGAGAAAAGCATTTTATAATTCTTTAAAGGTTACTGTTACTACGTGAAATGAGATGTTCAGCAGAGAAGTGTCCAGTCATGAGCTAATTAAAAAGATCATGAGATTGGGAAATGGTTTAAGGGGCAGAAACAAAGGGAGATTATTTTCCACACTGATAAGTCTAAGTGGTCAAATTTCCCAGAAGTTGGTCTAAGGATTTTCTGCATTTAACATTGTTTGATAAATTATCTGAAGTAGAGAACATACAGGAAAATCTTTAAATGAAGATAAGGTTAAGCTAATTGGGGTCATGAAATCCCAAGCCAATTGAGATCTCTTTCAGTCAGTTCCCTTATAGTTACATGAATATGAATGTTCTAGGACTGTATACAGGGATTTTATATTAATAAGGCCCAGAAAAAATTATGGAGAATGCAAAAATGGAGGTGGAAGAGAAACTCTCTCTTCCTCTTCTTTCATTAAAAGTCACTAGCTGCCTAAGTTGGACTAGTTAATGTCTATGGTCTTATCCAGCTCTAGAAGCTCGTGGTTGTGATGCATAAAAGAAAATAATCTAGTCACACTAATGACGAGATGATGGAGTAATAGTTTTCTGAATAACTCCCCAACATCCATGCCTCAAAAGAAGGAAAGATTCACCAAATCTAAAGTAAAGAAACTGAATCAGGAAGATGATCTCTGAAATGAGAGGTATTCATAGCTGAGACTACTGGAAACAGCAGAAGACCCCACCAAAAAACAAAACAAAACATAAATTAAGTTAAATTAAACCACTAATAGAATAGAAGATGGGCCAAGACCAACAAATCTACTAATACAGAAATGGGATAAAGAAGGAATTCAAATTTGATATTATAGAAGCCATATGTCTCATGAAGGACATAGGGGAAATGCTGACCCCCTCCTCCCACCATAGCCTCTTGTAGAAATTGGGCTTTCAGCTAAGACGAAAGCCAAGGAATCAAGAAGGAGAAGGATTCTAGATATGGGGGATAGCCAGTACAAAAAGCACATAGGTAGTTGATGGAGTGTTATGTTCAAAGAACTGTAAGCAGGCAACTATAGGTAGATGAATTACAGAGTAGAAGGTGAAAGGTATAAAGACTGGAAATATCATTGTTTATATTTGTGTGCTACAGTTACCCAAAAATAACACTTAGAGATTTTCTAGGTATAAAGTGAAAGATTTATTACGTTCTTGCGAGAAGCGGGCGTGAGAAGTGGGTGTCTGCTTCGACCGGCGGTCAGAGCGAAGAGAGGCAAGGTACAAAGGTCAGAACAGAGGTTATATAGTCCTAACGCAGAGACACCCACCCACCACTGGCTGTAAATTCCCATTGGACAGGAATTTCAGCCTTACACTCTAAAACACGAAAATCTACCCCAGAAACAAGGAATCTCATTATAATACTACCAATCCTAGCTATTTTATCCTTATTTAGCGTTAGCCATTACCTAATACTAATATAACAGTACAGATCACGTGTTTTCTAGGAACTTGAAACTTGGGCCTATCCAGGCTAGCATAACCAACCTTGAGTTTGTAACAGTCTACAAAACTGTTACACTCAGTCCATCCGAGAGATCTCACACTGTTTAATTGTCTCACTCATATTTAATCCAAAAGGTAACAGGGAGCTATTGGAATTTGTTGAGCAGGAAAGTATAGGTGACACCTACACATCAGAAAAATCACCTTGGCAACTAAGTGAAGGATGGAGTTCAATGGGGAGAGCAATGAAACAGGAGAGAGACCAGTTAAAAGGCTATTGCAGTCTTCCAGGCAAGGGATGATGATGAACTAGAATAGGAGTATGGCTATATTAGTAGGGAAAAAAAAAGGACACATAGGAGAGATGTTATGAAGGTAGAAATAACAAGATCTGGCAAAGAATTAGATATGTAGGGTGAATGAGAGTGAAGAATAATGGATGGCAATGAAGCTGTGAGTTAGGGTGCCTAGGATGATAGTAATGCTAATAGTAACAGGGATGTTCAGAATGGGAAAGGATTTGGGGAAAAGATAATGAGCTCTGTTTTAGACATCTTGGGTTTAAAATGCATATGGAAAATTCAGTTCAATAAGTCCAAGAGGCAGTTGTATGTATGTATGTTTTTATGTATATAAACATACATATATAGGAATATCTGGAAATTAGGAGAGAGGTTAAAAGGGGGAGGAGGGGAATGTGAGAAGTACTGTTGAGGTTTAGAGGTTGAGGCGACATGTGAGTCCTACCTGAACAAATTCAACACAAGTCTCCTTTCCACCAAAGACAAGGTTTATTAAAACACTAACAGAGGGTAGGCATGATTCTAACAATCCATCATATTGGCCAGACTCTAAAGGAATCTAAGCATTTGTATTGCTAATGCAAGTGGGCCAGACTGAATCTGAGCCATTGGCCAGATTTTAAGAATCTGAGCACCTTAATTGAGGCCAAGACTGATCTTATATACAGAAAGACTGTGGGATGGATCTAGGAGTGGCCAAGTAGTTTGAGGTGACTGGGAAAAGGGGTCTAGAGAGGATCTTGATGGGAGTGGTCAATAGGCTGGGGTGACTGGGAGGTAGAATGGGGTCCAGAGAGGATAAAGGGTGGGAAGTAGTTGGGGGCCATCCAGAGGTAACAGTCAATGGAGGGCTGGGCAACCGAGAAGCAGTCTATGTAGGCCACAGTAAAAAGCCAGTTGAGAGGATTATAGTCTCAGGCCAATGCCAAAGACTTGGGAATTAGGGATCTGGGCATCTAGGGTTTTTCTTTTTTGGAGTCCAGATCCCAAAGACATGGTCTTTTCCTTTTAGGGGTTCAGATCCCATCCCCATAAGTATCTCTATTAATCCTAAAGGTAAGCAGAGAAGATAGGAATTTCTTCAGTATCAATAAATGGGGGGGGCAGGATGCTATAATAAAGAATGGTAAGAACAGTAGAAAAAAAAAACCCAAGATGGAGTTAGTAGAAGGTACATCTGGCCCTAGAAGAGGAAATTAAATGAAAGATGGGGTCTTAAAATGGTTCATCTGAAGGGAATGGTAACAGTAAAAGACCAACTTCTCTGAGCAAGACTTGGGCTTTCCAGGCCTACCTCAGACCCAAGAAGGGGTCCCTGGGGAGGGGAAGGAGGAGTGAGGAGAAACACAGATCAAGGGAAAAAATATTCCCAGCCTTAGGAATAATAAGTGCTTATGTAAGGGCAGGGGGTGGGATCAAGACTCATGACTATGGTGTCATTGTTACTTAAGCTAAAGGAGGATAGGTAGAGTGAGAGAGGGGGATTTTGAACCACACACTTATCTGGGCAAGGAAAGGAAAGGGTCAAAATAGGATAATTAATAATAATGCTGATGATGCATTCAGTAGCAGAGTAGAAAATGCTTGGGGTAAGAAAAGGTACAGAAGAGATACAAAATCCCTGAGGGTGCTGAGCTCGAGTGGCTGAAGGCCAGTTTAGCCAGAATGAACAAAGTATGAATGTGTAATCAGCCTGAATTGGTATGTTAGAGCCAGGCCATAAAAGGCTTTAAATACAAAACAGAAGAATTCAAATTTGATCCTAGAGGCAATGAGGAGTTAATGGAGCTCAACGAACAGTGAGTGAAATGGTCACACCTTTGCCTTAGGGATAGTAACTTTGGTAGCAATTTGAAATTATGTTGTTTTTTAAGTGACTAAAATGTCCATGCCCTTTGACTCAGAGATCTCACTGCTTGGCCCAAGGTCAAAGACAGAAAAGTCCCATAAAAATCAAAAAATTCATAGCACTTTTTTGTAACAGCAAAGAACTGGAAGCAAAGAAGATATCCAATGCTTGGCAAATGGCTAAACAAGCAGTATAGAATTGGCATTGTAATTGCACAGTAAAAATTAACGAATACCAAATCCAGAGAAACATAGATGAAGTAAACAGAACCAATAAAACAATATTCACAATGACTACACAATGTAAATGAATAGACAAAGAGTGAAAGGGAGGAAGGAAGAAAAAGAAAGAAAGAAAGAAAGAAAGAAAGAAAGAAAGAAAGAAAGAAAGAAAGAAAGAAAGAAAGAAAGAGAGAGAGAGAGAGAGAAAGAAAGAAAGAAAGAAAGAAAGAAAGAGAGAAAAAGAAGAAAGAAAGAAAGAAAGAAGAAAGAAAGAAAGAAAGAAAGAAAGAAAGAAAGAAAGAAAGACACTAAACAATGGGTAGTTATAATAACTAATGTTGGATCTAAAGAAGAGTTGAAAAAATGTACCTTCTCTTCTCCGCAGAGATTCAGGACAGTTGTTTGGAGCACTGTCAGATTTAGTTAGTGTTTTGGTTAGTTTTGCTAAACTAATTTTCATTTTTATACTCTGTTACAAAGGAGAACTGAGTAGAAGAGGTGGAAGGGATATTTGGAAATGAAAGTAAAGCAAAGAAAAAAGACAAATTTTAAAAAATTGAAAAAGGATGCTCACTTTGGCAGCTGTAGAGAATATAGATGTGACAAAGACAACATTCTGCTAAACTTAAAAGTATTATAAAAATGTGAGCTCTCTTTATTGTTGCTGTACCCTATTCACAGAGCACCTTACCCAAGTACTTACTTACATAAGCTGGGGTGTTCAGGGAGGACTGGCACTTCTGATGTGAGGATCTGCCAAGCCCTTTCCAGGGATGCTAATCCACCTTTGGTGTCCACCTCTCACCCAACTCTCACCTATGGCTCCAAGAAGCTGTAGCATACACAGCATCCATGTCCTGGTAAACCACCCCAGCAGACAAGATAAACCAGGTTGAGAGTAACTGCCAAGCCTCAAACCCATCCATGAGTCAGGGGGATGTCTACCCCAAGCATATGAAGACTTCCCCCAGCAGAATGTGCAGATGAGAACAATTTGTTCCAACAGACATGAAGGAGGCTGAAGCAAGCACTGTGGAGTGCTTAGGGCTTGGTCATATATTAAAGACACCAAGGTCATCCATTGCATCCTGGACCATTGCCAGCTGGTTTGATTTTTGTCCTGCCACTGGACTTCCATAGCTCAGAAAGTGAGGCTGATGTCTTTGTGCAACTCTGCCTCATTTAAATCCAATTCACACTCAAGTCAAGACATCACCCTGTGATGTCACTGCTCCTTTTCAGCAATGAAGGACAAATAACAACTGACAGAAGCATTAACCTCTGAGTAGAGCATTATAGCAGTATTATCATTGTACATTATTTGTTGTTTTATTTAGCATTTCTTCTGCATTTAAGGAAGAAATATCTATTCCATGCCTGATTTATACTTCACATTAGATAACTCTCCTATCCCTTCCTTTTGGGGAGACTCTAGACATAAGCCACAATCTAAGCTACTGATGGTTTTTCTTTGGGGCTCAAGTTGAGAAAAGTAAAAAGCCAAAGACAGCAAGAAAAGGGAACCCAAACCTTCTCATTAAAAGCTAGGTTCCAGGGGCAGCTAGGTGGCGCAGTGGACAGAGCACTGGCCCTGGATTCAGGAGGAACCGAGTTCAAATCTGGCCTCAGACACATAACACTTACTAGCTGTGTGACCCTGGGCAAGTCACGTAACCCCACTGCCTAGCCAAAAAAAAAAAAAAACAAAAAAAACAAAAACAAAAGCTAGGTTCCCCAGGACTGGACCCGATACAGATGGTATGCCTGGATCCACAGCAGAGGAGGAAGAAGTGGGTTCAGTGCCCCAGGCCCTTGGGCCTAGCAGCAGTTGCTTAATGTTAAGATATCTACACAGTGGCATTATCCAAAGAAACCCAAAGAGCTACTGTCTACACTGGCACCTACACATGGACTGAGCTGACAATAAGTTACAGCAGAAATGGTGATCAGAGCTGTTGTCATGAAGCAGGAGACAGAAAGGCCCCAAGGATTCTGAGCCAGAAGTTATCTTTAGAAATCATCTAATCCAATACTTGTTATTTTACAGGTGAGGAAACTGAAGACATAAGTACAGGGGAACAAGAGAGAAGCATAGAAGTGAGCTTAGTCTCCCCACCTTGAAAGAATATAGAGGAGAAAGAAGAAAGCAGTAGGAGCTGCACATAGAGAAATAATCACTGGAAGAACTCTTAGAAAAACAGCATCTATTTGAGGGTTTTGCAAGAAAAAAAAGACAATTTAAGTAAACTCTGGAATTCCAAAAAACATTAAATAAAAAAGAATAAACACTGAAAACCTGATATCTTACATAACACATATTATTGCATTAAGACAGAGTTAAGAGGTAAGCATATAAAATTAGCTTTATCTTTCCAAACCACCAGCTGTGCTTACAGTGTTTTTATGCTAATGAGTAAAAACAAATAAGTGATGTCTCACAATTAAAAAGGTAGACTTTGCATGAGCATCCAGGACACAGTGGTCCTAGAGGGGAAAGTGGAAAACTACTTCTTGCTCCCTGTTACCACTTCCAGACTCCCTCTTCACCACTACACCTGAGCAACGTCCTTCTTTGAAACTCACTTAATTAAAATTTTTCTCTCAATCCAGATGATTATGGCTGTTGAACACCAGCCCCCAGGTCACGTTCCCTCCTTTCTCAAGGAGTGTGGCACCTGGCTCACCATCTTCCTCTTCTCCAAGAGGGCTAAAACATCCTCACTGATGTTCCCTTAATTCCTCAGTCTCCTTATAACCTATGACCTAATTCTCACTACACCTCAACCACAGACAGAAATGGTTTCCTAAACCATCCCTCCTAAATAGTCTTTGCCTTCATCCTGACTTCCAATCCTTCCATCCCCTTCGTACTTTCTCAGGCTATTGTTGTCCAATTGTACACAACTCTTCGTGATCCCATAGACCATACTGTCCATGGGGTTTTCTTGGTAAAGATACTAGACTGGCTTGCCACTTCCTTCTCCAGTGGAAAAAGGCAAACAGAGGTTAAGTGACATGCCCAGGATCACACAGCTAATAAGTGTCTGAAGCTGGATTTTAACTCATCTTCCTGACTCCAGGCCCAATGCACCATCCACTGTGCCACCAAGCTGCCTCCTGGGTAAACAGAGGTCAAATGACTTGCCCACGGTCACAAAGCTAGTGTCTGAGGTTGGATTTGAATCTACCTTTCTGATTCCCGGCCCAGTACTCTCTCCACTGAGCCATCTAGCTGCCCCTTCTCAGGCCATTACCCTTGCTCTTACTTTACTTTCGTCCCTATCCAATTTCCACCTTATAGTTAATCAATTTAATTCACATTGTTTTCTATTCTCAAATCCTTTAGCTCTCTTGTCCTGTTGTCCCTCATCCACTAACAAAGCCTAACTCCAGACTACCCCCACTGGATTATATCCACTTTTTTTCACTCCTACTCATATGCTGCTGAACAGAGGTAGAGGAAATCACACAACCATGCTGACAGGGGACATTATAAATTTACCTTACCCAACTATAACTGGGCCCTCACTGAAACAAGGCAGTTCTTTTCTTCCTCTCTATTTGATTCCCTCTTTCATTCTCTACAAAAGCTAACACAAACCCTCTCTTTTCGTCTTACTAGGGGAAGGGCCTAACACCAGAACCCTGTTAGTTCAAATTCAATGTTGGGATGAAATGAGGTACTCAAAAGTCACTGAACAGTTAACAAAAGAGCTTTAGTTTGCCCTAATAAAGTAAAGATATGCAATAAGGATATAGTTACAGTTAGATTCTCTGGTTTTGGGGGAGCTCCCTTCATTTGCACATGGAAACATCTTTGGTCAGCACACCAAGGTATGTTGACTCTAATGTTCTGCAGAAATCCACCAAGGCAGGGCCTGACTCCATGAGTGGAACTGTTTTATGTCCACAGATGCACAAAAAGCTGTTGTTAGCAGGGTCCAATCAAGTCCCACGGATTTGTTGCCTTGTTGACTAAGAAAAAACTAATCCTTAACAGAGGAAATAGGGAACCATTTCCTATCACTATCACATTCCCTAAGTCTCCCTTATCTCCTTCCCTATTCTCTCTTTCTCTCAGCTGAGGAGTCATTCTTACTTTACTAAGAAAACTGAGGTCATTAGACATGAGCTCTCTGTTCTCTCCTTTTCATCTCAAAACCCCTTGACATCATCACGTACCCTCTCCTCCTTCATACGAGTTTGACAAGATGTGGGCTTTCTTGACAAGGCCAATCCCTTTACATGTGCTCTTGATACCAACCACTCCCTCATCTTCTTCACAGATTGCATCTTCAATTATCCCTCTTTTCTCTAGTCTTCAACTTCTCCCTTATCAACTGGTTTCTTCCCAATTTCCTTTAAGTAATTCTAATAACTTCACAAGACCCTAACACCCCTGCCCCAATCTACTATCTTATGCCTCTCATCCCTAGTCAAACTCATAGAAGAAAAAAAAAAGGTATCTAAACTTTTCCTCTTTCTCACTTCTCAGCATTTCCAAGTCTGGCTTCTGACTTCATCACTCAACAGAAGCTACTCTCTCCAAAGTTAACAAAGATCTCTTAATTGCCAAATACGGTCTGGCCTTTTTGCACCATTTGACACTGCTAACCACATTCTTTTACAGGACACTCTCTCCTTTTAGGGTTTTCTTGACACTGGTATCTCTTGGTCTCTGTTCTCCTCCTACCCATTTAACTGCTCCTTCTCAATCTATTTTGCTAAGCCCATCATCCAGATGAAATACCTTAATTGTGGATGCTCCTCAAGGCTCTATCTTAAGTTGTCTTGTCTCCTCCCTCTACACTCTGTCTTCATGACTTCATCAGCTCCTATGGGTTTAATTATCATCTCTACGTAGATGACTTATAGATAAACATATACACATATATGTGTGTGCACAAACACACACACACACACACACACACACACACACACTTATATCTCCAGCCCCAGTCTCTATCCTGAGTTACAGTCCTACATCACAGATTACTTACTCAACATTTCAAACAAGAGGTCATGGAGATATTTCAAATTCAACAGTCCAAAATGAACTCCTAATCTGTTGAAGGCACCACAATCCTTTCAGTCTTCCCTATTTGTATCTTGGACTCCTCATTCTCTCATCCCACATATACAGTCAGTTGCCAAATCTTGCCATTTCAACCTTCACAACATCTCTTGCAACTGACCCCTTCTCTCCATTTACACAGCTTCTACCTTAATTCAGCCCTAAACCATCTCTGGCCTAGATTATTGCAACAGCCCCTTGATTAGCCTCCTTACCTCAAGTCCCTACTCAATCCAGTCCATCCTACACATTACTGCCAAAGTGACTTTCCTTAAATGCAAATCTGCCTATGAATGCTCCCGCTATTGCCTCCAGGATAAAATATAAACTCCTGTTTGGCATTTTAAAACCTTTAACAACCTGCCCTTAACCTATCTTTCTAGCCTCATCCCCCACTCTGTGATCAAGCCACTTGACCTCCAACACAGTGCTCTATCTCCTTTCTCCATGCCTCTGCACTGCCCATCCCACATGCCTGGAATGCACACCTCCTCACCTCTGCTTCACATACAGACACCCCACACTCACTTCCTACATAAAACATTTCCTGATCTCCCCAACTGCTAGTGCCCTTTGCTCTCCACATGTCATCTGTTACTTTCTTTGCATTTCTTTGGATTCATTCTTCATATAGTTAAATGCACTTGTTGTCTCCCATATTAGAATGTAAGCTCCTTGAATGCAAGGGCTATTTCATTATTTGCATTTGTATGCCCAGTACCCAGAACATCATGAGCACTTAGGAAATTCTTGCTGACCAATCCAATGACCATTCCATCATGCTGATGATGATGATAACTAGTTTTTATATAGCACTCTATATATTTATATACACTTTAAGTTTTGCAAAGTACTTTAAAGGTTTTAATTTCATTTTAACCTCACAACAACCCTGGGAGGTAGGTACTATTACTAACCCCATTTTATGGATGAATAAATTAAGGAAGACAATGGTTAAGTGATTTATCCAGGAGTACAAAGTTAGTAAAAGTATGAGGCCAGATTTGAACGTAGGTCTTCCTGACTCCAGGACCAAAAGTCTCACTGGGCCACTTAATTGCCTTATAAGCAGGTAATTCTACAGTTTTACTTATTCAAACATCAGTGTACTGGGAATTCTGATGACAGAACAGAGAGTGATTTATCTAATCCCATGTGAAGAACAGATATTCTGTCTCTTCAGAGCTTTATTTTTCTTACTTTTCTTTTTGTTTGGTTTTCATAACTTTTATGTAGCTTAGCACTTAGCACAATGCCTAGCACATAGCAGGCACTTAATAAATGTTTACTGACTGATTGATTGATTGATTATAGTTCATCAGAGGACGAAGGTAAAAAAAACAAAACAGACCTCTAAAAAACAGAATTCTGTAAAAAGTAAGTGAATGTATAGATTAACAATTTTTAATTCTTACTTACAACTTTTGGTATCGTAAGAAGAGTCTTGAATTGAGTCAGTTGATCTTGGATCTATCAGGCAATCAAAAAGTATTTATAAAGTTCCTATTATGTGTTGCTCATTGAGGTAGGTGCTGGAGACATAAGTACAAAGAATAATAAAAATCCTTACTTACAATGAGCTTGCTTTCTAATGGTGAGCCAATAAATATGTACAAAAATAAATACAACATAAATATGAAGTCAACAAATACAAAGAAGCACACAAAGAAAGCAGTTAAATACAAGGTAGTCTAAGAGAGAGAGAGCAGTTGGAAAGAGCAGGAAAGGCTTCATGCAGAAAATAGTGCTTCAGTTGCATCTTAAAGGTAAGGAAGCCCAGCATTCCAGGCATTATGTGGCCCAAGAAAAGGTCCACAGAAGGATCTTCTGGGAGGAACAAAAAGAAGGCCAGTTTGCCTAGTTCACAGCATGCAGAAAAGGGAATACCACCCAATGAAGCCAGAAAGACAGGTTGCGGCCAGACTGTGTGTGTATTTTAATAGCTAAATAAAGTAGTTTATATTTTATCCTAGAGGCAATAGGAACCCACTGGAGTTGAATGAGTAGGGAGTCACATGATCCCATCTATGTTTAAGGAAAATTAATTTAACAGTAATATGTAGGATGGTCTGTCTTGGTGGGAGTTTTGAGGCAGGGAGATTAATTAGAAGACTGTTGCAATAATCAAGACAAGTGATGATAAGGGCTTGAACTAAGGTGATAGCTGTGTGAGTCAGATGTTAAAGATATGGGAACTGTTAAAGATGTGGGGGGTGAGGTGGGGCAGTGGATAGAGTGCTGGCTCTGGATTCAAGAAGACTCATGTTCCTGAGTTCAAATCCAGCCTCAGACACTTACTAGCTCTGCGACCTTGGGCAAGTCATTTAATTGCCTCAGTTTCTTCATCTGTAAAATAAGCTGGAGAAAGAAATGGCAAACCACTTTAGTATCTCTGCCAAGAAAAACCCCAAATGGGGAAGAATCGGACACAACTGAAACACTCTACAAGAAGAAGAAGAAAGTAGAAACAACAAGGTTTGGCAACTAATTGGATCGGTGGGTAAGGGAAAATGAGGAATCTAGGATAATGCCAAGACTACAAACACGGAAGACTAGAAGAATGCTGATGCTTTGACAGAAATAGAGAAGTTTGGAAGAGGGGGAAAGTTTAAGAGAAAAGATAATAAGTTCTATTTTAGACATTTTGAGTTTAAAATGTCTCCAGAACATCCTGTTTTAAACGTCTGACAGCAATTTGGTGATGTAGTACTGAAGCACAGAGAGACTAGGATTGGATATACAGAGATAGTTCTTGCTTTATGTAAATTCACATTATGCAAATTTGACTTTACATAAAGAATTATGAAAGAAATCTACTGTGCATTCCAAAAAGACACCTATGTTAACTTTACTGTACAGTACTATGCTCTCTCTCTCTGCTCCTCCCCCTCAGTTGGGCTTTCCATGGCCTCCCACTCCTCTTCTGCCCCCCAAAAAAATTTAAAAAAAAACCCTCCAAGTGAAAGCAGAACAGACTTTTGGTGAGACCATTACCACTGCCAGATCAAGGGCTTGGCTTCAGAACTCTGGCACCTTTGCCCTACTCTGCCCAACCTTAGGACACTCGTGTCTGTCTTGGCCCTGCATGTGGCCCATCCTCTCTTGTCTATATCCATACCCCCATCCCCACCCCAGTTCTTCCTCTCCATTTGGCCAGACCCCCACAGAGCTAGCCCCAGCGCCTGCTCTTACTTCTCTGTTGCAACTCCCAATTGTCCTTGTGCAGGACCCTGTGCACGCCTTCCTTCCGAGGACCTGCAGCCCTCTTCCTGTCTCCTTCCTTCCCTCCTTTTCCCCAAATCAGAAGGCAAAATCACATTATATAAAACTGCTTTACGTGTAGAAGTCTGCACACCAGTCTACTTCCATAAACAGTCTGTATAGATAAGAGATACCTGCATAGTATGATAATTAACTCATGAGATTTAATAAGGTTACCAAAAGTGAGAATTTAGGGGAGAAACAAAAGGGCCTAGGACAGAATCTTGGGGAACACCCAAAACACAAGGGGTATGATACAAATGATGAGCAAGCAAAAGCCACTTAGAAGGATTAGTGAGACAGGTAGGAAGAAAATCAAAAGAAAGCAATGACTCCAGAAAGGAAAAAGTACCTAGGAGGAGAAGACCATCACCAGGGTCAAGTGAAGCAGATAGGTAGACAAGGATTAGCACTGAGAAAAGACCATTAGATCTGGAAATTAAAAGATTGTCCACCCCCAGTTTCTACTACCAATGTAACTTATCTTAGCCTCAGTTCCCCCATCTATAAAATGAAGGGTTGAACTGGATGATTTACAACATTACTTGCAGCTCCAAAATTCTAAGTACCATCTCCTAAGTCTCCTTCCCATCCTTAAAATTCTTTCCAATTCTAAAATACAATTACCTAATTTTGTTTCTTGTTTAAACATGATGACACACAGGAGAATAATAATAAACAACCCAAGAACAATCCTAAGACAAAGATAAAGTCATTTTATGTGTAAGTGAAATAAGCAATTATCTACAAGGTATGATCTGAGGGTTTCCTTATAAAAGAAATGCCTACCTCACTAGCTTGGTGCCCAGAATTCCAACATTAAAAGATTAATTACTTTGGATTACATTACTTTTTCCATAGCTATTGTCATTAATGCCCTAGGGTGAAGAGATTTTCAAAATTGCCCCACTTTGCTTTGTTATATTTATCTATGTAAGAGAATGAAAGCTCTTTGAGGAGGAAAGCTATTTTTAAAATCTTTGGACCCTAGTGTCTAACACAATACATTATCCATCCTGGGGACTTAATAATATTTGTTTAAATTAACTGAATTGTCCTCTGGGACCCCAAGCTGAAATTTCATTGGAATTAAATGGAATGGAGAGTTTGGCCCTTAGAGAGCAGGTCTGTTGCAATAGACAATGCAATTATGAGCCCTAAAAACAACAACAACAACAAAAAACCTCTCAGAACAGCAGGAAGGCACTAGACAGCTCAGAAGGAGAAAAAACAGAACTAAGAGTAGTGACAGGAGAACAGAAGTGAAAGAAGGGGGTTTGGGGGTAGGAATGTGTGTGCCGGAGACAAACTTTAACTATTTCACTTCACTGCTGATAAAAACTAAAATAAAATAAGGCAATAAACATGCAGCACAACTTTCTGCACGTGCTCAGTGTGCACAAAGTATGAGATGCTAAGTGTTGGGACCTATTCTTGTAGTTGTGGGTCTATGGTTCATAGGACAGACAGCTCAGTTGCAGAATATTACACCTGAATTTCAGTTAAAATCGAACTATACCAAATCAACTCATTTTGAACAAGAGGTTTTTCCATGGTTTAAAAAAAACAAATTGCATAAGTCTGGAATTTGGAGTACATTGTAGAGGCTGGAAGATTAGCCAGAAGATAGATAGGACAGCAATGATTTTGACTGGATAAATGCTGATTACACTGATAGTGTCATAATCCTATTTCAAATGCATCAACTCCTCTCCTAAACTGAGCATCTAGAGGCAGAACACCACCTCGGGGAGCAAATAGTGCAAGCAAGGACAACTCGAAATTCTGATTAGGGAGCCGAATAGGGGAGTAAACAGGGAATTTCAGATTCTCGAGTATATATGAGGTGTGTACACAAAATGAATAACCTGAGACCAAAACTAGGCTAGTGCTTTGAGGCTAGAACTATCTACTTCTATGTTCATTAATGGATGGCCACTTAATATAATTTATCATCATAAGTATGGTTAAACTTATTTGTGACAGAGAAAAGTACTGACAGGAAATGACAGATGACTACCTGCCTGCTCTGCCTTCTCTTTCCCACTTCCTTCACTTGCTGTGAAGTTCTGGGAGGAAAGCAAGAAACAATCTGAGTTAATCTGAACATATACAATCTGAGCATGTACAAAGTCAATTGTCTCTTGGGGAAATGATGCCAATTAATGCAAGCCAGTTAGAAAAACCTCAGCAGGCGTGGTGACCCATACTTGTAGTCTCTGTCTGCTAAAAGGCTGGCTGAGAGTTTGGGAGTTCTGAGTTGAAGTAAGGCCAAAGCCTGTTGGGTGGCCATACTAAATCCTGCACCAATATGATGAGTGGCCAGAAGCAGAGGACCACTAGGCTACCTAAGGACAGACCTTCTGGCACAGGTCAGAAAATGGAGCAGAGCAAAGATTCCATGCTGATCAGCACTGGAATTGATCTGTAAGTGAATACTATATTGTTGACAAGATAAAGAGACCCAGTCAACCAAAAATAAAAGGGCGGGAGGGGAGAGGAAACTCTATACATAAATACACAAACAGATACTAGATAGACAGAAAAAACATATAGATAGACAGACAGACAGACAGACAGACAGACAGATAGATAGATAGATAGATAGATAGATAGATAGATAGATAGATAGAAAAATAGGAAGATGCAGGTTTTTGGCTTTTGTAGATTTTTTCAGGTGGTAATTTTTTTTAAGATTCTACATATACATTTCTATTAAACATATTTTCACACTCTGTAAGGAAGAATTAGAACCAATAGGAGGAACTACAAGAAAGAAGAAACAAAACAGAAGGGGGAAAAAAGCGCAAACAGTATGCTTTGATCTACATTCAAACTCCATAGTTCTTTCTCTGGATGTGGACAGCATTTTCCATCATGAGACTTTCAGAGATATCTTAGATCCTCGTATTGCTGGGAAGGGTTAAGTTTATCAATATTAGTCATCACACAACGTGGCTCTTGCTATGTGCAATGTTCTCCTGGTTCTGCTCACTTCACTCAGCATCAGTCCATCCAAGTCTTTCCAGGTTTTTCTAAAGTCCACCTGCTCATCAGTTCTCATAGCACAATAGTATACATTCATATACCACAACCTGTTCAGCCACTCCCCAACTGATGGGCATCTCCTCAATTTCCAGTTCTTTGCCACCACAGATACAGCTGCTGTACATATTTTTGTACATGTGGGTCCTTTTCCCATTTGTATGATCTCTTTGGGATATAGCCCTAGAAGTGCTATTGCTGGGTCAAAGCACATTTTTATTGCCTATTGGGCATAGTTCCAAATTGCTCTCCAAAATGGTTAGATCATTTCACAACTCCACCAACAATGCATTAGTGTTCCAATTTTCCCACATCTTCTCCAGCATCTATCATTTTCCTGTTTTGTCATATTGGCCAATCTGATATGTGTGATGTGGTACCTAAGAGTTGTTTTGATTTGCATTTCTCTAATCAATAGTGATTTAGAGCTTTTCTAGAATTTTTGAAGATATTCTGGCTGGATTTTTTTTCCCTTACAAGTATCAATAAAAGAGTTATTCTGGCAAAACAGACCAACATAATTTAGGCACTGATTACACTTGTTAATGAATAAGTACTTTCAACTTCATAGACTGAAGAACCAAAAAAGTAACATTCTAGAACTGAAATAAGTCAAACTGTTTTCGACAAACAAAATCAAGGTTCCATCAAATTGACAATTAAATTCATTTGGGGAGGGGGAAGGAAGAAGTGGCTGGGAGAGGCCCTTCTCAACTTGATGCAATTACTGGACATGGCTCTTTATCTGAAAAGCACCTCCCATGGAGGCAGACATGACACTGCTTTCTTGCTGAGGGAACATTCAGAAACCCTGAGGTTGGGTTCCACTCCATTATGTAAAAAAGCAAGCTGCTTGTTAAGCGTTCCTTCACAAGGACTCTCTCTGGCTTTTCCTTCGTACCTTCTTCCAAGATGACAGGCAGGGAGTGAGATTTTTCTCTTCCACATCTCCCACCAGTAGTAGTAACAACTTAAAGCAAAAGTCCACGGAAATGGAAGACATGCTGGCACCCATACCAAGAGAGAAATTTAAGGTAATTACTTCCTACCACCAATATCTCTTATAGAGGGGATTTTTCAAATTCCCCAGGCAGTATGATGCCAGAATCTAGCCATGTGGCCAGAAACAAGAGATTTCCTGAGAGGTACAGACCTTGACAATTGCCTCATGAGTAACCTCAAGCTCAAGGGTCCTTGAGTTTGATAGTTCCGTCTGTAGACCTTAGAAAGCAAGATTCCCCATTGCTGCAGACTCCTTGGAGAAAGAGGAGATTAGCACTATTGACATCCATCTCTTCTTTTGAGACTAGAATCCAAACTCTTCCTTTCTGGAATCCTTTCCTGATTAAATACACCCCACTGTGTTCACTGATTTTCTCTATGTCCTCTAAGCACTTGTGTATCTAGGCTGTATTGTCATTTTGGCATTACTGATACAGTGCATGATAATCATTCCCATTTAAATGAATTCCATTTTACCAGCACTTGCTACCTACTTTGGGTCATACACTATCATCATTTTACATGTTTAAAGGTACAGCCTTTATCATTGGACTGTAAGCACCTTGAAGGCAGAATGCATGTATATGTGCGTGTTATTAAAACATATTTCCTCCAATAGATACAACTATTGCAAACAGTTGCATGATTTAATGCCTGTCTGATGAAAGAAAAATGCTATGAATGACAGGAGTTGAGGCAGTGCTGTTTTGGGTGGAAGAAGCAGGATGGGGCAATAGGGGGCAGTGAGATTTATAGGGGGAATATACTCTACTTGGCCACTGACCAACCTACTTACTACTTGCATTTCATTTTTTTCACCCATTCATTCATTCAACAACCATTTATTATGTATCTAATGTATGCAGTGCCCAGGGCTAAGTACTTAGAGAAATACAAAGTATAAATATGATGATTCCTGCCCTCAAAGAGCTTGTCTGCCAAGTAAATACTCTGTACAAAGTAGGCAGTCAATAGATGCTTATGTTAACACTCATACAAATTCTTTTCACACCAAATATAAATATTTTGCAAACAAGAAATCGACTTTTTGGTTTCCATCGTACCATATATTTCCTCTGTCAAAGTATTTTCATCAAAGAAACTGCCATATTAGACACTCAAATTCCCATTCAACCAAGCCAGAGTTTAGTGCTTCCATTGGCTTATTTATTGACCTTTCCTTTCTAATCATGGCCCTTTATACAGTCAGATAACTGCTGATATGCAAACATAAAAATGTATATACCCAGGGAAACCATACTTAAACCGATAAAGGTAGCATTGACAACTTCAGACTGAACTGTATTCTAGAAATATATCATGGTGCCTAAAGTAATTGCTTTCCTATGACTGATTACTCAAGATTTTTTTAAGCTTATATGTAAATATATCCCTTTGCTTCTACCAGTAATGATACCATTTTCAGTAATGTTTCATCTCTCTGGAAGTAATTCTAGCATCAATTCACATTCACATGAAAGTTCTTGCTTTTTAAAAGATAGTGATGTAAAGCAGAGGTGAAATACTCGGGGCCTATATCTGCAAGAACCAGCAAAACTTCTGCCTGAACCAGGTTAAAAGGTAAGGGAAATAATAATAAAATAATTATAATAGCTAAGACTTATATAACACTTACCATATGTCAGGTACTGTGCTAAGCACTTTACACTTATTACTTCATTTGATCCACACAACAAGCCTGGGAGGTAGGTGCTATTATTATCTCCACTTTACAGATGAGGAAACTGAGGCTAAGTCACACAGCTACTGAGTTTGTCTAAGTATGGATTTTAATTCATCTCCCTGAATCTAGGCCTGGCACTTAATAATGTTTAAATGTTTAACAAAATAACCAAAAAAAAAAACCCCAACATAGATAACATTAACTTGTGTTTTTCTAAGTCAATACGCTGCCCCTCGGGATAAATTTCTGTTTGAGTTTGACATCACTGATGCAAAGAATCTTTTTTTCCTAAAACCAACTCTTCCTGATGTATAGCTTCGTTATGGCTTTTTTAAGTTTTTAACGTATGTATTTCATTTCAAGGTTCCTACTAGCCCTCACCCTCATGCTACACAGATACACATGCTTGCTCTAAATGGACAGTAATTAGCAAAATAGAAGATTGCGCTGCTTAATTTCTTAGAACAAATCTATCCTATGTTCTGGGATAGCTGCTAGAATGGGGCAAGCCAACCTTCAAAGCAAATCAGTATGGAAAAGACAATGCTACGAAGGTATAATGATGATAAATTCCATTTAGGGAGTACTTCAAGGCTTACAAAAGCACTTTCCTCCTAACTCTGTGAGGTAGTACAATTATTATTATTATTTCTATTTTATTTTTACTGAAGCTCTGAGATTTGTGTACTTTCCAACAATGATAATAGCAAACATTTATATAGCCCTTACTACGTTCTAGGCACTTTATAATTATTAATTCATTTGAGCCTCACAACAACCCTAGAAGGTAGGTGCCATTATTATCCCCATTTTACAGATGGGAAAACTGAGGCAAAGAGAGGTTAAGTGACTTGCCCAGGGTAACACAGCTAGTAAGTGTCTGAGGTTGAACTTGAACTCAGGTCTTCCAGACTTCAGGACCATGTTTATCCACTTAGCTACCTGCTAGGCCAACCATGAACCCTGAGGAAAGGCTGCTGGGGCAAGGCCAGGAAACTTCCTTCAGCCACATAATATCAGAGCTGATATTCAACCCCGGTGTCTTGACTCGAAGTCAAATGTACTTTCCAATACATCATGCTACTGCTTATAGTGACATAACATAATGGCAAATTTTGATGAGCAAAGTAAATTATATAATCAGACAGCAGAAAATCTCAGTATCACTTCAAAGAAAATTCATACTCGGAGAAATGGGGAATGCAGAGCATGATAGAGAGAACTCATAACTTATACTTATTGCATGAATTCCACTTTTAGAGGTCCTTAAAGGAATATTGAAGATCTTTAATAGAAACAATTAATGTGCTCAATCCATTATTCTTCCTTGGAAACAACCTTAGTTTTCAAAAGATGTTTTAAATCTTTCATTAAAAATATAACATAAGGACTTCCTGGAAGACAGCAGAGTACAGAGAAGTCAAGTGAGTTGGCTTTGTCCTTAACGATACTTAAAGATGTAAAATTGAGGCCCAGTTCCCTTACTGTTCCACAGAAAAGACAAGGAAAAAACCAGAGAAGTGGGGGGAAAACTTTTGGGAAAATAAAGGAAAAACTAAGCAAGTCCACAAAAGCTGCTCTTGAACATCCCTGCCCCACTGCCCTAGGGGGTGAGCTCACACTGACTCACCAACTTCAGAAGTTCCTCTAGCTCCCTGATCCCAAATCCCAGATGAGCATCTTCTGCCTTCCTTTACCAGGGGTGGGGAACCTGCTGCCTCAAGGCCACATGTAGCCTTCTAGGTCCTCAAGTGTGGCCCTTTAACTGAATCCAAACTTCACAGAACAAATCCCTTTAATAGAAGGATTTATTCTGTAAAACTTGGACTCAGTCAAAAGACAGCACCTGAGGACCTAAAAGGCTACATGTGGCCTCGAGGCAGCAGGTTCCCCAATCCTGCAGAAACCAACTCCAATGGCTTCCTACTGCCTCTAGAATAAAATTAAAACGCCTCTGTTTTGTTTTTAAAGCCTTCCACAAACTGACTCCAATCTACTTTTACAGGTTTATTGGATACTACTTCTCCCACACTCTGCAAAACAGTAAAATCGGCCTCTCCGTTGCTCACACCCAACATATGTCCCAGGTCTGTGCCTTTGGACCTACTGTCTCAGAGTCCCTCTCTTCCTTAAAGAGGCAGCTCAACCTTCTGCTCGAAGCCTTTTTTTGGTTCCCCCCACCCCAATTGCTAGTACCCTCCCTCCCAAACTACTTTGTATTTAACTGATATCTATCTACATCCTTTACATATATTTGTATTTATTAACTTCATATTTATGCTATATGTATATGTTCTTGTTACCTCTGAAATTAGAATGTAAGTTCAAGTAATGATCACTTCATTTTTTTGTACTTGCATCCCCAGCATTTAGCACAATGTTTAGCACATATAAATATTTGTTGATTGATACTCAGCTCCCTAATGTGTGGCAGGTACTGTGCTAGGTGCTGGAGATGTAAGTACAAAAGAATAAAAGAATCATTACTTTCATTCTAATGACATGACCAATACAACACAAATTTGTTTTGTTACATTTGGCAAAAAGAGGAGGGGGGGAAGGGTAAGGGAGTGATGAATGATTTTTAAAAAGAGCATTAATAAAATATGCACAAATATTTATTTAACAGAGAATAAAGTTCAAAAAGGAACTGAGTCAGGCTTGGCAATATTGGCACTACCCAAATAAATTTAATATAGATTTTTTAAAACTATGTGTAAGGTTCAAAGTTTCATATTTAATACTTTTTTGGCCTTTGTAGGTAGAAATGTTTGTTAATAGTTTTCTAGTTTATAATTTTTAAAAAGTATACAAGTATATAAGTTGAAAGAATATTCCTGCCTCATATAATTTTAAGTTATTTTCAAACCACTTAAAATGTAATTCTAAATCTGTCATTTTGGTGAAATTATTTTAATATTTTTATTTTAGGAAGCCTATTTTACTTGCTACAAAATTTCTCCCTATTTTAAGATTTAATAAACTGTGAAGCAGTTTATTAACTAGTTTTGTCCTGTTTTTTATAGTATTTTGTCATGACCATTATTTATCAAATGAATGAGGACAACATCCTCCTCCTGACCCAGGTTCATAACTTTGAAATCATCCTTAACTCATCTCTCTCCTTCTCTTTTTCTCTCCCTCTTCCTCTCCTCTTGTATGCAATTAGTTGCCAAGTCTCCTTGACTGTACTCCCAATTTCTGCTAGGTAGTTCAGCAGATAGAGAATTGGGCCTGAAGCCAAGGAGAAGGAGTTCAAATTCTGCCACAAATACTTTTTAACTGTGTGACCCTAGGCAAGTCATTTAACCTCTGCTTCCTCTTCTGTAAAATGGGGAGAATGAGAGCACCAACTTTCCAGAGTGCTGTGAAGCTCAAATGAGATAGCAGTTGTAAAGTGCACACAGTAAGCACTACACCTTAGTTATTATGATTACTTATCCTGTTTCCCCATTGCCTAACTGCACCTACCTTCCACGGATTGTTCTGGGGGTAAACATTGGCACTACCTCTTGCTATCTCTGACATCTTAAGTCTCTGCCCCGTAGTTCTGGCTTCATCCCTGCCCCCCCACCCCCACTCCGCTGCCCATGGACTGGCCTCCTAATGGGTCAGGTCTCTCCGCAGCCCATTGCCTTTAGGACAGAAACCTCCTAGGCCTCGGGCCTCCCCACCACCACCTTTCCAGGCCTATCGGATTCCATTCACCTTCGGTGCCCGCCTGGGAGAGGGCCCTCCCGGCCTGCGCCTCGGCCTTGGCACGAGGCTGCCCGGGCCCGGAGTCGCAGAGGCCTTCTCTTCCTTACCGGCTCAGCTCGGCCATCCCTCCCCCGGGAAGCCTGCTGTGACCACCCCTCCTCCACCCCCCCCCACTGGGGGGCACGTACATAAGTTCTTAGGGTTCTCTCGCGCCTCACTGCACCGCCCCCTCCCCACCCCCAATGGAACGGCAGCTTCTGGAACGGCAGCTTCTAGAAGGCAGCCACAGCCATGCTTTTGTTTTTGGGTGGCCCGCGCCTAGGCCTGCGGCCCTACACACAAACATGGAAGATAAGAAAAAAGGCAGATCGGGGTTGGGCATTATCAGGATCCTCTGGAGCCCCCCATCGCGACCCAAACAGAGCGACACCAGCAGAACCCTGCGACCCCGGCCCCGCCCCTCTGGGGACTGGCCTACGGATATGGCGGCAGAGCGGCGCCGACGCGGGGTGCCTTCCTGGCTACCGTCGCTGTCACCGCCCACTTTCCTTTCCCCCCCGCGTTCCCTTTCACTTCCGGAGTCCTGCTGGGGCCGCTGGTTTTTTAACAACATCCCGTTTTCGGCTGGGGCTAAGCGGCGGCGGCGGCGGCGGCGGCGGCGGCGGCGGCGGCGGCGGCGGCAACGGCAACGGCAACGGCAACGGCAACGGCAACGGCAACGGCAACGGCAACGGCAACGGGAGCTTCTCCAAAAGGACCCCTGTGTGGGCCTTGCCCGTCGGCTTCCTCGCCGACTCTCCTCAGGCTCGACGCCCCTTCCCGGGCCGGGCCGAGCCAAGTCGGGCTGGGAGTGAGGTGAGGTGAGGGGTGAGGTGAGGGGGGGAGCCCGGCCCCCGTCGCCATGGCCAGTAACTCGCAGCCCCAGCAGCCTCCGGCGCCGCCGCCTCCTCCGCCCCAGCCCCAGCCGCCGCCGCCGCCCGTCCCGGGCCCGGGAGCCGGGACCGGAGCTGGAAGCGGCCCGGGCCCAGGAAGCGGGAGCGGAGCTGCAGCTGCAGCCATAGCCGGCGGCGGCGGCGGCGGAAAAGCCGCAGGTGGAGGAGGAGGCGGCGGCGGCGCGGGAGACCCTCAGCTCGTAGCCATGATTGTCAATCACCTCAAGAGTCAGGGGCTCTTCGACCAGTTCCGCAGGGACTGCCTGGCCGACGTGGACACCAAGGTGCGGGCCGCGGGGGGCGCCCGGAGAGCAGCGGGGTTGGAGGGGACGGGGAGGGCCCGGTTGAGGGCCCGGCCTTCGAGGCACGGTGTGGACGCAGGGCCTCAACTGCCCCGAAGGCGGTCCCCGAGGTCGTGGGGGAGAGAGTGGAAGGGCGGGGGAAGGATGTAGTCCGGACGTTTGTTCGGGATATGGAGGGGAGATGCCCAGGCCCGAATGGGAGGAGGCTTCAGGGTTCAAAGGGAAATTGGGGCGAAGGTATTGACTGCACGCCGTTGTGGAAAGGAACTCTCGATCAGACTGTTAGTCTGCTTAAAACGCATTGCAAACTTGACGTGCTCTGTGAATGTAACTGTTAACTATCATTTGGAATCTGGAGTTGTGGTTCAAGTTCTGGTTCTGCTGCTGATTACTTTGCGTCTCTTTCTCTGGGTTTTCTAGGAGGTGAAATAAGATTGGATTTCTAATCTCCAGGGTTTTTGTTTTGTTTTTTAATAATCAAGACCCGGTCATGAGTTGAAGGTGCAGGGACGTGAGGGGTGGGATTGGGACCAAGCAAAAAGGGGGAACTGACAGGTGGGTTGACAGGAAGATAAATCCTAGTGTTGCTTGTTTGAAAATGAAGCTAGGCTTAAACAAGGAAGGATATTTAAGCTTTGACAAGGACCTTAGAGACCATCTCCAGAGGTTCTCGGACCTTTTTTTGTAGAACAGGGGTTCTTAATTTGAGGTTAATGTTTTGAGAATTGTTATTTCAATATAATCGTTTTCTTTGTAATCCTGTGTATTTATTTTTTGTATTTAAAAACATTCTGAGAATGAGTCCTTGGGTTTCACCAGATGACCAGAGGAGTCCATGACCAAAAAAAGATTAAGAATCCTTGTTTAAGAGTACTGGATGTTTTGGTCCGCCGAGGAAAAACATTTTTATTAATGATTTTTTTTTAAAGTGTGGTTGTTCAGATTTGGAGTTTTGGCTTTTTGTTGTACACTTGTGGAATGAGGTTGTTCCCAAGGCATCTTGAGATTTTTTGTTTTTGTTTTTCTAAATAATTTTTTTTTCTAGAGCTCAGATAGTTACAATGAATTTTTTCTTACCTGCTGCTCAGGGTAATTGGGCTGATTTCCCAAGTCTAAAGTCTAACCCCTGGGAAAGCTCCTATTAAAAATCTGAGAAATGCTTTCCTACATAAGAATTGTGATAATGAGTCCACCATCTTTAGTAAATTACTCTACATACCAAAAATAGAACCTTTCATTAAAGTTTTTCTAAAGCTCATCTAAAATATAAGACAAGACCTGAGTTCAAATCCTAACTGACACATACTGGCCATGTGACCTTGGGTAAGTCACTTGTTGATCCCCATTTATAGAGTAAATTTCTAAGTCAGCATTCCCTGTATTGAAATTCTCTGTATAGAAATCTTTGAGACATCTTTAATAATCACCACCATCCTGCTGCCACTATGTTGGTACAAGCCTTCATCACCTCATACCTGTCTCATATTGACCTTTTGATTGGTCACCCTGCCTTAAGCCTGTAGTCACTCCAATCCATCCTCCAGTCAGTTGTCAAAGTGATGTTAAAGTTCAGGTCTGACTATTATCATTTTGCCACTACCATCCCCTCCCCATCTTCCCAACCCCATCACCTCCATGTTCAAATGTAAAATCTTCTGACTTCTAAAGCCCTTCATGACGTGGTCCCTTCTTACCTTTCCAGTCTTATGCCTTATGCCCTTCCTTGTACTGTACAATTCATTAACACTGGTTTCCTTGCTGTTCCTCAGACAAGATACTCCATCTCCATACTCTGCATTTTCCCTAGCTGTCCCTTATGCTTGGAATTCACTCCCACCTCATCTCCATCCCCTGGCTTGCCTGGCTTCTTTCAGAATGCAGCTTAAACCCCGCTTTGTTCAAGAAGTCTTTCCTGATCCCTTTTAAGGCCTTCCTTCTGTGATTACCCCCAACTTATCTTGTACATATCTTATTTATACATGGTTTTTTCTATGTTGTCTCCCCCATTGGCTTATGAGCTCCTTTTGCTTTTCTCTGTATTGCCCAGGGCTTAGCACAGTTCCTGGCATGTAGTAGGTGCTTAATAAATGTATCTTGACCTTTTTTTAGTCGTTGTCAAGGCAATCCCTAAATAATTTTCCTCTATTCATTGTTCCCTCTTGCCATTTTGTGGCTATCCTGTTCAGAGTAGAGACATCCAACTTTAGGATGACAGAATTGGACTGTAAGCAGAAGTAAATAACTGGTAGTAATAATTTTGAAGTCTGTATCCCAAATGAATAACTTCATAAAAAATTATAATGGAATTTTAGAGTTGGGAGGGACCCTAATTGGTCATCTTTGACAGCCTTCCCAATTCCTTAAGGGAAAGTCTTCCTACTAGGTAGTTTGTAGAATCTGTTAAGCCTCTCTAGAGCCCTTTGGTTTTTTATCTTTCTTTTCTTTTTGTATATGTGTCTTTACTTCTGTGACTTTCTGTGGCTGTCTTATCTTTTTCCCCTTCACTGGTTCCTTTCCTCTCTCTCCTTTCTCTATCATAATTTGCTACAATATAGAATTGACGTATATTTTAAAATATTTTCCATATTTATTTAACAATATTTTGTCTCCTTTACTAAATACACAAATCAAATGAGTTAGCCTTTTAGTATAAGGTCTTAGGGAAAGATAAATTTTAAGTAGCTTTTATTTTCATGTGGCTTTGGATAGATCTTTTTCCTTCCTATGGGTCGGTGTTCTTGAGTAGGAAAAAAATCCCTTACCCCTGCTCAAGAAGTTTTTCTAAAATTTTATTATATGAACATATTCATATAATCTTTAGTGAACAGAGCAGCAGGAGAAATGCTCGTATAACTGTAAGCTATCACATTCAATCCAGCATTCACACCAGTAACAGGATTTTCACTTTGTTTTAATACTTCTGTTCATTCACTCTGTGGTCCATTCAGACTGCCTTCTTGCTGTCCTTCACACAGGACACTCTATCCTCTGTCTCAGTGCTTTTGTACAGGCTGTCCCTCATACTTTCAATGTACTTCCTCCTCACCTCTTAGAAACTTGAGTTTCCATCAAAGCTCAGCTCATTACATTCGACATGAAACCTCCCCTGTTGAACCATCACCAAGCTGCTAGTGCCTTACCCTCAAAATTATTTTATAACTGTGTTATATATGTTTACCCATGTCCAAACCTTCAATAGAATGTAAACTTCTAGAGACTGTTTCCTTTTTGTCTTTGTATCCCCAATGCCTAACACAGTGTCTGTCACATAGTAAGTATTTAATAAATGCCTGTTGATTGATTTTAACAAGCATTTATTAAATATTTATGTATGGAGAACTGTTCTAGAACTGGCAGGCTGACTGAGTTGCAAGGAAGACAGGTACAGACTGAACAGTAAATGTAGGTTCAGTACTCTGAACTATTCTAGAGGTCTGAAGATTGTCTTAAGAAGGCTAATTTGGGGGCTTTGGTGATCTTATGTGCTTAGGGAGACATTCTCATTTTCTCAGACTAATTCAGCCTTCTCTTCCTCCCTTAACCTGCCTCAGATGAACTAGATATCCTTTGAAACTAACCCATCTTGTGGAAGATCCTACTGATTAGGAATTGAAGTGGGTTCAAATGGAGATACGCACACTTTACAAGACCCACATTGCTTGGATAGTTCTAATATTTCAACTGTTCTGGTATTTGGCATGGGTATTGACACTGAATAATAGGAGAAATCAACCCACTCCAGCACTTTGCCCTGAAACAACCAGTGAACAAGTAATGGTGTGGAATGGTACTCCTGTGTAGTGAAGTAGAATAAGCTTTTTGATACATTTAATAATTAAATCAGGTCTCTGCTCAGTTTGATTATAGTCTTGATTTGGCAGATCAGACACAGCTATCAGGGAAGAAGAGAAATATTCAAAGGGAATTACTATCAATAACCTTTAAATTTAAAACAAGCAATAGTTAAACACAAAGAATACCTTTATTATTAAAAAAAAAAAAGTCGTGCCATTAAATTAATTACTTGCATTTGGGCAGCAGGTAGGACAGTGAGGTAGCTTTGGATAGACTTTTCACTGAAAGTAAGAATTGGAAAATGACAGGTTAGTTCAAAGTTTAACAAAGGGAATGTTGCTTTGACCAAACGGAGTAAAAACGTTTAAATTTACTCCCAAAGGTAATTTGAAGTAGCAGGCATGATTGAAACTAGTATTCGGCAATGGAAATGAAGCATTTTGAATTGAGTGGAATAGAGTTTTGCAATATGGTATAGAAAAGAAGTAATTTTAATCCTCCTTTTTTGGAATCATCTAGTGTATGCATAGCACATTATGTTCTAGTTTCATTCTGTATGTATGTTTTAGATCTGTTTCTTGTATATAGCATATTATTAGGTTTTGTTTTCTTACCCATTTGGCAGTTTGCTTGCTTTATTGGATTGTTTAATTCATTCATATTTAAGGGTACCATTACAGGGCTCCTTAATTTCCTCTATTTCTCTATTTTTAAAAAATTATCTTAACCTATGGAGATGACGTTTATAATTGTTGCAAAGGATTGGGGTAGTATCTCACATTGATTTGGATTATCAGAAGAAATCCTTTCTCCTTGGGAGGAGTAGTAGTGAAAAAGATTTTGATAGTGATTTCCTGTGAAGAAACTCTTTGCTGAGGCAAATTGGCAGTTATTTTGAATTTAAAGTTAGAGAGTTGTCTGTTGGCAGCAAGTCGACTCTGGTCACTAGCTAGTTTATGTCAGAGGAAGAACTTGAACCTAGGTAATCTTGACTACAAAACTGGCCCTCTATCTACTTCTCCATGCCTCTGCAAAAATTGCAGAGATAAAAGAATTATAAAAGAATAAAAAAAATTCATACTTAATTTTAAGTAGGTATCATATATCTGAAAGCTATCTAAAATAGAATTTCAGTGAAAGAAATTAGTAGCAAAGATCCATTAATTAGCCAGATTGAACCCTTAATTAGCCCGGTAGAATGAAGTTGGGAAAATAATAAGTGCCTCAAATTAAGCAAATATTTAAACTGTCTACTGGGTATTTCCATTTGAACTTCTTCCTATATAACATATAACATGTCAGAAACCAACCTCATCATTCTCTTCAAACCAGACTCTTCTGACTTAGCTAATTCTGCTCATGACCCCATCATTCTCTCAAGTTACCAAGGCTCCAGAGCTCTGAGGTATCTTTAACTACCCTCCTCCCTGACTCCCTGCTACATGCACACATATAGTTTCAAGTCCTACTTCCTCCATATTGCTCACATTTCTCCTTTCCTTTCTGTTACCCCTGGTGCTACCCTATTTCAGGCATTCCTTGCCTCCTGTCTGGACTGTTAATAGCCTTCCAAGTGATCTCTCCACTTCTGGTCTTCACTCTTTTTTTTTCTCTCTCTCATACTATTTTTCAAGGCATAGGCTTATTCTTTGCCCTGAAGAATGGTGGCATATTATGAGATGCCTATGCGTGTGATTGATTGCAAATGTAAATTCTCACTGATTCTCAGGGTACTTGTTCTTGTACATGCAGTTGGAAGTTTTAAGTTTCATAGAACTCACTACACTTGGCAGAACTTGCTTGGTACATTGGAATGCTGTTTGAAGACCACTGCTCTATCACATCAAGTTCATCCTTCATGCTTCGCACAACTGGATACTTAGATTAGTTATTCAAAAATAAAACTATTATCCTATCATTCCCCTGCTTAAAAATCTATCATGGCTTTTTCTTTCTTGCCTTTGTAGTTAAAAAAAAAAGACTGATAAAGAAAAGTGACCTTTAGAATTGAGGGGTGTAGCTTGGAATAAAATTCAAACCCTTTGGTGTAACATTCTAAGCCCCCTAAATCTTAACATTTCTTTCCAGTTTTCTCTGAGTTATTCACATCCCTGGATATACCCTGTTCTTTCCTCTGACAGTTTGTTTATGCTTTTCTCTCTGCCTGGAATGCTCTCCCTCAATGTCTGTCTTTTAAATTCCTTTTCTATCCTTCTCTGAATTCCCATAGCAGTTTGTACCTATTTTTGATATTTGTAACATTCTACCCAGTATTGTAAAATTTGTATGTCTGTCTTATCTCCCCTACTGTATTGTAAGTTCCTTAGTGGTAGGGGCCATTTCTTGCTCATTTTTTATCCTTTATATTGTCTTCTGCATTGTAAGTAAGTGTTCAATAAATATCTACTGAATAAATGAGTTGCTCTGACATGGAGTAACAGTCTCCTGGAATTTTTTTATTATTAATAATATAGTCTTAGGAATCATTTGTTGTTAAAGATGTTTGAATTCCTGATAACATCAGTTTTAATATTGTGTACCATTTATGATTTTCTTTCTAGCCTGCCTATCAGAATCTGAGACAACGTGTGGACAACTTTGTTTCAAATCATTTAGCAACTCATACATGGAGTCCCCACCTCAATAAGAACCAGTTAAGAAACAATATTAGACAGCAAGTTCTCAAGTAAGTGTCAGAATTGTTTAAAAAAATAGTTCACATGCCGATTTTAAAATGTCACAACCTACTTTTACTTTAACATAGTTACACTGCTCAGAAAAGTTTGTTTACCAAATGATGTTAGCATTTTATCAAGTTCTAGAAGCTAATGTCATATGACAGCATAATTTTAGCAGTGTTCTACATTCACTTTTAACATTCTTTTCCTAAACTGGAACAGTCTGCTTTTTTTTTTCTATAGACCGTACTGGCATAACTAGAGGAGGAGAGTAGTTCTAATGGGGGAAATGATATTTCAGTAAGTCAGTCAACTAGTTATTAAGCACCTACTATGTACCAGGAACTGTGCTAAACATTGGAGATACAAGTACGGCAAAAGACAGTCCCTGCTCTCAAGGAGGTCATAGTCTTTTAATGTAATTTAGTCCATTTGATTAATTTTTTAATTAAAAAATAGATATTTTTATTTAATTCAACAAGCATATATTAAGTGCCTACTATAAAATGGGTACACACTAGAGAAGGAAATGGCAAATCACTCCAGTATCTTTGCCAAGAAAACCCATGGACAACATCCATAGGGTCACATAGAGTTGGACAAGACTAAACAACAGGGGGCAGCTAGGTGGCACAGTGGATAGTGCATCGGCCCTGAAGTCAGGAGGACCTGAGTTCAAATTAGGCCTCAGACCAAACACATGACACTTACTAGCTGTGTGACCCTGGGCAAGTCACCTAACCCCAGTTGCCTTAAAAAAAAAAAGACTAACAACAATAACAACAATCGCATGCAAGGCACTGCTAAATACCAGAGAAACAAATGAAAATTGGTAATCCTACTCAAGGAGGATTATATTCTACTAAAGGGGAACCATAGTCTTAATACAAAGTACGACATTGTGGGAACAAAAATGAGAACTAGACAAGTGGTTTATCCAAAAATTTGTGGTGAAAGAGCATTAGTAGAACCTTCTACACAGATATTTATTTGTCGAAAAACTTTGGAGGCTCAGGTTGAGAGGAAGAAACTTATGTTCAAATACCTTCATAAGATTTTTAATCTTTATTTTGTCTTATTCTGAAATTTGTATTATTCATGGGTTTCATTACAAAGCTGTTAGTATAGCATTCTTTTATTCTTTTTTACCTCAAAGAGCAGTAGTTTAAGAAAAAGGTATATCCATGGTATTTCATGCTCTTGACCATTTAGCCTCAAATTTTTTTTTCAAATCATTCTGATTTCTGACGGGGGAGGGAGGGAGAGAACAAAAATAAAAATCTTATAAGACATTCTAAGGCATTGTATTTAAGAAAAAGTATACTGATGATGTTTTGGCTTTTTTTCCACAGAAATCATTTCCCAACAAAGTACTTTACAAAATATGTTCCTCAAAAATAATTAAGCAAACTGCTTTATAATAGGGCTTATAGCACATCCATTGTAATGCATTTCAATGCTAGGTAGACATGTTAAGAGAGACAGCTTAGGGTAGTGGAGAAAGTACTAGAAGTCCTACCTGTAATACTTATTAGCTGACATAACATCTCTGCGCTTTGAACTGTAAAGAATTATATACTGACTTAGAGCAAAGTTGTGACCTTCCTTGGTAGAAATAACACTACATTTACAGAATCACAATTCATTAATATATTGATGTATGTTGAAGCTCATCTTGCTTATTAAATGGGTTTAAAGTCTCAGGTGAAAAGTCACATGAGCTTTGGTCCTAGCATTTCAAAAGGATTTTGAAAAAACTAAAGTGTCCAGAAAACATGCAAAAAAAAATTATTCTGGTAAGATATATACTTCAACCTTTGAACCTAATGTTCAGGGAGTTTTTTATTTTTAAAGAAAGGACAGTGGGATGACTTAATAGCTGTTGAGCAAAAAATGATTATGAAAGTTATCCATCTCCTTATAGAACCAAACAAGAATATGAGTTTAAATTGAATTGAGAATTTCTGGTTAGGTGTCCAAAAGAAGGACTTATAACATTAAGGACTATAAAATTAAACATTGGAATAGGCTACTCAGGAACATTATAAAATCTTTATCCGTGAAGAAACAACCTAACTATGTCAGTTTAATAGGATAGATCACCAGCTATTTTAGGTTTAAACATTGACCTACCTGAGTATTGGTATCTGGAAAAGATAACTTCTTTTAGTTATGTATAGTTCTTTGACTTACTTAGAAAGTCAAAGATTTCATATTTATAAAAATATAACATCACTTTTTGTAATATTTGTGAGTGCTCATCATTTGGGAAATGACTGAATGCATTGTGATATGAATGTAATATATTTTTACACCATAAAAGTAATCAATATGAAAATTTTATAAATTTTAAAAAGCTTATGTGAATGGATACAGTGAAATAGAACCCCAAAACCCCCCAATTTATACAGTTACCTAAGTTGTTTAAAATTAAAAGAAATTTACATGGAAAAGTATAGGAGCTCTCATTGTAGAAGACTGGCAGTGAAATACTACCTTATGCCTCAGCAGAAAAGCAGTGGACTATAAGTGTGGAATTAGGCATGTGTTTTCAGATAGTATGTGTTGATTCATTTTGCCGATTTTTTTCCCAAAAAGAAATGGTTCTGTTGCAGGGAATAAAATTCTGTTGGGGAGTGAAAACCAAGAAGGAAAAGAAAACAACATTAATAAGATGTGTCGTTGTTAATTTTGTTGTTGTTTTAAGAAAGTAACCTTGGGTTGCCTAGATTCCATTAAGTATACCTTTTTACATAGCCAAATCACTTTGCACTTCTCAGCCTTAATTTTCTCAGCTGTCAGTTAGAGGTATTATTTGTACTATCTCCCAGAGATAGAAATAGTTGTGGGGAAAGTACTTTGTAAATCTTCAATTGGTGCTATGAAAATATGACCTATTTTATTACAGTCTCATTAACCAGACACAGTTTAGGGGTATTCAAGAGAAGTGTTTAAGAAATCAGCTTACACAAAAATTGCAAATGATTTGTCATACATAGTGAAAAATGTTAAGTTGACTATAACTGGACAGTTTACCCAGAAAAATACTTCTTTCTGCTTCTGTATTCATTTATGGCATAGTCTAAAGATGGTGAGTATTTCTGAATAATGAGACTGAGATCTTTACTGAGCAGAGTTAATGCAGCCATAGAAATAGCTCTGTAGGATCAGGGTGACCATCACTAGATTACAGCAGTTTCTGAGCTTCCAATATTGCTGTGACTACTTTAGGATTTTGTTATGGAGTAGGGGCTGCTCACTCAAATCCTAGAGCTAAGCTCATGCCCTACCCAGGAGCCTTCCACAGTGGTTATAGTGCTCTTGACCTTCACCACTTTTCATTGTTAGTTTAAAAATAAGATTATGATCTGAGGAAGTAAAGAAGATAGAGGATTTCTTTTTTTTCTTCTTCTTCTTCTTAGACGTAGAACGAAGCGGATAAAGGGGAGACTTTCTTTCCATGCCTTTTAAAATATATGTTATACTTGTACTTTGAATCAGAATACTTTGAATTGCTTTTAGATTGTTTATCACTTTTCTATATGCTGCCTTTCCTTTATGTGTGTTTTAACGTAGAGCTTTACATTTGTAGAATTAGCATCTTTATTTTAGTCCCTTTAAGAAGCATATAACCTACTTTGTGGTATGTTCTTATTTTTTTGATTCCCTGTGGCCCATATAGCTATACTCATAGAGTCACAGAGCTTGGAAGGTGCTTCAAACGATCATCTAGTTCATTGCTTGACTCCAGACAGAACTTTACTCAAAATATCCAAGAGATTTAATTTTCTACTTTTTTCATTTTTTTTCCTTTTTTCTTTTAAATTTCTTACTCCTTGTTGCCCTATAGCATCAGAGGCAAGTTACCCCTTTTTCATGTGCCGTATGTTCCTTGCCTACGCTTGTTCCCTCCATGTATGCCTTTCTGTTGGGGTCATCCCCCACGTGTGTCTTTTGTGGAGTCTTTCCCCACTGAGACTGGGTGTCCTTGTGGGAAACTACCCCAGGTTTATGGGGAAAGATTTTTTGTTGCTACTTTTCTTACCATACAATTTCATAAAATGCCTTTGTTTAAAAATATACCTAGTAGTTTGCTTTCTAAAGAGTAAAAATGTCAACTGCTTAATGTTTAAAGAGACCAATAAAAAGAAAGCCAGAAATCTTAAGTTTTATTTACCTTTTGTCTAAAGTCTTATTTGATTGAACTAGGCTTTTTTTTTTGTATGGGTTCATCAGTTTCCTTGGAGATCATAACACTTGCAAATACTTTTATTTCTGTGCAAATGATTGTTAAATTCATAAATAATTATCAAGTTATTTTAGACTCAGTAATGATTTTTAGTGACCATTTGCTGTTAAGTTTTCCTTAGACACTGGCTAGGGCAAGTAATTTTCTAAGAATCAATTATATTGAGTTACTTGAACTCTGGAGCCATTACTCACTACCTTTCAAAAGAGAGTTTAAGATTTGTGCTTTAAATATTTTGTTTTCATTCTACAAGTGACGTTCAGATATTCTGGATGATAGGAAGGATGCAAAATTTGTTGTCCCTGAGAACCATCACAAATACCATAAAACATCTTGTTTTACTCATAAACCCCTACGAAATCTTGCTTGGGCTAAGGGGAGGAAAATCACATGTGATCATGCAAAGAGTGTTTATAAATGTATGATATTTTGAAGAGGTATGAGAATGCAAGGTAAAGTGTAAAGTTATATGTAATTTTAGCTACTTTTCTTACTGTGCCAATTCTCTTTCCTCCTTCACCAACCTCCAGAATAGGTTCAACTTTGAAAGAACTTACATAAAAGAAAAAGAATATGGTCAGTTAAAATTAAATTTCATTTAATCTCTGTTTTAATTTTCCTGTTTCAGGTCAGGAATGTTGGAGTCTGGTATTGACCGAATTATTTCTCAGGTCGTGGATCCAAAAATCAACCACACATTCAGACCTCAGGTGGAAAAAGCTGTTCATGAATTTTTGGCCACATTAAATCATAAAGAGGAGACAAGTGCCAGCACAACTCCAGATGACGAAAAACCGGATTCTTCCATCATAATGCAAGGTATTACTTTTGTTCTATAAATTTGTATGCATACCACCAGCTCTCATTTGATTTGAATAGTGTTTGAAGGGAGCATCATTTAGAGATAATGTCACTAACAGTTGGGTGTATCAGGAAAGCTTTTTTTGTAGAAGGTAAGTCTTGAGGTAAGTCTTGAAGGCAATAAGGGATTGTACAAAACGGTAGTGCATGCCAGACATGGAGTATGACCTATGCAAAGTTGCAGTGAAAGAAGTAGTGTCTTGTGTGGGGACAGCAAAAAAGCCAGTTTGACTGGACTAAAGTGTGAGGTGAAGAATGGGGCTGGGAAAATACATTGGGATCAGACTGTGAGGGGTTTTGAAAGCCAAGTAGAAGAGTAGATAGATATTTGAATCTAAAGGCTAATAGAGAGCCACTGTAATTTTATTGAGTAGAAGAAGGACATTTAAGCAGCCATGTAGAGGTTGGACTAAAGTGGAGAGAGATTCAGTGGAGACCAATTAGGAAGATTTTGTGGTAGTCTTTAAGTGATAGATACTGTGAACTAAGGAGGTGGCCCTGTAAGTTGGGAGAAAAAGATAAGATGCCAGAGATTTTGTGGGAGAAGACACACGCAGAGTTAGAAATGACAACAAATTGGATATACAGGTGAGGGACAGTGGATGGAGTTTTCACTAGAAATAGGGAAGTTCAGAAGCATGGAAGGGTTAAGGGAAGCGCTTATTGGACGTATCGAGTCTGAGATGTCTCTGGGATCTTAGTTTGAAATAAAAAATTTGTGATGCAAGAATAGAGCTCAGGAGAGAGACTGGGGCTGGATATACCAATTTGGGAGTCATCTTCAGAGACATAATTAGCCAATAGGAGCTGATGAGGTCACCAAGACAAAGTGTAAAGGAGAGGACAGAGCTTGAAGTACACCCCCAGTATTGGCCCTGTGATGTGGGTAGTGAACCAGTAAAGGAGACTGAAAAGAAGCAGTCATACAGATAGGAGAAGAACCAAGAGAGAATAGTGTCACTTAGAGACAGGAGAGAGCATTCAGAAGAAGATGGTCAGCAGTGTCAGTGCCACAGAGATGTCAGTGAAGATAAGAACTGAAAAAAGGCTATCATACTTAGCAGTTAAGAGGAGGACATTGGTAACTTTGGAAAGAGCAGTTTTAGTTAAGTCAGAAGTCATATTTTGAAGGGTTTCAGGAGTGAGTGAGAGAAAAGGAAGTAGAAGCAACTGTAGGTGTAAATGGCTTTTTTTCTAGGAGTTTGGTGAGAATGAACTGAGCCAAATACTATTCTCATTAAGGAAGAAAGACATAGTGAACTAGAGGTAGCTAATCAGTAAATATTTAAGTGCTTATATGTTACAGTATTCTGGGCTCTAGAGATACAGAGAATGGCAAAAGACAATCCCCTTCCCTTAAAGATCTCACAGTCTAATGGGGGAGACAACATACAAACAAGCTATATATAGGATAAATCAACAGAGGGAATATTGCAGTCTGAGAGATTGAGAGACCCCTCAAGAACTGGAGTATAAGATGGGGTTGTCTGGAATGAATTCACAGACCCAAGCGTTTGTTAAGTCAAGGTGGCAAAGATTTATTGTTATGCTATACAGCAGGGAAAGGTCCTTAAGGAATTCTGCTACAGTGGGCAGAGCTCCTTAGGGAACTTGCAACCTAACAGGAATAATGCTAAAGCTTATATAGGAAAAGCAGTGGTATGTGCCAAGTTATTCTAATTAAGTGATAACATACAGTTACATTATTCACTACTGGAAACTGGGAAGAAAGGGCTCCTAAAGGGTGTATTTTTGGTCTGTTATTGTCTGGAACAAAATAGCTTCGGGAGCTGACGTCTATAGCTTGACCTCTGGATTCTATACGGTAACTGTGGGCATCAGTACTTGATAGTTCTGCTGGTATAAGATAGTCCTGTTCATACAAGGGAAATTCTACAGAATTCAGCTTGTTCTTATAATAGGGAGAGATAGTTTGCCTCACTGGGCACACTCATAAGTTACTGCCAGAGATAGGGTCCTTGGGCTGGAGGGAAACTGTCAGGGATAGGGTTTGAAGCCAGGAAGAAATTGGGGTCCAAGCACCCCATCAGGAAGATACTAGAACTAAGGGTTGTGAAAGGCTTCCTATAGAAGGTGAGGGTTTCCGTTTGGGCTATAAACTCTTGAGGGTCTTTGCCTCCCAGATTGGTTTGTTGTTTTTTTTTTTTTTGACGAGGTAAAAGAAGCTATTCTTTTCCTCATTTTCTACTAGCCTTAATCACTGAATGAACTTTGCCTCAGTCAAACTAATACCCTAATTCCCGTTAAAGACTTTAGCCTAAAAAGGCCAAGGTCTCCCATTGCATCTGGGGCCATCTCCAGTAGTCTTCAACTATATCTTGCCACTAGGCCCACATGGCTCTGGAGGAAAAAAGTGAGGCTAGTGACTTTGCAAAGCCCTTCCTCACTTAAATCAAATTCAGTTGCAAGTCGTGGCATCACCTTCCTGATGTCATGGTCCTCTTCTCGAATGAAGGACTAACAGCAGTAGAAGGTGGGATTTTATCTGGGACTTAAAGAAAGCCAGAAAGTGTGGTGATGAAGCTTTTGTGCATGAGGGACACCAAATCTGGGCAAGGTGACATAGGTGGATGGAGTGAACTACAAAGTAGCCAAGTGATGATGTCAGAGAGCAAGGCTGGAAGAGGCTTTAAGGAGTAAAGAGTATACCAACTCCTGATCCAGTGTGTTCTGAGCATAAAGAGCAGCCTGGAGAAGGTGGTAAGAGATGAATTGTCTTCATGAGAAAGTCAGGTTTCCCCAAGCAGCAGATGATTGAAAGTGTTGCGTGATCCTCCCTCTTTCCCCTTAAGGGGAGGGACTAGAAAAACAAATTATAGAAAATATTCTCTGCCTCGTGTCTAATAGCTATTGCTTTTTCAAATATATATAGTGATAGCAACCATGAGCTATCTGCAACCCTGAGCTCCTGAAATGTAAGCAGAGAGGCACCTCTGTACAATACCTGTGACCAAATGACCACATAAATAGCCTTATCACTCTGCAAAGCTACATATTACATCAAGAGCCCAGAGTCTTACTGATTATTTTTTAAATTAGCCACTCTTCCAGTTCTGTTGGAATTTTCCCTCAGAGTAGTACCTCTGGGGGTTGATAACTGTAAATGCCTTTTTATCAGATTGAACTTCCAAGAAACCCTAACCTCAAATGTATTTATTTGATGGACTTTTTATTACTTGACTAGACCTTTTATTTCTCTGTTGTGAGCTTATTCGCTCTGCCCCTTTGGAGGGGAGTGAATAGTCCTTGTGTCTTTTTTGGTCCTCGGAGAATGGACTTGTCTTTTTATCTCTGTTGGGCAGTAAGGACCTAGAAGTACCTTTTGAGAGGTCAAGTAGCAAGGATAGGTTTGTTTATGTTAATTGGCCTCATGAGAGCCAGTTTCCAGACCTTTGGATGAGTTTATGACTTCTGAGGCCATACTCATTTACTAATAGGAGGAATAATACAAAGAAACAGATCATGTCACATACAGGGCCTTTCCTCTGAAGAGCTCAAGGTATCACATAGTCAAAATTCAGTTGACACAAACATCTGTGCCCAAGAAATTAAAAACGCAAATAGTCATGTAATGTCTGTAGAGCAGTTTATCAATTTTTAAATAATTTATTAAAAGTCTAGTGTGTGCCAAGGGTTACTGTTTTGTAGATACTGATAGTTCATGTTTATAAATCATTATATAGTTCATAGTTAATTAAGTAAAACTGATGTTCTGTATGTATAAATCCTTTAGTAAACTTTCCTTCATTTTAAGGTGTTCCCACTGCTGGATCCAGTGCTAACGTAGCTAACGATGCCATGTCCATTTTGGAAACTATAAGTTCTCTTAATCAAGAAGCAAATGCTGCGCGGGCATCAACAGAAGCTACAAATCCCAAGACCAGTGAAAGAACATCAAAAAGACTCCTATCTCAGCCAAGCATGGATGCTGGCCCTGATCGAGAGAGAAACACAGAAGACATAACAGACAAAGACAAATGTTTGTCTGACCCATTCATTGAAGGACTTGAAACAGTCTCAAAGTCAGAAGACTTAAATGATCTCCCTAGTCCAGTTGAAGAAATAAAAAATCCCATGAAGGACGACAATAGTTTGATTCTACCAAACAAAGACTTCCTACAGGAAAACAGTGACCAAAAAACTAAACTAATAGATAAAGGGGAAAAGAAACCAGATAGTAATGAGAAGAGTGAAAGAAAAAAAGAAAAGAAAGAAAAAACTGATAAGAAATATGACCATTCTAAAAGAAATGAAGATATACAAAAAACAAAGGATGAAAAGCAAGTAAAAGAAAAAGAAGTGGAATATGCAAAACAGCCACCCTCAGAGAACAGTAATAAACTTAAGAAGTTTGATGAGACAAAAGAAGGTATGAAAATTTTGTCCAAAGTATGTTGTAGTTGCTTTGCTTGGCTTTTTGATAAACTCAGATTTATGGAAGGTACTAGGATACATAAGATCTAAAACCTTAAGTTCCTTTTTTCCCAGCTAATGCAGCATAAACTTCTGTTTCTTTTCTACCTTAATATGGTTGTTTATAAGGTAAGCTAATATCTCTTTATTCAAATGCATTCATTAATTCAAAGCAGCTCCCCAAATATATCCTCCTCAAACTATTACATATTTCATTCCAAGTTTTTATAGTTACATTTTAAGTTAATGAAGTTTTATTGTCTTTACAAGTTGATTTATATGCCATTTAGATTTTGGTGCAAACAACTCTATATTAATTTCATTTTCTTAATCAGTGGTGGGAATATTTTAAACTTAAAAAACTAAATTTCTGTAATAGTTTCAAAATATGTAATTTTTTTTATTTTTATGTATTTATGTTTTATGTATGTATATTTATGTATATTGTGTTTTGAGAATTTCCTAATGTCAAGATTTCCTGTGTTTACTTTTTGTCTGTGTGTTTTTAAAATTTGTTCTTTGATAGATTCAGATGAGGATGGACTTACAGATGTTACAGTTAGCTCTGTCCATACCAGTGATCTCTCATCTTTTGAAGAAGAAAGTGAAGAAGATGCTGTAGTTTCAGATAGCACTGAAGAAGGAGAGATTACATCTGATGGTAAATGTTTGCCGCATGAAAACATACGTATTTTATATATACAATTTTATATACATTTATATATACAATTTTATAGATGCAAGTTTTATTTAGTGTTTTGTTTATGTGGTCATAAAATTGAATTCTAATTGTCATTTTTATAAAACATGCTTCTAAATGTTAAATGCTATTCATAAGTTGGTATCACCTTTCACAATGTCCTCTGCTTTGTGAGACCTAGAAAGTAAAAACAGTTCAAGGGAAATGTTTAAAAAGACAAGGACAAGGGGAAAAGGGTTGAAATAAAATGGAAGCAATTGTAGGTAAAGAGGAATGAACAGGGAAATAGGAAAAAAGGAAAATGTTTATGCTCTGAATATGTTTACCTAGGCCTTCCCAAAGTCCTTTTTCACTTTTTTTTCCAACCCTTTGCAATTTTTACCTATTAAAAATTCATCCATGTGCACAAAAATGCACCAGTTTTATATAGCTTCACTCTGGCATTAGTCCTGTGGGAGACTGAATAAAAAGAAAGCTGGTCATCCTGTGAAAGCACAACCCTATGGTCAATTAATAGAAAGTTTAGCTAATGACTTATAAAAAATGTTTTAATTTATTTATACATTATTTTTTGACCTAACAGACTTCTTAATAAACAAACTAACCTCTTTATGAAATATATTTCCCCCAAACAGTTAATCAGTTGTTAAATAGGAGGGAAGTGCCTTTTGACTTCTGATAGTATGAGATTTACATTGACCATTGCATCTGACTGGAGTTTTGTGACTGTTTAGTGTTAATATCATTCTTATATTTTGTATACCTTTTTTTGGGTTATGCTTTTATCACTTCATAAAGGATCTGCTATGTTTCTCTGGATTTTTTATATTTGTCATTCCTTATAGAACAATACTGTTCCATTACATTATGTGTACTTTGTACACAATTTCAAGTCTTTTCACAGTAGCCCCTAATCACTGGAACCTGGTCTCCACTGGAAATAAAGGCATTTAAAAAACAAAACCAAAAAAAAGTCATTTTAGATTACTGAGTAGTAGGAAATAAATAACTTATTTACAGAAATGGTCTCCTTCCTCACTCTCAATCATATCACGTAGAAAAACACCAGTCTTCATGTATGTGTAGTCTAATTTTTTAGCATATTTAAGCTACTTGTTTATATTTGGTTTTAGACCTAAATGAGAAAGGATTAGACTGTCATAAAAATTTATGTCAGTTTAACTAAAGTACACCTTATTGAAGGACCTCAGGTGAATTCATTTCATTCAACAGACTTTATTGAATGCCTTCTCTCTTAAGAGGCACTGCTCTAGGCCCCAAGAAAACATAGAGGTGAATAAGACAGTTGCTATCTCTCTTCAAGAAAATTATAACTCAGTAGGGGGATTAAGATAAGTACGCAGATCACTGTAAGCAAAAGGTAAAATTTAAGTGTTAAGACTACCACATGTGAGTTGTTGATTATAGGGAGATTATTAAGTCATGTCTTGTAGTAAAGGAAATATTTTTGTGAATCCCCACATACTGTTTTTGCTTTTGAGGGATATCTAAAGAACACTTGGGTCATACAGAAGTCAAATGTGGTCATTAATCAATATGCTGTTGATTTTTCTGTTAACTTACAAATGCTTTCCTCTTTTTATTCACTTTATTCTAGATGAAGAAAGAGAGATTAAAAATAAAGCAAAGCCTCAGGTTAGTGAGCCTGGGGAAGGAAAAGCAAAAACTGTCCGGCATACTTATGTGCACCGGCCTTATCTCTACTCCAAGTATTACAGTGATTCAGATGATGAGCTGACCGTAGAGCAGCGTCGGCAGTCTGTCGTAAGTCTCCATTCTCTCATCATTCAGCTTCATCTTCCCAAGCTGTAAGTCTAGTAAATAAAACCAGAAAATGGGAATGAGATGTAGGGAGAAGAGTGAAGTAGAAGAGTGAATCTGAGCTATGGTACTTACTAGGCAGGAAACCATGAGGAAGTCATTGAACCTCTCGTTGTGTCCGAGTCTCCTTTTTGTCTCAATGGAGAATATAGGTTTACCACTTAATCAGTAAGACTATGATAAAAGCACTTTGTGAACCATCAGATGTCATACAGATATTCATAAGGAGTATAAGAGACAGTCCTTAACCTCAAAGTGCTTGAGGGCAAAATGACATAAATGTGAAAAGTTTAGTGAAACCAGATTTGAAAAACATTTCAGGACCATAGATTGAGATTGCATAAGGCAGTACAGGATTACTTAACAAATACTCATGGAAAAGAATTGCTGTAGGAGCCCCAAAGATGGAGAGATCACTTCAGGCTCCAGTGGTGAGGAAAGGCTTTGTGGGAGAGGCTGGTTTTGAGCTGTGTCATGATTTATTGAATAGGATTTGAAGAAGTAAAGTGGGGTGGGGGTGACAGATGTGAGCAAAGGTAGAGGTGGCAAACTATAAAATACATTTCCAGAGCAGTTAATAAATCTGTTTGACTGGAACAAAGAATTTCTACAAAGAAGAAATGGAGTGACAATACTAGAAAGGTAGATGGGAAAAGCTTTGTACTTTTTCCAGTTTCGATGCTATAGAAGGGTACTGGTTGATGACAGCTACCCATTTGAATCATTGTGGGAATAAGAAACATGACTACGGTAAGAAGCAGATGGACATAGTGGAAAGAACACCAGAATAAAAGTCAGAAGACCTAGGTTCTAGCCCTAATTTTGCAATTTACTAGTTTTGTAACCTTTAATGATATATTTATTAATCACACATTATGTGCAAGGTATTGTACTAGGTTCTTGGGATACTAAGAAGAAAAACAACATAAATCACTTCTGAAATTCAGTTTCCTCGTCTGAAGAATAACGATAATAATGCCCAACCCTTAGCACAATATTCTACACACAGTAGGTTCTTAATACAGTTTTTTTGTTTGCTGTTAATTGCCCTGCATCAGGATTGTAGTGGGACCCAAATAACATAAGAGAATGTGAAAATGTTTTAGAAACTATAAAGCACATCAAAATATGACAGTATTGTCATTTATGTTGTAGGTTAAATGATTTCTCATTAGAATCCATAACCTGGTTTTTAAAGTAAAGTACTTTTTAAGATCCTAGGATTTAGCTCCATTATTGCCATAAGCTCTCAGAGCTGTTTTTCTTTGCAAATTTATAGTACCATCTGCATTTCCTAAGAGGAAAGGTGATGGTAGGGAATTACATGTAAAAACTCAGTTAAATTATTGTGGAGTAAGTTTAGTAGAGCCTAGATATCTCTAATAACATTCTGCATTTACCTTTCACTAAATTAACAGAGCCATTTGAAGTATACTATCATGATAACAGAGGTTACTGCATCTTCCTTGTCTGTGTCTTGGTAAGATTGTTTAGACAGTTACCCATATGGAGTCCCAGAACATCCTGGAAGTCACAGACTATACGCTGGCCTATGGCTTGGTTGGGTTTTTTTTTGGTTTTTTTGGTTTTTTGTTTGTTTTTAGTTCAGTTAATGAAATAATTGCCAAACTTTTTTTGGAGATCTTTAGTTGTATATGACAGTTACTTAAGGAAGAATCATGACAAAATTGTTTTGTGAAAATTATGAAAAATGACTTATTGAAACAATAGACTTTGTGATATGCTCACTTCTCAGGGATTGTGCTAAGTACAATATTTATTAAGTTACTACTCTTTTGAATTAAATCATACCTTTAAAGAATTGTTGAGAACCTTTAGATCTGCATCTCCTACTGTCTTGATAGCTGCAGGCACAGATATGCACACTTGAAAGCATGTGTGCGCGCACACACACACACGTACGTACACACACACACACATACACAACAGTCATGCTCTCATGCAAGAATTCTTAACCTTTTTAAAGTCATGGACACCAGTGGCAGTCTGGTAAACCTCCATGGACCCTTCTTAGAATAATGTTTTTGAATACATAAAATAGGATTACAAAGAAAATCAATTCTATTGAAATAATTATCAAAATATTGAAAAAATAGATACCAAATTAAGAACTCTCTCTTCTAATAGTTCATTGTCATGTGGCAGTGATCCTATACCAAAGGCAGGCCTTATCAAGATGGCAGGACTTCTTATACAACCTAGAGACAGGCTAACTATATATATTCTTCATTTGAGGACTAACCTGTGTAAATACAGAAATATACATCACCAGATTGAGTTAAGGGTGATAAATTTTTTTCAGTCTCAGCAACTCATTAATGATATCTAATAAGCCACAGAAGGGTTGCTATCTGCTTTGGTGATCAGGAGCATCCACACCCAAACTGTAGATCACTGGAATATATTCCCAGACACACGCAAACTTTTGTTGAAAACATATGTTGACAATAACTTAAGACGACTTTTTCACTGCAAATTTATTAACCAAATTCTGCCCCTACACAGTTGTTGTTCTACGTTTTTGTGGGGTTTGCCTAACAAGTTGGCAGGATGACTGTGAATACTACATTCTACTTTGTATTTTAGGCCAGAGAGAAAGAAGAAAGACTTTTAAGGAGACAGGTTAACAGGGAGAGACTTGAAGAAAAACGTAAGCAGAAAGCTGCAGAAAAAACAAAATCTTCAAAAACCAAGAGTCAAGGTACTAAAGATAATTCATTTTTAAGATTTTAATTTTTTTTCCCTTATAGAAAATAGTAGTAGTTTAAAAATATTGTGAAAGGAAAAGAAAGAAGTTCTTTGGCTTTTACCTATGAAAGTTATAGCATAATGAAGCAATGAAATTTATTTTCATGGGAGTTAGTGAGTGTGTCATAGTCATATATCTCTGTCTAACTACACATGTATGTATGTGTATGGATATTTATACATTTATAATTACCTATCTACATACATACATTTTTAAAGTTAATCTTTTAAAGGATGATATTTGATTCTTCTTCCGATCCATTATGGTATGGAGGTGACCTGAAATTCTTAAAAGCTATGTTAATGAAGCATGGGAAATGAAAGTTTCCACTAAGGCTAGAAAGGCTTCAAATATAAGACCAGCAACAGATTTCTCTGTATTGTCCAAAAATCAGCTAAGTGTGGAGTTCCTCATCACCAGCAGGTTGGCCACTGAGTGATGGATTCTTTGGCCATGGCAACTCATTCAGGTGGTACTTCAGTAACATCCTATAAAATGCTTGCTCTTTAGTTAACATGCTTTAAAAAAAAAAAGGTGATTTCTTAATGATTACAAAAGAACTTGGTGAATATCCAGTGAAGCTAGACACTTGGTGTTCACTAATATTATCAAGTTTTGCTTAACGACAGCTAAAATGTGACATTAGACAATCAGGAACATTTTATTAAAATAAACAGAAAATTGCTATTAGCTGTGTACCTGTATATTATTTGTCATTTTGGTCTGATTTTATTGAGCTAGACTGTAAAGCCTTAATTTTAAGTAGTGAAACATTTATTTAGCTTTAGAAATGTGGAAATTGAGAAAGATAGGTTAAGATTTTCAAAAGGTTTTATGTTTAAAATGTAACATAACTTGAAATTGTTATGGCAGTTTCTGCTAAATGGCCTGTATAATTCTGTTCAACTCTTTAAGATTCTATAATGATATTATTATTGACACTTTTATCAATTCTAGATTAATTACAAAGCGTTGATGGAAGATTAATATATTTGACTTTTTAAAAACTGTTTTCTAAAGTTTATGTTGGCTTATCCTAGGCAAAAGTAGTATGGACTTGACGAGTCATCTGGAAAAAATGTGGAATCAAAAACTACCAGAACTAAAGAAGTACTTAAAGAACGAAAAGTTTTAGAAAAAAAAGTAGCTCTAAGTAAAAAACGAAAAAAAGATACAAGGTACATTTTTTTTAAATGTAAAATATATTAACCTTCACAACTGTCATATATTCCCGTGGTACCTCTTCACCTTGTAGCATGTTTCATTGAAGACAGACTTACAGAGTTACAGATTAAGAAAAATACTTTTTAATTTTTATTAACAGTGTTATTCCCTTTAATTTGCATATTGCTAGTATAATTTATGAAGAACCTAAAAGTTTTGCCTTCCTAGTATCACAATGCCCACAAGTAGGGCTTATGTTGTGTCAGTATCTGGGCAAATCTAGTTATTCAATAAAATATTTATTTCAGTAAACCAGTGTTAAGTACCTATACTATTCATGGTTATTGATAATAATAGATTACATTTATGCTTCTATAAATAAAGGATCCAGGATTTCAGAAGTATCAGGTCTCCCTACAGATTGCATTTGCAAGACAAGTATGTGTAAAACCTTGTAAGATAGCAAGTATTATTTGTCCTCATCTTATAGATTAAAAAATTAAGGATCAGAAACATGACTTGCTGCAGCAAGGTAATGCATTGCCAAAATTAAACTTGAGTCCTCTAACTTCAAGTTCAATACTCCTGTTAAACCAACAAGCCTCTTTCCTTAATCTTATCTTTTTACTATTATCTTCTCTTCTTTTTTTTTTAATCCGATTCTCTTTTATTTCTTCTTGGTCATTGTTAGCAATATCCATCATAGCCTAGGTAGAAGAATAGTAAGAAAATAGCTTTACTTGGAATTAGGTATAGGCAAATTTAATGTATTTCACTGATCAGGTTAATCACCACTCTTACTAATCACTGCGCTTCACTTACTTAGGAAGTTTAACATTTAAAAGATTTTAAAATAAATAATTTACCTGTTTTGAATAAATTTTGTGATGGTCAGTTCTAGAGACAAAGAGTACTAAAACATAATCTTTTGTGATTTTATTTGGCTATTCTATTTGGAGAGCCGTTTTGATCTTTGGAGTATTTTACTGTCAGAGAAACTATACAAAATCAATAATAATGTCAGTTTCAATAGGCAATAAAAATAAAAATGGAATTTGGCTAAAAGGAATATACTTAAAAATATATAAAACTTGCTGAGTTAATGTTATTAAAGATCTAAATCAGTAGGGATCGAAAGGTCTCAAGAGTTAATTCCTAATGACTCAAAGGAACAGTGAAGAAGAGGGAGAGAGGCATTGTATAACTAGACCAGTGTGGGTACACAGAGAATTCATCAACCAGTTTATTTTTATTACTTTGTTTTTGTTTTAAGACAGATGTGGAAGATGAATGAATACAAGAGTATTGGAATGGCCCTACAAAAGCTATGTCTCAAGTACTAAAGCTTATATGAGGCCGATGAGAAAGGATAAAAACAGTGAAAGTGTTTTGGATTGTTTTTTAACCTATTTTATTCTTAGAGGATCAGAAAAAATATAAGAGTTGTTTGGAATGAATGGGACATGATAAGGGATAATGAAAACAGAATTATTAAACTCTTAATTTACTTCTTTTTTCTGCCAAGGAGAATAATCTTTGGAGTAAAAAGAACAGAAGAAAAGTGACCAAGATAAATAGGGAGAAAATGAGGAAGACCTCTAGTTACTGTACACACCCATTGGTAAATTTATAGGACATGGACAATTGTCATATCAGATGGAAAGGCATTGATGGTTTGCAGTTTACAACATTTGAGGGAACAATCAGGTTGAGATCACAGATCCATTTTTGTATTTGAGTGAGGGAGATAGCAAGAGAGCACTTATTCTTTATTAGTTAATGTCACAAGCCTCCATGTCCCAGAGGGTATATGGAAGAAAAATGTCAGTAATCCTTGAAAGGTCATAGTGAATGGGAGATGTGCCACAGGACTGGAGAAGGGCAAGTGCCCTGGTTTTCAAAAAAGGAAAGAAGGAGGATCCTACATTGCCAGTGAAGCTGACTGCAATTCCAGGCAAAAATCTAAAACGTATTATTAAAAAGATATTTAGTGATCATCTAGAAAAGGAAGGTGGTAATCACAAACATCTAACAAGAACAGATATCAGACTCATTTCATTTCCATTTTTATCAAGGTTATTAGACTCATAGATCACAGGAATGTTGTAGATATAATTTCTCTAGATTTTGCAGAGCACTTGGCAAAGTCTGTAATGAAATTTCCATGGACAGGTTGATGAAATGAGGACTAGTTCAGTTAGATTGATTTGGGACTGAATAGCCAGAGCCAAAAAGTAGGTATTATTGGCTTCATATAAGGTTTTTTGTTTAAAAGGTCTATGGTAGACCCAGGTATCTCCTTGAGTCTGTGCTTTTATATATTTTTCTTAATTATTTCTATAAAAACATAGCATGTTTTGGGATGCATGACATTTCAGATGCCATGAAGCTGAAAAATAGTTAATACATTGGATGACAGTGTTAAGATCCAAAGAGAGCTTGACTGGATCTTAGAACTGAATCTAACAGAAGAGATTTACTATGATGTCTTATACGTTGATTCAGAAAACCGATTTCACAAGTACATGTTGGAATAGGCATGCCTTGATGTCAGTTTGTCTGAAAATAATCTATGGATTTAGTAGCCTACAAGCTCAATATAAGGCAGTAGGTGGTCTGAAATAAGACCAAAACTCTACTGTTATTGTGGACTTAGTTAAGAAAGAAGGCATAGTGTCCAGCACTAGAGAGCTGATAGTCCTGTTTTTCCTGGTCAGAACATATGTGAAATTCTATGTTTAGTTATCAGGCCTTCCACAACAAAGAACATTGTTATGCTGAATAGCATCCAGAGGAGGACGGCCAGAATGGTGAAAGGACATGAGATGAGGCCATATGAAAATGGCTAAAGGTATTTTGTCTAGAGAAAACAGTACTGATGACAAAACTGTCATCCAGCCAGGCCTTTCAAGTATTTGAAGGGTTGTCCTGTGGAAGATAGATTTGATGATTCTGCTTCATTTCAGAAGGCTGAACTTACAACAATAGCTGAGGCAAATTGAGGCTCAGTATAAATCTTCCTAAAAATTAGAGCTATACAAAACTGGAATGGATTATCTTATAAGATAATAGAAGAAATCTTCAGAAAAGGCTTTTGATGAACATCAATCTTTGTGTTGAAGGGAATCTTGTTCAGATGTGAATTAGACTAAATTGCTTCTGAGGCCCCTTCATGCATTGAGATTCTGTGGTCTGGTATGTTTAATGTCTGCTATCTAGCCTCTCCCAATCTGGATAATTGGTCTGGTTTCATTTTATTTTTTTAAACAACCCTGTGAGGTACAGCTATGACAGGCATAATTTGTCACCATTTTACAGATGAGGAAAATAAGGCTTAGAGAAGTTAAATGATTTGCAGAAGTATGAACTAAAACTTGAAGTTACATTTCTGGCCTTTAATTTCAGAGCTTTTTAACTTTGTCATGCTGTTTGCCATCCTAGCAGTACTTGAAATAGCAGAGGTGCTATTTTAGGTGTAACCAGTCTAGCAATAATTTTGTAAATCGTAGTTGTTTAGGTTGCAATAACTCTTAAGAAATTTTTATCTGTAAATTGATTCAACTAGATTAATATTTATCATTTCACTACATTTATCATTTCAATACTTAGGCATACTGATGATTATTCTAAAAAGAAGAATTCTGAAGAAGACCCCAAAGAATCACTAAAAATAAATGAGGTATGTTATAACCCTTTAAGGCTTCTTTTTAATACCCTGTTTTAAAAAAACAACTTTGGGGAGAAAACTAGTGTGACACTCCTTTGTAAGTTAAAATTTTTTCCTATTAAGCTGTTTCCTCAGGAAACCATGTTGAGTGTATCTTCATGGTGTTGGGTTTTTTCTTTATTTTTTTTTTTACTTCTACTGTTTCCTGGTTTTTAGTAGATACTTATAGTGTTTTGTTTGTAATGATGTAACTAAAATGTCATAAACTTCCAAAAGGAAAAGAGTTTCAACAATTACTCGTCTTTCTTGTATATAGTAAGACAGAAGTTTAACCCATGCCCAGTAAATTGAAATATTGTTCTTTGTGTAAAGATCAATGCAGCATCTTTACTCTCTTGCAAATATTTATTACTGTGTTGTTTAATGTTTGTTATATCATTTTGTTAAAATTGAATTCTAAGTTCTTTAAAGAAAGTAATACTTTGACTAGAAATTATGTAATATAAATTATTCAAATGAGATCAAATTAATTTCAAGATTTTGATAATAAAGGATGAAATTTACTTTTGTTCTGCCTCTAAGATGTCAGCAAGTGTTTATTAAACCCCAGTAATACTTGTAAAAGCAAATGAGTCGGGGGCAACTAGGTGGTGCAGTGGATACGGCACTGGCCCTGGAGTAAGAAGGACCTGAGTTCAGATCCGGCCTCAGACATTTACTGCTGTGTGCCCCTGGGCAAATCACTTAACCCCATTGCCTAGCCAAAAAAAAAAAATGAACAAAAAAACCCAAATGAGTGATATGCAAAAAATCACAAGGGCACAGGTATTTTTATGAATGTTGTTTTAACACAGGAGACACTGCCCAACAAACATGTGAATGATACCTTGCCACCTCCCACCCCACATTGTTTTGTTCCCAAAACTTGGTTAGAGAGGAGTTTAAAAAAAAAACACACACAAGTAAAGCACTGGTGAATTAGGGAGTTGGGGGTAAGGAAGGGATTTCAGTCTGTGTTAGTGGAAGGAGTATCCAGACAAATGAAATCATAGATCCTTGGAATATTGATGTAAATAAGTAAAATCTTTAAAAAGCACTAAAGGGTTAATTTTGTAAAATGAATGGATTTTGTGAGTTTTTAAAAATTAAAATTATGAAAGGCCATTTAATAATTATATCTGTGTGTCCTTAAAAAAAAGGAGTTAGTATTTTAAGAGAGAAAAGAATTCTTCTAAAAGACTTTAAGATACTCTATGAAACAAATGAATCTTAACTGTTTATTAAACCAAGCCTGCTCCCAAATTTCTAGCACTTAAAAAAGGAATTAGTTTGCCTTTTAATCTATATTTGAATTATATTGAAATGAATTTTCTTCAATTAAGATGTCTTACCATTTCATTGAATTCAACAATCATTCTAGGGAAACAAAACCAAAACAGTCCCTGTGCCACCAGTGAGAAATAATACAGGACTATATATCTAAAGCTGGACAGGACTTCATAGGCCATTTAATCTCACCCCTCATTTTACAGATGAGGAAACTGAGCCTGAGAGAAATTAAGTGAGTTGCCCAGGATCACACAGGTTGTAAGTAATATGTACCAACATAAGTAAATGAAAGATAAACATATAGATAGATAAGTTGATTGATTGATTGACTCAGATGTGAAAAGAGTATTAACAGCTGGGAGCAAGGAAGAATACTTGCAAATAGACAAATTAACAAATGAAGTAGCACAATGGATAGAGTTCTGAGCCTGGAGTTGAGAAGACCTGAGTTCAAATCCAGCCTCAGACACTTACTAGCTGTTTGACCCTGGGCAATTCATTTAACTTCTGTTTGCCTCAATTTCCTTATCTGTAAAGTGGCACATAATAAGGGCTAAGTAAATGTTGGCTATTATTATAATACAAGTTTGTGTTTTAATCATAACTGATATTTATATTGCACTTTAAAGTTTGCAAGATTTACGTGTGTATATGTATAAATATGCATCTATATGTATATATGTGTATATGGGCATATACATATATATGCAGTGAAAGAGAGACTATGAATATACACAGATACACACATAGAAAATCCTAATTGAGCTTCAAAACAGTCTTTCAAGGTAGGGACTACCGGTATTCCAATTTTAAAGATGTCCACTACACCAAAATGCTTCTCTGATTTGGAGAATTCAGGATTAAAATCTATAGTCTTTTAAGTCAGTATGAATTAGCTGTTGTCATCATTACATTACATTGTTTTAGTGACTTAAAATCATAAATATCAACTCCCTAAATGAAATATGTTACATGAAAAAGAAAAGGCATTTTTTAAAGTGTCTGATACATTGTTTTTCTTTTTATAGCATTGTGAAAAGGTATCCTCTTCAAAGGAATTGAAGCACATTTATACAAAAAGTGACCCAAGCAAACCTGCCCGAAGACTTTCTGAGTCATTACATTCAGCTGATGAAAACAAAAGTGAATCCAAAATGGAAAAGGAACAGAAAAGACGGACATCTGCCTCCTTTCCAATGGAAGGAGCACAGCAAGACACTGACATAAGAGATGCTAAAAAACATTTGGAAAAATCAGAAGTGAATGTTGAAGAAATTCAGAAGCAAAAAAGTACACTTAAAAATGAAAAGCATCCTAAGAAAGATGATTCTGAAACACATTTAAAAAATATACCCAAGAAGGAAGTGAGATCAAACAGAGAAAAGGCTGAAAAGGAGAAAACTATATCAGAAGATAAATTATCTACAAAACATAAATATAAAGTAGACATTCTACATAAAACAGGCGATGAGACTGAACTCCATGCTTCTGAGAAAGTCTTGAAAGGAGATGAGAGTTTTCAAAAGCAAAGTCAACAACCAAAGATTTCTTCTGATGATAAATCTGACAAAAAAAGTAAACATAAGAATGAACGGAAAATATCAGTATTTAGCAAAGATGGAAAAACAGTTTCTGAGTATACTATAAAAACTGATGAAACTGTACGTAAGGAAAATAGCAAAAAAGATAGACATATTTCAGCTGAAAAAGTTAAATCAGAGCACAAGTCAAGAAGATCAAGTGATTCTAAAGTTCAGAAAGACTCTCAAAGTTCCAAACAGCATAATTACACAACTCAGAAGAAAAATGAAAATTATTTAGAAGATAAATGTGATATGGAATCAACTAATTCAGATAGTAATTTGAAAACAGAAGATGTTCACAAGGAGCGAAGAAGAACAAAGAGCTTAGTTAAAGATAGATTTTTATTAAAGTCTAAATCAAAAAGTCATAACAAGCCATCGAAAGCAAATGAAACAGAATTACAAGAAAGTGTCACAAAACAAGCTACTCAAAGCCTGAAAAAGAAAAAATCTTAGACGAAAGTGACACCGATAAACAGCGTAAACTCAAAAGTGATGATAAAATTCTAGAGGAAACTAGTGTTGAATCTGAACTTGAAAGCACTTCCTCATCTATACATGGCTCCCTGAAAGATGCTAGTCACAAAATTAAATTACCATTGGGAGAAAAGGCATTGACAAAAGAAAAACATAAGAGTGATAAAGATTTGAGTTCTAGGCTTGAAAGAAAATTATCAGAAGGACACAAAAGTAAGAGCTCAAAGCATAGTAGTAAGGAAATTAAAAAGAGGGAAGAAAGCAAGTCAGATGAAAAGGATGGTAAAGAAATTGAAAATAATCATGAAAAGGCTAAGAGCAATAGTTTAGTCATGGAAAAGAAATTAAGTAGAAGGCTATGTGAAAGTCGAAGAGGAAGTTTATCATCACAAGAATCAACCAAAGGAGAGGAAAAGTTATCAACAGACAATATTCCCTCTCTTCAGAAACCAAAAAAGAGTGGTGATAACTTATTAATTCCTGGGCAGGAGCCAATGGAAGTTGATACAGAGCAAATCTTTGTAAATGTTCTTGAAGTCTCTAAAAACCAAGACAAAAGCAGCATTAGCTCAGGGCAAGAAATTGGATCTGAAAACATTGTAAAAGTTAAAACTTCACTCCTAGTTCCAGGTGATGAATTAAGAACCATCACGAATGATCTAAACTCAATAGATTCCACCTTTAAATCAGAACATCAGTCAACATCTGGCAGTAATTCTGAAAAGAATATTAAACATGAAAATACCCTTGTTAAGAAAATAAATATTCCAGGCCTTATATCCAAGCAAAATTCTGAAGAGAGAGATTCCATTCAGCAAGAAGCACATCAAGTGGGTAAAGACCCTGAAATCAGTCATGGAATTTTGCAAAATGTCCCTTCAGAAAATACTGACACACAGAAGAATTTTACAAGCATAACCAAACCCAGTGAGGAAAGTGTTACTCCATTACTCAGTTCTTCCACTAAAGAACCAACCCTTAAACATTCCATAAACACAAACTCCTCACAGTGCTTAGTTTCTGCAGCTGGTGTACCTGAAAAAGACTTTCATAATTTAGATAGAAGTTCTTTAGCTGAGGAAAGAACTGTTTTGGAATGTGAAACAGCAAGCACTTCATGCATACGCCACTCTGCTGTCTTGGGGACAAGTTTGAATATGAAGGAATCCGAAACCACTGAGTTGAGTAGCAGCAACATAGAACGTGATGACAGTTCTTTCACAAGTCAGCCAACAAGAGAAAACAGTGCTACCATTGAACACATTAAAGAAAGTGATCAAGGAACTACATTAGACAGTGAACAAGAAAAAGAAAAGCACACAGTGTCTCGAGATAACTTGAAAACTGACATGATTATAAACAATGAGGATGTTAACATGACAGAATTTGTCTTGACACAATCTGATAAGGAAAATGATGACATAATTCTAGACACTAGTTTGGAACAGGATGTGAATGCTGTTGTAGATACTGGCAAGAAAGAAGGATGTGATGCTGATTTTATAATAGAGCCTACTATAGAAAAAGATACTAGAAGTGTTACAGCTACAGAAAATACAAGCATAAACAGTCTAATTGTGAGAAGAGTAGAAGAAGCTGAAAATGTGATAACTGATGTTAAAGGAAGGAATGAAAATAGTGAGGTAGGCACCAGTGCAGGAGGTAATGGATTCATTCCTCTACACCAAAGAAAAGAAACAACTAAAATCACTATAGTAGGGATTAATAAAGTGGAAAAGGTTGCTGTTGCCACCAGTACTGAAGAAAAAAGTGAAGCAGTTATCATAGACTCAGTAAAGGCAGGTGATGCCACAGCAACTTCCACAGACAGAGAAGAAAGTGAGGTCACTGTATTTTGTACAAGTATTGAGGCAGATGAAGGCTTTGTAACAGGTATATGCACTGCAGATAATCATGTTCCTATTGGAACAGAAGCTAACGAATGTACTGTTGTTGCAGCAGCTGAAGAAGGCGGTGGTGTCACTGAAGGATTTGCTGAAAGTGAAACTTTACTCACTAGTACTAAGGAAGGAGAAAGTGGGGAATGCACAGATGCAGAAGAAAGAGATAAAGACTCTGGCAGAGCTCATACAGTAAAAATGGAGGCTAATGTAAATAGTGCTGAGACAGAAGAGAAAGATGATGCTGTTACAAGTGCAGGCTCAGAAGAGAAACGTAATGGTTCCTCAAGCAGAAATTCAAGAGTAGTTGAAGGTACTGTTACTTGTATAGGTGAAGTAGAAAGTGATGGAGCTGTAACAAGTGCAGGTACAGAAGTAACAGAGGGATCTTTAAGTAGTCAAGATGTAGATGACTTCCAGAGAAATATGACCAGAACAGGTCCCCAAAAAGAAACTGAGGGTACTGTGACTTGTACAGGACTGGAAGGAAGAAGTGATAACTTCATTATTTGCTCAGTGACTGATACAGAGGCACAGGATGAGAGTATGGTTACTGGTGCTGGTGTAACAGTAGTAGATGATGATGCCACAATTGGTGTAAGTGCCAACCAAGAAGGTGAAGATTCTGTAAATGATGGTACAGAAGGTGAAAGTGCAGTCACTAGCACAGGAATAACAGAAGAAGGAGAGGGGGCGGCAAGTTGTACAGGATCTGAAGATAGCAGTGAAGGCTTCCCAATAAGCTCTGAATCAGAAGAAAACGGAGAGAGTACAATGGATAGTACAGTGGCCAAAGAAGTCACAAATATCACACTAATTGCTGTTGGTCCATGTGATGATGAGGGCATTGTGACCAGCACAGGTGCAAAAGAAGAAGATGAAGAGGATGAGGGTATTGTTACTAGTACAGGCAGAGGAAATGAAGTTGGGAATACTTTAACTTGCACAGGAATAGAGGAAGAGGTTGAAGGTGCACTGACTTGTCTAAGTGCTGAAGAAGGTGAGAACTTGATGGTCTGTACTGTTATTGAGCATGTTGAAGCTGAAGCGGGCATGGCTGTCATAAATACAAATGAAAGTGGGGTTGATAGTATGACTAGTGCAGAAAAAGAAATGAAACATGGAATAATCTTCTGTGGTGCAAAGGAGATTGTTGAAAGCAGTGTGACTAGTGCAATTTCAGAAAAGGCTGACATGGCACTAATCCCAGTGGATACAGAAGAATGTGATGGTCCCATGACCAGCGCAGCTGCAAATAATAATGATAATCACCTCACTGGTGAAGAAAAAGATGAAGATGCCACAATTTCCACTGGCATAGTTGAAAGTGATGAGGTTTTAGTATCTGAAACAGTCCCAGAATATGAAGTTGAACACATTCTTCCAGCAAGTGAAAACGATGATGATCTTTCCATTGTGGCCAATGAGAATAACAAAAATCAGAGTATTTCCGCTGGTAGTGAAAGCAAGAGTAAAGGTTTGATGATTTCTACCAGCACTTCAGATGAATATTGTATCCCTTTACTAAGTACAGTTGCAGAAGGTAATGAAAGTCATTGTAGTACTGCAAGAATCAAAGAAAATGATGGGATTGCTGTAGAACTTGAAGAATTTGAAGCACCAATGCCCAGTGCAGTTATAGAAGATCAAAGTCAGCTTTCTGCTTCAGGAAAAGCAGAAAAGGATGAGTGTGCTATGATTTCTACAAGCATAGTGGAGGAGTTTGATGCACCTATGTCCAGTGCAGCTATTGAAAATTATGAGGTTGAGCACCCTATTGCCACAGCTGAAGAAAGAAAGGAAAACATCATTTCTGTAGCTGCCGAAGATTATGAGGCACCTATGTCCAGTGCAACCACAGAACTTGAAAGGCAGCTTGCTTCTACTAGCAAAGATGAAAAAGATGAATGTGCACTAATCTCTACAAGTATAACAGAAGAATGTGAGGGGCCTGTTTCTAGTGATGTTGTTGAAAGGGAAAATGAACATCCTGCCACAATAATAGAAGAAAAAGATGGGAGTGCTCTAATCTCTACCAGCTCAGGGGAAGACTGTGAGGGACCAGTGTCCAGTGCAGTCCCAGAGAACAAAGATCATCCCTCTGCCAGTACAGTGGAAGAAATCAATGATACTTCCATGATCTCTACAAGCACTACAGAAGAATGTGAGGTAGTCATGACCAGCACAGTCCCACGGAATGAGGATAGACTTACTCCCACGTTAGCTGAAGAAATAAATGATGGTGCCATCATCTCCACAAGCACAACTGAGGAATACATAGTGGTTGTGACTAGCCTAGACAAACAGGAAATGAGTCACCCTGCTGCAGTAGGTGCTGAAGAAAATGAGAGCTCTTTTGTGGTATCACCTGAAAAAGTAAGGGAATGTGAAGATCCCATGCCAAGCATAGGTCCTGAAAATGATGACTCTCAAAGTCCTAGGGCAGGTGTAAAAGAAAAAGAGACTAGCTCAGTGATACCAGTAAACTCTGTAGAAGAATATGAAGGTTCTTCAGATAATGAACTCACACAAGAAGAAAAAAATAATAGCTCCTTCAGCACTGTAAATATAGAAGACAAAAGTATTCATGATGGAGAAAGGGAAGTTGGAAATGGTGCTGCGACAAGCAGTTCAATAAAGAATACCTCAACCATTATTACAGAAACAATTCAGAACTCACTAGTGAATCAGAGCAGAGATAAAGAAATGTCTGAGGATATGACTAAAGACTCTATAGTCAGTATTTTTTCTTCTGCAGCAGTAAATGTCAGTACTGAAAAAGCTGAAGATGTGCCAGATGCCAAAGAAGTAACAGCAGAGCTTTCTGGTATTCCTTTTGAGGAAGTAAAGCATAGCGACTACTTGAAAACTGAAAACCCTGAGTGTATTAGTGACCTAGGGTCAGAAATTATTCTTTCTAAACCCAGGATTTCTCCTTGTGGTGAACAGGCCCCTCTGTTAGCCCCTAAATGGGATAACAATGTAACTATAAATAATGATCTCAATGCTGAACTAATTTTTGAAGCTACAGTAGAAAAAAATAGTGACCACGATGGCATAAAGAACTTAGTTAAGGTGGAAGAAAACCTTGGAATTGACATTTCTTCTATAGAAGATGTGAATGATACAGGTAAGAATTTATTTTTTGATTATGGTAAAGATGTTGCCTTAGGTAGATGGTGGTTAAATGACTGTACCAGTCAGTTTAAAAGTGTAAGCAGAAATCAAACCCAGGTCTCCCTGACTCTGAGCCCAGCACTCTATCCACTAGGGCAACTACTTTTTAAAATATAACTTGAACTTTGCTATAGTTTTTGTTTGATCATTTAGCTAAGATACATAATGCTTTACAAAACATACCAAACAGACAGTAGGTGGCCATTTGAAATCATAATATTAACGATTTAAGTCAAGAGACCTAGTCTGATCTTCCACTAATAGACTGTATAAATTTAGGCAAATTAATGTCTAATTCCTCATTTCCTCTTATGTAAAATGATAGGATTAAATGAGAAGATCCTTAAGGTCCTTTGTGATGTTGTCTAACATTCTATGATTCTCAGTACTAACTGAGTTACACTGGGTGAGTCACTTTTGTTCTCTGATTATTAGTTTCCTCATTTCTAAAATGGAAATAATAACACCTACTTCATAGGGCTCTTGTGAGGATCAAATGAGGTGATGTATGTCCTGCACTTTGAAAACTTTATAGAGTTAGGAGTGTCAGTTGTTAATTGCATGGCTAACCTCCAGTTATATAATAAAGTAGTTCTGTTTCATCAGTTTTGAATGTCAAGCTGTATAACAGTTTCCAAAATTAAAATTCTTAATAGCTCTTTCAGTGCTCTTGTAAATAGAGGCTTGAGACAGAAGTGGGCCTAAAAATTATATCAACCCTATTTCTCAGTGGTGACTGGTTCAAAGCACTGTCCTTGGAATCTAAAAGACCTAGCTCAAGTTATAACTGCTATGCTCTAAATATGTAACCTTAGGCAAATCCTTAGCCTCTCTGTAAAATAACTCCTGCTCTGCCTGCCTTATGGTTGTTGTGACAATCAAATTAGATCTGGCTACAAAAAAACATTTTATAGAATACAAAGCTTCTTTACTTGAAGTGGGATGGGGAAGGAATTGGATGTAGCAATAATTATCGTTCAAAAAAAAAGTGCCATTGGAACATTTTAAAGAGAACAGAAGGGAGCAAAAACAAACAAGACAGTTTTAAAACTAATGTAGAATTCATCACCATTTGTCCTAAAGCAAGCATTTCTTATACAGTCTCTTTTTTTGTATATGCTGTATATATAGAAATGTTCCTTTTTTGGTGTAGACAGAACAAAAAAATAAAACTTTTTTTTTGGACTGAGAAAAGACCATCGTATCTGCTAGGTGGTAACTTGAAAAAAACCATTTCAGTTAATTGATATTAGAAGCCAGATTGCAAAGGCTGGGGGAGGCTTATTTTTACAAAGGTTTTTTTTTTTTCATATATTTAAAAGCAGTAAGGAAGGAGTGAGTAGATAGGAAGAGATTGAAGGTTAGAGATGATTGAAGGAACTGTCTGCTCAAGGAGACTGGAAAGAATCATATCAAAGGCACATATAGAGTAGTTGGATGGTAAATTTTAAGATTAAAAAAGGGGGGAAGTAGAGAAGACAGCAAATAGCCTTGGTTTGCTTAGTAAAGAAGTAAAATAAAGTTACATGAGGACGAGATCCTCAGCTGAGAGAATAAAATACAAACTCCTCTCTTTGGCTTTTAAAGCCCTTTACAATGTAACTGTGGCCTACCTTTCTAGGCTTATATGTATTACTCTTGTTTACTCATTTTGTCCAGTAACTTCCCCTATATATGACAGGTTCTGTCCCGTCTCCAGCTAGATGGTACAGTGAATAGAACGTTGGACCTAGAATTGGGAAGACCTGAGTTCAAATGTAGCCTCACTGTGTGCCCCTGGAAAAGTAACTTGAACTCTGTTAGCCTCAGTTTCACCCTCTGTAGAATGGGGATAATAATAGTACCTACTGCTTGGGTTTGTTGTGAGGATAAAACAACATAGTGTTTATAAGGTATTTTGTAAACTTTAAAGTGCTATATAAATGTTAGCTATTGTTATACTGTTGCACAGGCTGTCTGCCAGGCCTAAAATGTTCTTTCCTGACCTCCACCTCTTAGAACTTGAAGTTGGCAACCTTCAAGGCTCAGCTCAGATGCCATCTCCTTCAGTAGGCTATTCATGATTCCTCTAGTTGGTAGTTCTCCAAAACCTTGCCAAGTTGCTGTTTATGTATTTTGATATATGCTGAGTTTATTTATCTGTGAAAATGTTCTATCTCACAAAATTAGAATCTAAGTTCCTTAAGCATAAAGGTTATGTCATTTTTGTATTTGTGTCCTCTGCACCTAGCACACTACCTGGCACATACTAGATTAATTCTCTTTATAACAAATCATAACTAGTGCTATTTACTTACAAATGGTTACAGAATCATCCCTTGCCATACTTAAGATGCAAAGTAAAATCTCAATAATTTGTACCATTGAAAGCAAAGATAACCTAAATTATAGATTTCTTTTTAAGGAGATAAAACTTTATGAATTACAGTTACCATAAAGTAATACTGTTTCTTAGGCAGTTTGTTTTAATGAATGGTTATGGGTGATTTGTAAGTAGCACGGTAATTGTGAGTATTTCTGAAGTGTTGGAAGCAGTTTTCTTCAACTGCCTTAAACTGAAACCTTGTTTACACTCTTCTCTTCCTAGAAAATCCCTTCTTTTCATAATTCATTGATATACCTAATCCTAAACTTTGTCTTAATTAGTAGGATCTTAGTTAATAAAGATTTCCTACATTTATGTAAAGATGAATTTAGTTGGTTCCTTTTAATCATCTTGCATATTCAGAAAAACTTAGTTTAATGGTAAGTTAAAATGAATGAAATTTTTTGTTATAGTAGTTCACATGAAAGTGAGAGAAAATAAGTTGTAAATTAATTCCACTGCCATTTTCTCATAGACTGTCTAGAAACTTCTGACCTTTGGAAATTATTTCCCCTTGCATAACTCCCATTAGTATTGCTCTAGACATAAAAAGTGTAGTTAAATTTTAGGATTGGAAGGAACCTTTTAGGTCACGTAGACTAACTCTTCCATTTTGCACTTGAGGAAATTGAAGCCCTGAAATTTACTATGGATAGCTCTCATTATCTGTGGCCTAATTTTCAAAGACATCCTTATGCCAAGTATGATTTGGAAAAGAAATTCAGAGCATGTTACTTTAAAATATATTTATGGATGTAGCATTGTATAGTGAAAAGAACCAGTGGAGTTGAAGTCAAGAGACCTAGGTTTAAATGCCATCTTACTAGCTATATGACCTTGTACAAATTACTTAAAGGCCCTAAGTTTCAGTCTTCATCTGTAAAAGTGATACAGTTATGTTTACCTAGTACCCACCAACTTCACAAAGACTTTGTGAAGAAAGCATTTTGTAAAGTATTAGATAAATATGAGCATTAGTATTTTCACCCCATGTTTTTCTTTTTAAATAGTTTGTATCAGAGCAAAAGACAACTAAGCAAATTTGTATTTGCCTACTGACATAACTTATCTGCTTTTATTTTTTTCATAAAATATTTCAGAATTAAATTCTTAAATTGGTTTAATATTTTCTATTTCATTAGGCAGTAGAGAGACTCTACCAAATGTTTTGGAAGGATTAGAACAGAAAACTAACTTGGAAACTGAGGTATGGCTGGGGATTCTATTATTCTGAATAATAATAGTGTAACATTTTTTGCCATATACCAAATTGGTCCAAATATAGATTATTCCCCATAAAATAAAATATATTTGAAAGAGGAAAAAAAAGTTGCAGTATATATTGAAGATAATTACATAAAATTACCATGTTAACAAAATATGTATTGTGAAAATTGGATAATTGAGAGGCATAAGAGCAATGCATATGCTTAGAAGCTACTTCTTAGGGACTAAAATGTCCATACCCTTTGACATAGAGATTTCTCTGCTAATTATATATCCCAGGAAGTGACAAACAAAAAGAAAGGCTTCATATATGCCAAAATAATTATAGTAGCATTTTTTCTGGTAGCAAAGAATTGAAAACAAAGTAGATACCTATTGATTGGGCGATGGCTAAACAAATTGTGGTACACAAGTGTATTGAAATAGTACTATGCTATTAAGAACATATACACACACACACACAATAAATATAGAAAAGCAAGGAAAGACTGATGCTAAATGAAGTAAGAAGAGCCAGGAAAATATCTGCGAAATGCACAAACATAAAATATTTAGACTTCAGTAATGTAAGTGGAAAGAAGTTGCCACACGTTTGGAAATAAATGTTACAAAATTACAAACAAGCTTAACCCCAAAAAAGACATAAGAAGACCTCAACCCTACAAAACTTGATAGAAGTAGGGAATCTGTAAGTGTGGAACACTGCATATGCTGAGTTTTCCTAGATTTTTTTTTCTTTTCCTCTTTTATCTTTTTTCTTTTAAAAAAATCTTTATATCGGGTGGCTCTTTGTATAGGGCAAGTGTAAAGGATCAAAAGATGATTAAAAATACAAAAGCTGTCATTGTTGTTTGTGAGGAGGGGCGTTTCTAAGCTACCCGTCATCAGGGCTAACAGCAAAAGGATCTTAGGATCTGCCCCATTGGATGGTGCTCTTAATAATGCAACTTACATAAAAGGCAGTGTGATGTGGATAAAAGAACACAATATATAATACAGTTAGTCCCTGCCTCATACCGCAGAAGGCTAGGGGCAAGGCAGACAAAAGCCAGTCAGCGTGATTATGCTGTAAGCTGTATGTTAGGGGAAAGTATAGTCTTTATTTGGACCAATAGGGTGGGTATATGCTTATGTTTAAATAGTACATAACCTCTATCTTTGTTGTACTTAATATTTTTACAGGTAGAAATCATCCTCTCATTGAAATTACCTGTAACAGGAAGCAAAGCTTCCTTTCAGATATAATGTAGCCAAATAATTCAGCATTCCCCAAAATGACAGCTCCCTAAACCGAGTTAGAGTACCATGCCATGATGGGCACTTAGTTGATTTTTAAATGTGTTTAAATTTCTGCACAAGGCCATCCTACACTTGTTAGGGAGTTACTACTCTAAGGCTTAAGCAGAAAATCCTATGTTCCTCTATGGATGAAGGATGGGAAAACAAGGTGAGCAGTTTCTTTCATAATTAAATGTCAGATTTCTTGTGGTTTTTGAAATCAGTATTACCAGCTGCTGGGTTGTTTCTTTTTAATCTGTGTATGTTAAAATAATGAACCAAATATTTGTTGTAAATCATTTTCTGATACTTCAGTGTTCACTACAATTAAGCTGGACTTCTATTTGGGCATTATTTTGCTTTTTATTCAATTTGCATCTCTAGATTGCTGTGCCTTCAGAAGAGGAGAAAAATCAGTATATTTCAAAAATACCAGAAGGCTTTGATGGAGAAGGAGAAAATGGAATAGGTAAATCTCATTGTGATAATAATTGTTTTTTTTTTTTTTAGTTTGTCCTTTTTGATACAGACTTACCCATGGCAGATAAAACTTTCAGGGCACAACAGTATGTATGTTAAATTATGTCTAGCCTACACTTTTGAAATTCAAGGAGAATTACTAAATTCTATCTTCAAAATCTTGTTCTCTTCTTTCAGAACAAGTGTTGGGTAAAGTTACTATTTGAATTTGATATCATGGGTAAAAGGAATGGTGACTTTTCTTTCACAAAATCTTCAACCTGGCCAAAGGTCCAAAACAAGGGTCAGTAATCTACAGCCCAAGGGCTAAATCTGACTCACTAGCCTGAATTTTTGGGAAAGCGAGCTAGGAATGGTTTTTTACATTTTAAAATAGAATAAAACTTTACTAAAAAATGTAAAACCCATTGTTATCTCATTTTACATTTGCCAATCCCAGGTCCAAAAGGTAGAGCTGAAAACAGAACAGATAGGGCAGCTAGGTGGTGCAGTGGATAGAGCACCGGCCCTGGATTCAGGAGGACCTGAGTTCAAATCCGGTCTCAGACATATAATACTAGCTGTGTGACCCTAGGCAAGTCACTTAACCCCATTGCCTAACCAAAAAAACAAAACAAAAAAACCCAGAACAGATTATGCAAATAGCATCTGGAATGAAAACTCAGAATATTCTGCTTATGTTCACTGTATAGAAAAGACCTAATTCTGTATTGATTGCTATTAGCGTTGCCATGCTTGCCATTAGTAATATCTGGGGGTGGGGAGGGTGCTGCAAAAGATGGAAGTATATAGTCATCAAAAACTGCTTAGGTCAAAGTTTAGTATTTTGTTGAAGTTACTTACCAAATTGAGATAATAGTAAAATTTAACTAAGAGATAGAAGTAGCAATGTTGATCAAATTTTAATCTTTTAACCTTTTGATGGTAATAGTTGATAACTGTCCAGTGATTTTTATCAGTGTGGAAAAATTGCAGTGAGAAGATGCTCTACCAATGCAGATGGGTAGCTGTTATGCAAATTAAAGTTAGGAGAGTCAAAAGGGCCCTGAGAGGTTAAGTTGCTTGTATAATAGGGTCATCTCACTAATATGTGTTAGAGGCAGGACTTTAACCTAGGGCTGCCTGACTCTGAAACCAGTTCTCTCTATATACACTACAACATGTGGTTTCACTTACTTGTTGTAAGTGACTCTTTGCTTAACTATTGCTAAGTACCCAGAAAGAGCACTTTTCTTAGAATCAGGAGTTCTGAACTTGAATCCTGGCTCTGACACTTCTTAGCTGGTGTGATTCTATTCACTTATTCTCTTTGGACATCTGTTTCTTTACTTACAAAATGGGATTGATAATACCTAAGCTTTCTATATCCCATGGTTTTAATGAGCCCCTGTGCTGGCCTTAAGGTACCATATAAATGTAAGTTGTTCTTTTCAAGTCAAATCAACAGGCTTTTAAGTGCTTATTCTGGGCCTGGTACTGGGCTAAGTGATAGGAATACAAATAGAGGCAGAAAGACACCCCTACCTTCATGGAGCTTACATTCTAATGGGGGAATACAACACACCAAAGGAAGCTGGAAAGGAATCCAGAGAATAAGGAGTAGAGAACAAAGAACACATGGCCAGCTTGGTCACTTTCCTTAATGGAGGTTCTGAGAGGAATCATCCCTTCAGACGAAGGGGCACCAGGAGTAGAGGGAACTTCATGAAGGCACTGTTTTTGCCTAGTAGACAAAGTCAGTAAAATCAGGAGGGGAACACAGAAGAATTATCTTAATTTTATATTACAACACAGAATCTCTTCAGAAAGCATTTATTAAGCACTTAGTGTGTATATGCTAGAGGCTATGGATAGAAAAAACAAAAATGAAATCACCCTTCTGAAGAAGTTTACATTCTATTGGGAAAACAACATGCATATTGAAAATGAAATACAGAATATATACAGAATAATTTCAGAAAAGAGAGAATTCAGATAGACTTCTAGTAGGAAAAGACTCAGGAGTGAGCTTTGAAGGAAGCTAAGGATTCCATGAAAGGAGACAGCATTGGAGACAGCCTGTGGAAAGGCATGGAGACTAGAAAAGGAATATCATATACAGGGAATAGCAAGTCTAATTTGGCTGCACCAGAGTACATGAAGAAAAGATATACCCATAATATTTGTCTATACATATATACACTTAAATATATGTGTGTATGTATGTATAATATTGCTTATATATACTTAACACATAACTGTATTATATATTTATACATACATACATTTGATATGGTAAAGCCTGTGCTTTAGGAATATCAATTTGGCAGCAGTGTGGAGCATGGATTTGAAAAAGGAGAGAATGGCTACAGGGAGATCAGTTAGGAAGTTATTGCAATAGTTGATTCAAAATATGTTAAGGACCTGATCTAAAGCAAGAGGCTAGATAAGTTAGAGTGAAAGGGGCAGAGGTAAGAGATGTTAAGGAAGTAAAATTAACAAGACTTAGCAACTCTTAGAATGTGAGGAGTGGCGTAGAGGGAAGAGTCGCAATAGTCTCTTTGGTTGTCAACTTAGATGACTAGAAGGGTAGTTTCAACAGAAATAAAGGAGTTAGGCAGAGAGCTTTTTTTCCAAGGAACAAGCATCTTTTAATTTCATGGCTGCAATTGCCATCTGCAGTGATCATTGAGCCCAAGAATATAAAATCTGATACTACTTCCATTTCTCCTCCCTGTGCTTGCCAGGAACTGATGGGCCATTTGCCAAGTTCTTGGGGTTTTTTATGTTAAGCTTCAAGCCAGCTTTTACACTCTCCTCTTTCACGCTCATCAAGAGGCTTCTTAATTCCTCTGCATTTTCTGCCGTCAGAATGGCATCATCTGCATATCTGAGATTGTTGGCATTTCTCCCAGAAACCTTAATTCCAGCTTTTGATTCATCCATGCTGGTATTTTTGCATTATGTGCTCTGCATGTAAGTTAAATAAGTTGACGATATATAGCCTCATCTTAGTCCTTTTAAACCAATCAGTTGTTCCATGTTTGGTTCTAAAACCAATCAGTTGTTCCATGTTTGGTTCTAACTGTTGCTTCTTGGCCCATACAAAGCAAGATGATCTGGTTCTTCCATCTCTCTGAAGACTTGCCACATTTTATTGTGATCCACATAGTCAGAAGCATTAGTGTAGTCAGTGAAGCAGAAGTAGATGTTTTTCTGGAACTTCCTTGCTTTCTTCACAAACCAGTAAATGTTGGCAATTTAGTTTCTAGTTCCTCTGTCTCTACAAAAACTGTTCGGGTTATTCTTGGTTCACATATTGTTGAAGCCTAGCTTTCAGAATCTTAAACATAACCTTGCTGCTATGTGAGATGAACACAGTTCTTCAGTAATGAACATTCCTTGGCATTGTCCTTCTTTGGGATTGGGATGGAAACTGATCTCTACCAATCCAGTGGCCACTGATGAGTTTTCCAAGTTGGCTGGCATATTGAGTGCAGCACTTTAACGTCATCATCTTTTAGAATTTTAAACAGTTCAGCTGTCATTCAGTCATCTCCACCAGTTTTACTGTATGCTTCCTAAGGCTCATTTGATTTCATTCTCCAGAATGTCTGGCTCTAGATCAGTAACCATTGTGTGATTATCAGTGATATTAAGATCTTTCTTGTATAATATTTTAACTTATAAAAGTAGTGATGCTATTAAAATATTATCTACTAGAGAAGGAAGAAGTACAGAAGGGATGCTTAGACACACTCAAAAGCAAAAGAAAAAAATTATAAAAAACTTTGGATTGGTTAACTTAGATGTTACCAAGTTGTAACAGCAACAATAATAGTACTTTTTTACCTACCAGTACAGTAGTTTGCAGCACATTAAGTATACAAAATAATAAGATAGCAACTTGTCCCAAGACAATTTCTGTCTCAGTTATGTTGGAAAAAAGAGCAGGGTCATAATGTTATCTTTAAGCTGTTTGTATAACACTTTAAAGTTTACATAGCAATTGCATATCCATCATCTCATTTGATCCTCACAACATCCATTGAAATAGGTAGGGCAGGTATTATTTTTTTATTTCCTTTCTTAAAGTACATATTAAATTTCACACAATATTAATGTTAAGATAGGTATTATACCTATTTTACAGATTAAAGAACCTGAGTTATGTTGGCTATAGAAAAATTAAACGATTTGCTGAAAGTCAGATGTACATATTAAATGAAAGAACAAGGAATCCATATCATAATCTCACATAGATGGAGTAATTCAGCAGTTGACCCTAAGGATAGTCAGATAAGTACTTTGTGGCTTAACATTTCCTCTAGAAAATGGAGATTAGTAGCAAGTACTTTTGAGCACCCATAACTCTACCTGACATTACTATGCTATTAGCCAAAGGGAATACAAGAGGAATATAAGACATAATCCCTTCAAGGAATTTATTGTATTTTATATTAATTATTTTTTTATTATTGTATTTGGTGATAGTATCATTGTGATATTGTCAAATATGAAAATTATTGGTTACTAGTAGTCATTACTAGAATTATTTGAGAAATAACTATTTACTCAAAAAAATTTTATAATTACTGAAATTAAAAGGACTTTCCCTCTGCTAATTACAAACATCAGGACACTTTTAGCATTTGTATAGATTTCATCATAAAAACATATATGGTACAAATGAAGAAAATTTAATAAATGGTACAAGTGAAAAAAAGTTAGTAATGAAACAAAAATAATGAAATAAATTACTTGTCCATAAATAATCCAGCTGGTAATCATTTAAAATTATCAGATGGTTATTGTAAATAAGCAAAAGATTTTTAATGATCTTAATTTACTAGGATTTGTCTTAGGACATTAAAAGCAAATGTAATTTGAGCCAAGTTAAATTAACTGAACAAGTAGATTAAGAGTTCTGGTTCTGGTTCTGCCATTGACATTTTGGGAACTTAAATCAAGTTTCTGCCCTTTGAGTACTTCAAACTCCGTACTTGTGAAATACTGCTAATTTTTGAGAATAGGATTAGTCACATCTAGAATTTTTAAGTTGATTGTTATTACAGCATTGGAGAACTAAATGGAATCCTCTGCACTTGATCAGAAGGGGGATGGGGGGTTATAGTGCATCTCCAAGATCAGAGCTCTAGAGTATTGTTTTGGAAAAAAATGTACAATTTTATAGTTCTTTCTGTTCTTAATTGGTAAATTCCTTGTTGGCTTTTTACACTCAAGGCTTTTTTTTTTCCAGGAAGGTAGGAAAAGAACCACGGAGAGAGCTATGATTCCCCATTAGAGAAATGGAAATAAAAAGAAAGAACACTACATTGTTTTTCTGATTGATATACCACTTTAGATAGTCAACTATTTTGATCTTTCTGGCTTACACAGATTTCAAGTATTAGCTATTCAAGAAATAGTATAATATGATGGTCAAACAGCTGGCCTCAGAGCCAGGAAGACCTGGGTTCAAGTCCTGTTCCTTAAATAGGACTGTGTCACCCTGGTCAAGTTACTTTACCACTCAGTGCTCTAAAGACCTCACTAAGACCAAAGATGCCAACCGGACCTGAGGGAGGGAATTTTCTCATTGGTTAGTTAATAGTAATGCTGATAATAGCTAGCATTTATATAGCGCCTACTATGTGCCAAGCCTTGTGCTAAATGCTTTACAAACATCATATTTGATCCTCAAAGCCCTGAGACACAGGAGCTATTATTACAGTTATGAAAACAGAGAGCAGTTAAATGACTTGCCCAGGGCTGCCCATCACATATCTGAGGCTGCATTTCCTAATTCCAGCTTCAGTGCTTTATCCACTTTGCCATCCAGCTGTCTAAAACAGAGCTCTCCACACCAGTGAACTCATAGGTCTAGTCCCTATTCTTGTCTTATTTAATGTTAGGAGTTAACATCAAATTAAAGTCTTATTTCCTCACAAATGTGCTTGATGCCTATCAATGTTAACTTTTTTCTTTAGATCAGAAAATAAAGCTCTTCCTTCAGTATATAGTGCATAAAATCTCAGGATTGAAGTAGGCAACATTTACCAGCACACCACTGCCTTTGGATATTGTCTAGTTCAACCCATGTGAGAGCAGAAATCATCTCTGCAATATGCCTTATAACTAGTCATCCCACCTCTCCTTGAAGATCTCCGCGCATGTGGAGCCTCCTTTTCTATTGAAGCAGTCCTTAGTAGAACCAAAATCTTTCTTTCTATAATTTCAGTACATTGCTCATAGTTCTCCCTTCTGAGGTGTCAAGTCAAATCCTTGTTTGAAACAGCCTCTGATATTTGAAGACAGCTCCCATGACTCTCTCTCTCCCTCATTTATCTTCTTCAAGCAAACGACCCCCTAGTTCTTATAGCTACTCTCTTAGAGAGTAATAATACCCTCACTCTTCTAGTCATCTAACTTATCAATATTCTTTCTTATGATAGTAGTCATAATACTTGACATTTCTAGAGCACTTTAAAGTTTGCTAAGTACTTTATATACATGTTATTTCCTTTGATCCTCATAATAAATTATACGTTTGTAATATATTGCATATATCGCAAATCCTTTATATTTTATTTCATGCATTTAAAAATATTCTGAGAACATTTCAGCTTCACCAGATTGCCAAAGTAGTAGGGGAAATATGAAGGTTTTAACCTTAACAAAAAATGGTTTAAGAACCTCTGATCTAAGCAAATTCCTCTCCTTTTGGTGATGATGAAATACACCCAAAGAAATTTAGTAACGTGTCCTTCACACGATTGGTTGGGCAGAGCCACAGCTAGAAACTGCATCTCTTGACTTCTACTGTCTTTTACAACACAAGATTAATAATACTTTATTTTGTGTTTAAATAGATTCAAAGCAAAAAGCAGTTTTACATTGTTTATTTCAATTCAGTTTAGCAAACATTGAAAGTGCTACTGTGTGCAGAAGCTGCTTTAGACACCTAGAGAGATAATAAGTTTAAGTAAACATAACTTTTTCTAGTAGATGGATATGACATATAAACAAAAATAGTTGTGGTAGAAAACAGTATATAATAAATATATAAAACAGGTACCATCAAAGCACAGTGGGAGGTGCAGGGAGAGAAAGGGTATTAATTCCCTTAAGGGCTTAGGGAAGGCTTCCTAGAAGGGGACTCCTTTGAGTTGGATTTTAAAGGATGGATAGGAATTTTAACTGGTAGATAGGAATTTTAACTGGTGGAGGTAAATAAACCAGAAGGGAAAGGATGCTGTGAGCCAGAGGCAAAAAGAAATATAGCCCCAGGCACAAGTTTAATTAAAACAAAGAATAGAGGAATTAAAGGATGTACCAGATTATAGAAGACCTTAAGTGTCAGTCACAGGTGGTTAAATTTTACTTAGACTGTAGGAGTCAGTAAAGGATTTTAAATGGTAGAATCACATGCCTAGATTTAAGCATAAGAAAGATTGGTGTTATAAAGAATTGGAGTAGAAAAAAAAAGAGGAGGGTATGTTAGGAGACTACTGTAGGTAGATAGATGATAAGGAGGGCCTATTAGATTAGGATGATGAGAGTGAGAATGTCATGGAAGTTAAAAAAAACACAAGACTTGGTAACTGATTTTCGGAAAGAAAAGAAAGAATCAAGAATAACACCAGTGGTGGTATCAGTGAGCAAAAAAACCCATAGGATGAGTACTAGGAGAATGAAGCATTGAAAAGCCAAGGATAGAGACAGTATCCTAAAAGAGGTCAGCAGTTGGATACTACAAAGAGGAAAAGGAGATGAAGACTTCAAAAAGGCTATCATATTTGGTAATTGAGTCCCTTGTGATCTTGGAGACCGCTATTTTCAGAAAATTAGTAGAAGGGAGTGTTTGAGAAAGTAACAAGTTCATTAGGTTTTATGTAGAAAACCATCATCTTGAAAGAGACGTCAATGCTTCCCTTTTCTCCACCCCAAACTGAAACTACTGTAAGATTTGTTTTCTTTTTTATTTCCTAATGCTAGCATTTCAAAAACCCTTAAGGTTTGTCATGCAAAATCTGACAGATTTTCAGGATGTTGAGGCTGATTGGTTTAAGTCTTTCAAGATACATAATAATTAATAATCCATTAGATAAGTTTCAGTGATATTTCAGGATTTCTAAAATGTTTCATTCAGAATCGGGATGTAGTTTAACTCACTTCACTGTAATAAGGTCTAGTTCATGAAAAGATCTGCTTATGTAGTAGGAAATTATTGAAGAGAAAAATGTATTTTCTGTCATTGTTGAGCCTGAACAGCGGATCTATTAGTCCAGGTTCCAAACAATGTAAATAAATCATTTCTTTTTGAGTATATAGGGCCTACTTCTCAATTGGTTTTTTAAAAGATTATGAGAGTGTTCATTTCTGGCTTCATAAATAGAAAGCTAGCCTTGAAGCCAGGAAGACCTGAGTTCAGGTCCTACTACTTCTTTTTTTTTTCCTTTGTTTTGGCCAGGCAGTGGGGTGAAATAACTTGCCCAGGGTCACACAGCTAGTAAGTGTCAAGTGACTGAGGCCAGATTTGAACTCAGATCTTCCTTAATCCAGGGCCAGTGCTCTATCCACTGTGCCATCTAGCTGCCCCCGTCCCACTTCTGATATGTGACTGCAACAACTCTGAGCAAGTAACTTAACCTCTCAGTGTTCTAGGCCGAAGGCGTCAAAACAGAACATTGCCACCCCCACAGAATGCAGCTGGAACCATATTAAAATGTAATTGATGTCCATACAGCCGCAGGGATCTTTATGTAGTGGCTGTATTTCTGTTTGAACTTGACACCACTACTCTAGTCAGCTGTCTAAGACTATATGTTTCAGGGGCAGGTAGGTGGTGCAGTGGACACAGCACCGGCCCTGAAGTCAGGAGGACCTGAGTTCAAATCCAGCCTCAGACACATAATACTCACTAGCTGTGTGACTCTGGGCAAGTCACTTAACCCCAATTGCCCTCACCCAAAAAAAAAAAAAAGGCTATATGTTTCAGAAAAGGTGCCAGCCTACCTTTTTAGAGAGTTTTACTTCCTTGGTAGAGTTTTGCAATGGTAGTGAGTTTACTTCCACTGAATTTCCAATGAAATCACTGGTTCTGTCTCTCTCCCTTCTTATGCTAGGTACTGAGGATACAAAGACAAAAAATAAAAAAAAGGGTTACACTGTAACTTAAGGGTATAAAATGTGCTGGGCCTCAGTCTCCTCATATATAAAATCTTTCCTATATAGATGAGATAGTCCAGGATGACTTCTGAGACTTCACCTTAATTCTTTGATTCTATTAAGTTGTTTACTTGTTGGAGATATTTTGTGTTTTGACTTTTCCCCCCATGCTTCTGTTCACCAACAATTTCAGTTTAAATTCCTCTAGGATAGCAAACCATAGTTGTTATACTAAAAATGTAGAGTTAATGGCATGTATATTTATGCTATATAAAAATCTTTTCCTGATCCCCATCAGCTGTCAGGACTGCTCCCTCTCATTACCTTGTATGTAGTTTATATATGCGTATGTAGTTTATATATGCGTATGTATACATGTCGTTCCCCCTATAGAAAATAAAAGCTCCTTAAGGAAATGGGCTGTTTTGATTTTTCCTTTTTATTTGCAGTGTCTGGCACAGAGTAAATGCTAATTGATTGATTGATTGATTGGTTGGTTGAAGGACAGGAGACTTTACAACTTGTACTACAATATTGAATTTCCTTAAAATGTTTTAATTCTGTTTTTAAACAGTTGAACCACAGACAATTACAGCATTGGAGAATAAGTCAACAAATGTAAGTCTCTTAATTGTTGGATCTAGTTGTTGGAATTTTTTTTTTTACAGTTTATGTCATTGTTAGAGATACCTCAGGGATTTATCTCAAGATTAAAGGTAGACGTTCAACTGACATTAATTTTAAATTTGCTCCCACATGTCATATTATTAAAATGTACCTATACTTAGCCAAGCTGAGAATTAGGTTTATAATCTCTATATCTTGAAAGCCATTTGGCTTAAATATTTGTTAGATAAACTTAGGATTCTGGATTTATAGCATTTTTCTTTTGGATTTTAGACTACGTTATGACTGTAGTTTTTTTCAAACTGATGTTTTGAAAAGCTATTAAAGTAGAAAATGGAATATTCAAATTGGCTAATTTGATACCTTCCATATACTTTAAATATATAAAACAAGTTGGGGCAGCTAGATGGCACAGTGGATAGAGCACTGGCCCTGGAGTCAGGAGGAGGACCTGAGTTCAAATGCGGACTCAGACACATAACACTTACTAGCTGTGTGACCCTGGATAGGTAATAGATAGATATAGATAGATAGATAGATAGATAGATAGATAGATAGATAGATAGATAGATAAAAACACAAGTTTAAGGCCCATTTTTAAAATTTAAAAAATTAGTCCTGTGGGTATCCTACATAAATTTGACAATTAAGCCCAATTTGCAGCTGATTGCTAAATCATAGTATCTTAAAACTACAAGGCACTAAGAAGTCACCTAATCCAGCCCCCTTGTTTTAAAAATAAGAAATTTCTCCCACAGACCTTACTTCTACTTTTCAGGGTTTTGAAGGTAAAGGGCAAAATGAATAAGGTTGGAGGAAGTAGGGTATAAGAAAGTAACTTTCCCTCTTCTATTATAATTTCCTCTTAACTCCTTTTTTTTTCTTTTGGCAATTAGGGTTAAATGTCTTGCCCAGGGTCACGCAGCTAGTAAGTGTCAAGTGTTTGGTCTGAAGTCAGATTTGAACTGAGGTTCTCCTGACTTCAGGGCCGGTGCTCTATTCACTGTGCCACTTAGCTGCCCCTCCCTTAACTCTTTAAAAACAGTTCAGAAAAATTATTTGGGCAAAAGTCTATCCTACATCACCCTTTTAAAAGGAAGGTCGTAATGTGCTCAGAGGTCCAGAGGTTCTGTATGAGATTGAAAAAATGTGCACTATGTTCTCTTCCATTTATAATTGATTGAAAGTTATTATTTAAAATTGTTTTCAGTTTTAATGTCTTAAAGTGAATGATGTATTAAATGACTTTATATTTTTCATTTTAGGTAAAAAACTCAGACTTGGAAACAAATGAAGACGTTCACAGTTGCAGGAAAAGGAAAAGAAAGCTTTCAGAAAGCACTAATAAAATAAAAGGTAAATAAATTTCAGAATGATAATGATTTACACTAAAACTTGTTTTCTCCAGGTTAACAGCTTTTTCATTTATTTACTGCCATAAGGTTCATGCCTTTCCTTAGAGATGCAACTTCTTCATGTAATAAACATTTATCATGAACCTACCACATGCAGGGCACTTTGCTTAAGACATGGGAGGAGATAGACCAATCAAGACAAGGGCCTTGCTTCCATTAGGACACAGTACAATGAGACCACTTGGAATTTAGAAACCCATCCTCCTACCATGGTCAGGCTAAGGAGAGTCTTCCCATTCTACTAAGAGGAAAGCTGAATCTCTTCACAGCAAGATTGAAGGTTGAGAGATTTTCTGCTGTCAACCTTGCTTTGAGTTCAGTTGTAGCTTGTGGCCTGACCCTCCAGAGAGGTTCAGCCTAGATTAGTAGTAGACTTGGAACAGAGTTCTCTTGGGGATTCTCACAGCTTTGTATTCTGTACATCAGTTTCCCGTGCAGTTTTTAAATTCAAATGTAAAACTTCATTAGGTATGACTATGAGGCCAGCAGTGGAACAGTTCTCATAACAAATAACAATTAAGTTTATACTTTTACTTGGCAACATGGTAACCTCTGAAGAAGGTAAAAAGTGTACATAGTTCTTCAGTCACCTTACTTAAAATCTAGTTGGAGGGCTGTGTTATGACACCAATACAAATAACTACAGTATGAAATATTACATAAGTTCTTACAAAACTACAGATGTAACTCAGATTCCAACAGAGATTCTAAGAGTTGAGTAAAAGGAAAGTTTTATTTCCATTTGCAGTTCTGAAGAGCTTGTAAATTTAATTTCCCAAGCTTCATAATGATCATTAGAGTGAATAACTAATAACTTTCATGTTTAATTGTCAGTAGGTAGACCTACCAATGAAAAGGACATCTTGGAAGCTGAACAAAGTCAGACCATTGAAGTAAAAGCTCAAGAAGAGGTAGGTTATTCTATTAAACTGAAACTTTAAAAATATGAGTGAGAAGTTCAATTTCTTGACATAATTAAATAGAACATAGAACTTTAGAGCTGAAAGAAAACAGTCATCTAATTCATTCTGCCTATTTGATAGATAAGAAAACAGACCCATACTGAAGAAGCTACTTGTTCAAGGTTTCATCACTAATCAAGAGCAGAGTTAAGATTAGAACACAGATCTCCTAACTCACAGTCTAGTGCACATTCCTACACACTATGACATATTTACAAAATAAATTTTTGAACATAGCACTTCTTTAAGCATGACAGCAAATTAGAGATTATTTGAATACACCTAGTTCTAACGCTCACTATTTGTGGGACCATAAATTAGATGGTTAATCATTTTAGCCTTAGCGTTCTCATCTATAAAATAAAGATGATATTTGCTCAAGGGGTTGGAACACTTAAACTTAAAGTATTTCATAAATGTGAATAATTATTATGCCTACATTGCACATCTAGTAGTTTATTGCATATAGATTAGGCATTTTGACTTAACACAGACTTAGGTATTTTAGGTGTATTTAGATTCAAAGAAGAACAGTCTCAGCACTTTTCCACATGCCATATGGAAGGCATATTCAAATTAATTTGATAAATTTCTAAATTTTTTCATTCTTGTAAATCCATTTAGATCTAGATGTTGCTAATAATATGGCTGTATCACTCCAGTGACTCAGGATCCAAAACCTCTTACCCCATTTGGCATATTCCTTTTTAATTACAGGTAGAATTTCCTTGCCAAGAAGATGGAAATAATGTATCTAGAAGAAAAAGGAAAAAATATTCTTTTTCAGAAGATGAACTAGGTAATTAAAATTCATGGAGATGTTTTGTTATTTTCAAGTAATCTATTGACTAGAACCCCAAACTCTAGGTTTACATGGAACAGGTTCACTCTTGGAGACTGCACCAAAATCATGCCTTTAGCTTGTTTTGCCCCCTCTCTGAGTTTCCTTTGGGAAACCTGGAATATAGTTCACCTAAGTTTCATAGGTATGAATAAAAGGGCCCTGCGTCCAACAAATGCAGCTTAGTATGTACAGGACAGCTCTTCACTGCACCAAAAATGCAAAGCACCACAAAGAAATTATAGTAACCCAGAAGTAGTCAATACAACTCTCCTTCATTTTGTAGTGAATTCCACCTTCACCAGAGGAACCTCTACAGGCCTTCATCCTGATGACAGTATTCTAAAGCTTTGGACTTAACCTCAGAAGGAAAACATTTCAGATTGCTAGAGAAGCAACCCCCAACATTCTAATAAATCTTACTATCTCACTAAGGACCTGTATAATACTCCAGCCTTATATACTACCCTAAAGGGCTAGAACTCCTCTAGGATGAAAATGAACTTAAAGTTGCTAGAAAGGTAACCCTTCCCCATTCCCATTAATCTACATAGTCCGAATAATTTTTGGTACTAACAGTAGACAACCATGAACCCCAGCATTTGGATCCTTAATATGGCTCAGTCTCTTGCTGCTTATCTATCTCTGAGGTCATATACTTGATCTTCCATCTAGGATTTCTTGGTGTTTGTCCAGTATCTCCCACCACTCAGCCACATGTTTTCTTCTCCTGTGGCCATGTCTCTTCCCTGGCTCTTTTTGCCTGGGTTGAAGAATTGTAGCTACTCCACCATTGCCCCAGTTGCTGCTATCTTCTGGGCTTAACAAGTCTGTCTCTGCCTGTCCACCTGGTTAACCCACTACATTTGTTACCTTTTTCAAAACTTTAAAATATTATACTCCACCACATTTAAATTGGTTGATAAATAGGACAGAGAATTATTGTATGTGAGCCATTTCTTTGCCTTACACACAGATCTGAAGGTGTAGGTGTTTTTCCATGCTGGTCTAGGACATCCAAGATCCTCCTTATTTCTTGCAAGTTACTTACCAAATTGAGATAATAGTAAAATTTAACTAAGAGATAGAAGTAGCAATGTTGATCAAATTTTAATCTTTTAACCTTTTGATGGTAATAGTTGATAACTGTCCAGTGATTTTTATCAGTGTGGAAAAATTGCAGTGAGAAGATGCTCTACCAATGCAGATGGGTAGCTGTTATGCAAATTAAAGTTAGGAGAGTCAAAAGGGCCCTGAGAGGTTAAGTTGCTTGTATAATAGGGTCATCTCACTAATATGTGTTAGAGGCAGGACTTTAACCTAGGGCTGCCTGACTCTGAAACCAGTTCTCTCTATATACACTACAACATGTGGTTTCACTTACTTGTTGTAAGTGACTCTTTGCTTAACTATTGCTAAGTACCCAGAAAGAGCACTTTTCTTAGAATCAAGAGTTCTGAACTTGAATCCTGGCTCTGACACTTCTTAGCTGGTGTGATTCTATTCACTTATTCTCTTTGGACATCTGTTTCTTTACTTACAAAATGGGATTGATAATACCTAAGCTTTCTATATCCCATGGTTTTAATGAGCCCCTGTGCTGGCCTTAAGGTACCATATAAATGTAAGTTGTTCTTTTCAAGTCAAATCAACAGGCTTTTAAGTGCTTATTCTGGGCCTGGTACTGGGCTAAGTGATAGGAATACAAATAGAGGCAGAAAGACACCCCTACCTTCATGGAGCTTACATTCTAATGGGGGAATACAACACACCAAAGGAAGCTGGAAAGGAATCCAGAGAATAAGGAGTAGAGAACAAAGAACACATGGCCAGCTTGGTCACTTTCCTTAATGGAGGTTCTGAGAGGAATCATCCCTTCAGACGAAGGGGCACCAGGAGTAGAGGGAACTTCATGAAGGCACTGTTTTTGCCTAGTAGACAAAGTCAGTAAAATCAGGAGGGGAACACAGAAGAATTATCTTAATTTTATATTACAACACAGAATCTCTTCAGAAAGCATTTATTAAGCACTTAGTGTGTATATGCTAGAGGCTATGGATAGAAAAAACAAAAATGAAATCACCCTTCTGAAGAAGTTTACATTCTATTGGGAAAACAACATGCATATTGAAAATGAAATACAGAATATATACAGAATAATTTCAGAAAAGAGAGAATTCAGATAGACTTCTAGTAGGAAAAGACTCAGGAGTGAGCTTTGAAGGAAGCTAAGGATTCCATGAAAGGAGACAGCATTGGAGACAGCCTGTGGAAAGGCATGGAGACTAGAAAAGGAATATCATATACAGGGAATAGCAAGTCTAATTTGGCTGCACCAGAGTACATGAAGAAAAGATATACCCTAATATTTGTCTATACATATATACACTTAAATATATGTGTGTATGTATGTATAATATTGCTTATATATACTTAACACATAACTGTATTATATATTTATACATACATACATTTGATATGGTAAAGCCTGTGCTTTAGGAATATCAATTTGGCAGCAGTGTGGAGCATGGATTTGAAAAAGGAGAGAATGGCTACAGGGAGATCAGTTAGGAAGTTATTGCAATAGTTGATTCAAAATATGTTAAGGACCTGATCTAAAGCAAGAGGCTAGATAAGTTAGAGTGAAAGGGGCAGAGGTAAGAGATGTTAAGGAAGTAAAATTAACAAGACTTAAGCAACTCTTAGAATGTGAGGAGTGGCGTAGAGGGAAGAGTCGCAATAGTCTCTTTGGTTGTCAACTTAGATGACTAGAAGGGTAGTTTCAACAGAAATAAAGGAGTTAGGCAGAGAGCTTTTTTTCCAAGGAACAAGCATCTTTTAATTTCATGGCTGCAATTGCCATCTGCAGTGATCATTGAGCCCAAGAATATAAAATCTGATACTACTTCCATTTCTCCTCCCTGTGCTTGCCAGGAACTGATGGGCCATTTGCCAAGTTCTTGGGTTTTTATGTTAAGCTTCAAGCCAGCTTTTACACTCTCCTCTTTCACGCTCATCAAGAGGCTTCTTAATTCCTCTGCATTTTCTGCCATCAGAATGGCATCATCTGCATATCTGAGATTGTTGCATTTCTCCCAGAAACCTTAATTCCAGCTTTGATTCATCCATGCTGGTATTTTTGCATTATGTGCTCTGCATGTAAGTTAAATAAGTTGACGATATATAGCCTCATCTTAGTCCTTTTAAACCAATCAGTTGTTCATGTTTGGTTCTAAAACCAATCAGTTGTTCCATGTTTGGTTCTAACTGTTGCTTCTTGGCCCATACAAAGCAAGATGATCTGGTTCTTCCATCTCTCTGAAGACTTGCCACATTTTATTGTGATCCACATAGTCAGAAGCATTAGTGTAGTCAGTGAAGCAGAAGTAGATGTTTTTCTGGAACTTCCTTGCTTTCTTCACAAACCAGTAAATGTTGGCAATTTAGTTTCTAGTTCCTCTGTCTCTACAAAAACTGTTCGGGTTATTCTTGGTTCACATATTGTTGAAGCCTAGCTTTCAGAATCTTAACATAACCTTGCTGCTATGTGAGATGAACACAGTTCTTCAGTAATGAACATTCCTTGGCATTGTCCTTCTTTGGGATTGGGATGGAAACTGATCTCTACCAATCCAGTGGCCACTGATGAGTTTCCAAGTTGGCTGGCATATTGAGTGCAGCACTTTAACGTCATCATCTTTTAGAATTTTAAACAGTTCAGCTGTCATTCAGTCATCTCCACCAGTTTTACTGTATGCTTCCTAAGGCTCATTTGATTCATTCTCCAGAATGTCTGGCTCTAGATCAGTAACCATGTGTGATTATCAGTGATATTAAGATCTTTCTTGTATAATATTTTAACTTATAAAAGTAGTGATGCTATTAAATATTATATACTAGAGAAGGAAGAAGTACAGAAGGATGCTTAGACACACTCAAAAGCAAAAGAAAAAATTATAAAAAACTTTGGATTGGTTAACTTAGATGTTACCAAGTTGTAACAGCAACAATAATAGTACTTTTTTACCTACCAGTACAGTAGTTTGCAGCACATTAAGTATACAAAATAATAAGATAGCAACTTGTCCCAAGACAATTTCTGTCTCAGTTATGTTGGAAAAAGAGCAGGGTCATAATGTTATCTTTAAGCTGTTTGTATAACACTTTAAAGTTTACATAGCAATTGCATATCCATCATCTCATTTGATCCTCACAACATCCATTGAAATAGTAGGGCAGGTATTATTTTTTTATTTCCTTTCTTAAAGTACATATTAAATTTCACACAATATTAATGTTAAGATAGGTATTATACCTATTTTACAGATTAAAGAACCTGAGTTATGTTGGCTATAGAAAAATTAAACGATTTGCTGAAAGTCAGATGTACATATTAAATGAAAGAACAAGGAATCCATATCATAATCTCACATAGATGGAGTAATTCAGCAGTTGACCCTAAGGATAGTCAGATAAGTACTTTGTGGCTTAACATTTCCTCTAGAAAATGGAGATTAGTAGCAAGTACTTTGAGCACCCATAACTCTACCTGACATTACTATGCTATTAGCCAAAGGGAATACAAGAGGAATATAAGACATAATCCCTTCAAGGAATTTATTGTATTTTATATTAATTATTTTTTATTATTGTATTTGGTGATAGTATCATTGTGATATTGTCAAATATGAAAATTATTGGTTACTAGTAGTCATTACTAGAATTATTTGAGAAATAACTATTTACTCAAAAAAATTTATAATTACTGAAATTAAAAGGACTTTCCCTCTGCTAATTACAAACATCAGGACACTTTTAGCATTTGTATAGATTTCATCATAAAAACATATATGGTACAAATGAAGAAAATTTAATAAATGGTACAAGTGAAAAAAAGTTAGTAATGAAACAAAAATAATGAAATAAATTACTTGTCCATAAATAATCCAGCTGGTAATCATTTAAAATTATCAGATGGTTATTGTAAATAAGCAAAAGATTTTTAATGATCTTAATTTACTAGGATTTGTCTTAGGACATTAAAAGCAAATGTAATTTGAGCCAAGTTAAATTAACTGAACAAGTAGATTAAGAGTTCTGGTTCTGGTTCTGCCATTGACATTTTGGGAACTTAATCAAGTTTCTGCCCTTTGAGTACTTCAAACTCCGTACTTGTGAAATACTGCTAATTTTTGAGAATAGGATTAGTCACATCTAGAATTTTTAAGTTGATTGTTATTACAGCATTGGAGAACTAAATGGAATCCTCTGCACTTGATCAGAAGGGGATGGGGGTTATAGTGCATCTCCAAGATCAGAGCTCTAGAGTATTGTTTGGAAAAAATGTACAATTTTATAGTTCTTTCTGTTCTTAATTGGTAAATTCCTTGTTGGCTTTTTACACTCAAGGCTTTTTTTTTCCAGGAAGGTAGGAAAAGAACCACGGAGAGAGCTATGATTCCCCATTAGAGAAATGGAAATAAAAAGAAAGAACATACATTGTTTTCTGATTGATATACCACTTTAGATAGTCAACTATTTTGATCTTTCTGGTTACACAGATTTCAAGTATTAGCTATTCAAGAAATAGTATAATATGATGGTCAAACAGCTGGCCTCAGAGCCAGGAAGACCTGGGTTCAAGTCCTGTTCTTAAATAGGACTGTGTCACCTGGTCAAGTTACTTTACCACTCAGTGCTCTAAAGACCTCACTAAGACCAAAGATGCCAACCGGACCTGAGGGAGGGAATTTTCTCATTGGTTAGTTAATAGTAATGCTGATAATAGCTAGCATTTATATAGCGCCTACTATGTGCCAAGCTTGTGCTAAATGCTTTACAAACATCATATTTGATCCTCAAAGCCCTGAGACACAGGAGCTATTATTACAGTTATGAAAACAGAGAGCAGTTAAATGACTTGCCCAGGGCTGCCCATCACATATCTGAGGTGCATTTCCTAATTCCAGCTTCAGTGCTTTATCTTTGCCATCCAGCTGTCTAAAACAGAGCTCTCCACACCAGTGAACTCATAGGTCTAGTCCCTATTCTTGTCTTATTTAATGTTAGGAGTTAACATCAAATTAAAGTCTTATTTCCTCACAATGTGCTTGATGCCTATCAATGTTAACTTTTTCTTTAGATCAGAAATAAAGCTCTTCCTTCAGTATATAGTGCATAAAATCTCAGGATTGAAGTAGCAACATTTACCAGCACACACTGCCTTTGGATATTGTCTAGTTCAACCCATGTGAGAGCAGAAATCATCTCTGCAATATGCCTTATAACTAGTCATCCCACCTCTCCTTGAAGATCTCCGGCATGTGGAGCCTCCTTTTCTATTGAAGCAGTCCTTAGTAGAACCAAAATCTTTCTTTCTATAATTTCAGTACATTGCTCATAGTTCTCCCTTCTGAGGTGTCAAGTCAAATCCTTGTTTGAAACAGCCTCTGATATTTGAAGACAGCTCCCATGACTCTCTCTCTCCCTCATTTATCTTCTTCAAGCAAACGACCCCCTAGTTCTTATAGCTACTCTCTTAGAGAGTAATAATACCCTCACTCTTCTAGTCATCTAACTTATCAATATTCTTTCTTATGATAGTAGTCATAATACTTGACATTTCTAGAGCACTTTAAAGTTTGCTAAGTACTTTATATACATGTTATTTCCTTTGATCCTCATAATAAATTATACGTTTGTAATATATTGCATATATCGCAAATCCTTTATATTTTATTTCATGCATTTAAAAATATTCTGAGAACATTTCAGCTTCACCAGATTGCCAAAGTAGTAGGGGAAATATGAAGGTTTTAACCTTAACAAAAAATGGTTTAAGAACCTCTGATCTAAGCAAATTCCTCTCCTTTTGGTGATGATGAAATACACCCAAAGAAATTTAGTAACGTGTCCTTCACACGATTGGTTGGGCAGAGCCACAGCTAGAAACTGCATCTCTTGACTTCTACTGTCTTTTACAACACAAGATTAATAATACTTTATTTTGTGTTTAAATAGATTCAAAGCAAAAAGCAGTTTTACATTGTTTATTTCAATTCAGTTTAGCAAACATTGAAAGTGCTACTGTGTGCAGAAGCTGCTTTAGACACCTAGAGAGATAATAAGTTTAAGTAAACATAACTTTTTCTAGTAGATGGATATGACATATAAACAAAAATAGTTGTGGTAGAAAACAGTATATAATAAATATATAAAACAGGTACCATCAAAGCACAGTGGGAGGTGCAGGGAGAGAAAGGGTATTAATTCCCTTAAGGGCTTAGGGAAGGCTTCCTAGAAGGGGACTCCTTTGAGTTGGATTTTAAAGGATGGATAGGAATTTTAACTGGTAGATAGGAATTTTAACTGGTGGAGGTAAATAAACCAGAAGGGAAAGGATGCTGTGAGCCAGAGGCAAAAAGAAATATAGCCCCAGGCACAAGTTTAATTAAAACAAAGAATAGAGGAATTAAAGGATGTACCAGATTATAGAAGACCTTAAGTGTCAGTCACAGGTGGTTAAATTTTACTTAGACTGTAGGAGTCAGTAAAGGATTTTAAATGGTAGAATCACATGCCTAGATTTAAGCATAAGAAAGATTGGTGTTATAAAGAATTGGAGTAGAAAAAAAAAGAGGAGGGTATGTTAGGAGACTACTGTAGGTAGATAGATGATAAGGAGGGCCTATTAGATTAGGATGATGAGAGTGAGAATGTCATGGAAGTTAAAAAAAACACAAGACTTGGTAACTGATTTTCGGAAAGAAAAGAAAGAATCAAGAATAACACCAGTGGTGGTATCAGTGAGCAAAAAAACCCATAGGATGAGTACTAGGAGAATGAAGCATTGAAAAGCCAAGGATAGAGACAGTATCCTAAAAGAGGTCAGCAGTTGGATACTACAAAGAGGAAAAGGAGATGAAGACTTCAAAAAGGCTATCATATTTGGTAATTGAGTCCCTTGTGATCTTGGAGACCGCTATTTTCAGAAAATTAGTAGAAGGGAGTGTTTGAGAAGGGAGTAACAAGTTCATTAGGTTTTATGTAGAAAACCATCATCTTGAAAGAGACGTCAATGCTTCCCTTTTCTCCACCCCAAACTGAAACTACTGTAAGATTTGTTTTCTTTTTTTTTTCCTAATGCTAGCATTTCAAAAACCCTTAAGGTTTGTCATGCAAAATCTGACAGATTTTCAGGATGTTGAGGCTGATTGGTTTAAGTCTTTCAAGATACATAATAATTAATAATCCATTAGATAAGTTTCAGTGATATTTCAGGATTTCTAAAATGTTTCATTCAGAATCGGGATGTAGTTTAACTCACTTCACTGTAATAAGGTCTAGTTCATGAAAAGATCTGCTTATGTAGTAGGAAATTATTGAAGAGAAAAATGTATTTTCTGTCATTGTTGAGCCTGAACAGCGGATCTATTAGTCCAGGTTCCAAACAATGTAAATAAATCATTTCTTTTTGAGTATATAGGGCCTACTTCTCAATTGGTTTTTTAAAAGATTATGAGAGTGTTCATTTCTGGCTTCATAAATAGAAAGCTAGCCTTGAAGCCAGGAAGACCTGAGTTCAGGTCCTACTACTTCTTTTTTTTTTCCTTTGTTTTGGCCAGGCAGTGGGGTGAAATAACTTGCCCAGGGTCACACAGCTAGTAAGTGTCAAGTGACTGAGGCCAGATTTGAACTCAGATCTTCCTTAATCCAGGGCCAGTGCTCTATCCACTGTGCCATCTAGCTGCCCCCCCGTCCCACTTCTGATATGTGACTGCAACAACTCTGAGCAAGTAACTTAACCTCTCAGTGTTCTAGGCCGAAGGCGTCAAAACAGAACATTGCCACCCCCACAGAATGCAGCTGGAACCATATTAAAATGTAATTGATGTCCATACAGCCGCAGGGATCTTTATGTAGTGGCTGTATTTCTGTTTGAACTTGACACCACTACTCTAGTCAGCTGTCTAAGACTATATGTTTCAGGGGCAGGTAGGTGGTGCAGTGGACACAGCACCGGCCCTGAAGTCAGGAGGACCTGAGTTCAAATCCAGCCTCAGACACATAATACTCACTAGCTGTGTGACTCTGGGCAAGTCACTTAACCCCAATTGCCCTCACCCAAAAAAAAAAAAAAGGCTATATGTTTCAGAAAAGGTGCCAGCCTACCTTTTTAGAGAGTTTTACTTCCTTGGTAGAGTTTTGCAATGGTAGTGAGTTTACTTCCACTGAATTTCCAATGAAATCACTGGTTCTGTCTCTCTCCCTTCTTATGCTAGGTACTGAGGATACAAAGACAAAAAATAAAGAAAAAGAGGGTTACACTGTAACTTAAGGGTATAAAATGTGCTGGGCCTCAGTCTCCTCATATATAAAATCTTTCCTATATAGATGAGATAGTCCAGGATGACTTCTGAGACTTCACCTTAATTCTTTGATTCTATTAAGTTGTTTACTTGTTGGAGATATTTTGTGTTTTGACTTTTCCCCCCATGCTTCTGTTCACCAACAATTTCAGTTTAAATTCCTCTAGGATAGCAAACCATAGTTGTTATACTAAAAATGTAGAGTTAATGGCATGTATATTTATGCTATATAAAAATCTTTTCCTGATCCCCATCAGCTGTCAGGACTGCTCCCTCTCATTACCTTGTATGTAGTTTATATATGCGTATGTAGTTTATATATGCGTATGTATACATGTCGTTCCCCCTATAGAAAATAAAAGCTCCTTAAGGAAATGGGCTGTTTGATTTTTCCTTTTTTATTTGCAGTGTCTGGCACAGAGTAAATGCTAATTGATTGATTGATTGATTGGTTGGTTGAAGGACAGGAGACTTTACAACTTGTACTACAATATTGAATTTCCTTAAAATGTTTTAATTCTGTTTTTAAACAGTTGAACCACAGACAATTACAGCATTGGAGAATAAGTCAACAAATGTAAGTCTCTTAATTGTTGGATCTAGTTGTTGGGAATTTTTTTTTTTACAGTTTATGTCATTGTTAGAGATACCTCAGGGATTTATCTCAAGATTAAAGGTAGACGTTCAACTGACATTAATTTTAAATTTGCTCCCACATGTCATATTATTAAAATGTGTACCTATACTTAGCCAAGCTGAGAATTAGGTTTATAATCTCTATATCTTGAAAGCCATTTGGCTTAAATATTTGTTAGATAAACTTAGGATTCTGGATTTATAGCATTTTTCTTTTGGATTTTAGACTACGTTATGACTGTAGTTTTTTTCAAACTGATGTTTTGAAAAGCTATTAAAGTAAGAAAATGGAATATTCAAATTGGCTAATTTGATACCTTCCATGATATACTTTAAATATATAAAACAAGTTGGGGCAGCTAGATGGCACAGTGGATAGAGCACTGGCCCTGGAGTCAGGAGGAGGACCTGAGTTCAAATGCGGACTCAGACACATAACACTTACTAGCTGTGTGACCCTGGATAGGTAGATAGATAGATAGATAGATAGATAGATAGATAGATAGATAGATAGATAGATAGATAGATAGATAGATAGATAGATAGATAAAAACACAAGTTTAAGGCCCATTTTTAAAATTTAAAAAATTAGTCCTGTGGGTATCCTACATAAATTTGACAATTAAGCCCAATTTGCAGCTGATTGCTAAATCATAGTATCTTAAAACTACAAGGCACTAAGAAGTCACCTAATCCAGCCCCCTTGTTTTAAAAATAAGAAATTTCTCCCACAGACCTTACTTCTACTTTTCAGGGTTTTGAAGGTAAAGGGCAAAATGAATAAGGTTGGAGGAAGTAGGGTATAAGAAAGTAACTTTCCCTCTTCTATTATAATTTCCTCTTAACTCCTTTTTTTTTTCTTTTTGGCAATTAGGGTTAAATGTCTTGCCCAGGGTCACGCAGCTAGTAAGTGTCAAGTGTTTGGTCTGAAGTCAGATTTGAACTGAGGTTCTCCTGACTTCAGGGCCGGTGCTCTATTCACTGTGCCACTTAGCTGCCCCTCCCTTAACTCTTTAAAAACAGTTCAGAAAAATTATTTGGGCAAAAGTCTATCCTACATCACCCTTTTAAAAGGAAGGTCGTAATGTGCTCAGAGGTCCAGAGGTTCTGTATGAGATTGAAAAAATGTGCACTATGTTCTCTTCCATTTATAATTGATTGAAAGTTATTATTTAAAATTGTTTTCAGTTTTAATGTCTTAAAGTGAATGATGTATTAAATGACTTTATATTTTTCATTTTAGGTAAAAAACTCAGACTTGGAAACAAATGAAGACGTTCACAGTTGCAGGAAAAGGAAAAGAAAGCTTTCAGAAAGCACTAATAAAATAAAAGGTAAATAAATTTCAGAATGATAATGATTTACACTAAAACTTGTTTTCTCCAGGTTAACAGCTTTTTCATTTATTTACTGCCATAAGGTTCATGCCTTTCCTTAGAGATGCAACTTCTTCATGTAATAAACATTTATCATGAACCTACCACATGCAGGGCACTTTGCTTAAGACATGGGAGGAGATAGACCAATCAAGACAAGGGCCTTGCTTCCATTAGGACACAGTACAATGAGACCACTTGGAATTTAGAAACCCATCCTCCTACCATGGTCAGGCTAAGGAGAGTCCTTCCCATTCTACTAAGAGGAAAGCTGAATCTTCTTCACAGCAAGATTGAAGGTTGAGAGATTGTTCTGCTGTCAACCTTGCTTTGAGTTCAGTTGTAGCTTGTGGGCCTGACCCTCCAGAGAGGTTCAGCCTAGATTAGTAGTAGACTTGGAACAGAGTTCTCTTGGGGATTCTCACAGCTTTGTATTCTGTACATCAGTTTCCCGTGCAGTTTTTAAATTCAAATGTAAAACTTCATTAGGTATAGACTATGGAGGCCAGCAGTGGAACAGTTCTCATAACAAATAACAATTAAGTTTATACTTTGTACTTGGCAACATGGTAACCTCTGAAGAAGGTAAAAAGTGTACATAGTTCTTCAGTCACCTTACTTAAAATCTAGTTGGAGGGCTGTGTTATGACACCAATACAAATAACTACAGTATGAAATATTACATAAGTTCTTACAAAACTACAGATGTAACTCAGATTCCAACAGAGATTCTAAGAGTTGAGTAAAAGGAAAGTTTTATTTCCATTTGCAGTTCTGAAGAGCTTGTAAATTTAATTTCCCAAGCTTCATAATGATCATTAGAGTGAATAACTAATAACTTTCATGTTTAATTGTCAGTAGGTAGACCTACCAATGAAAAGGACATCTTGGAAGCTGAACAAAGTCAGACCATTGAAGTAAAAGCTCAAGAAGAGGTAGGTTATTCTATTAAACTGAAACTTTAAAAATATGAGTGAGAAGTTCAATTTCTTGACATAATTTAAATAGAACATAGAACTTTAGAGCTGAAAGAAAACAGTCATCTAATTCATTCTGCCTATTTGATAGATAAGAAAACAGACCCATACTGAAGAAGCTACTTGTTCAAGGTTTCATCACTAATCAAGAGCAGAGTTAAGATTAGAACACAGATCTCCTAACTCACAGTCTAGTGCACATTCCTACACACTATGACATATTTACAAAATAAATTTTTGAACATAGCACTTCTTTAAGCATGACAGCAAATTAGAGATTATTTGAATACACCTAGTTCTAACGCTCACTATTTGTGGGACCATAAATTAGATGGTTAATCATTTTAGCCTTAGCGTTCTCATCTATAAAATAAAGATGATATTTGCTCAAGGGGTTGGAACACTTAAACTTAAAGTATTTCATAAATGTGAATAATTATTATGCCTACATTGCACATCTAGGTAGTTTATTTGCATATAGATTAGGCATTTTGACTTAACACAGACTTAGGTATTTTAGGTGTATTTAGATTCAGAAATGGAAGAACAGTCTCAGCACTTTTCCACATGCCATATGGAAGGCATATTCAAATTAATTTGATAAATTTCTAAATTTTTTCATGTCTTGTAAATCCATTTTAGAATCTAGATGTTGCTAATAATATGGCTGTATCACTCCAGTGACTCAGGATCCAAAACCTCTTACCCCATTTGGCATATTCCTTTTTAATTACAGGTAGAATTTCCTTGCCAAGAAGATGGAAATAATGTATCTAGAAGAAAAAGGAAAAAATATTCTTTTTCAGAAGATGAACTAGGTAATTAAAATTCATGGAGATGTTTTGTTATTTTCAAGTAATCTATTGACTAGAACCCCAAACTCTAGGTTTACATGGAACAGGTTCACTCTTGGAGACTGCACCAAAATCATGCCTTTAGCTTGTTTTGCCCCCTCTCTGAGTTTCCTTTGGGAAACCTGGAATATAGTTCACCTAAGTTTCATAGGTATGAATAAAAGGGCCCTGCGTCCAACAAATGCAGCTTAGTATGTACAGGACAGCTCTTCACTGCACCAAAAATGCAAAGCACCACAAAGAAATTATAGTAACCCAGAAGTAGTCAATACAACTCTCCTTCATTTTGTAGTGAATTCCACCTTCACCAGAGGAACCTCTACAGGCCTTCATCCTGATGACAGTATTCTAAAGCTTTGGACTTAACCTCAGAAGGAAAACATTTCAGATTGCTAGAGAAGCAACCCCCAACATTCTAATAAATCTTACTATCTCACTAAGGACCTGTATAATACTCCAGCCTTATATACTACCCTAAAGGGCTAGAACTCCTCTAGGATGAAAATGAACTTAAAGTTGCTAGAAAGGTAACCCTTCCCCATTCCCATTAATCTACATAGTCCGAATAATTTTTGGTACTAACAGTAGACAACCATGAACCCCAGCATTTGGATCCTTAATATGGCTCAGTCTCTTGCTGCTTATCTATCTCTGAGGTCATATACTTGATCTTCCATCTAGGATTTCTTGGTGTTTGTCCAGTATCTCCCACCACTCAGCCACATGTTTTCTTCTCCTGTGGCCATGTCTCTTCCCTGGCTCTTTTTGCCTGGGTTGAAGAATTGTAGCTACTCCACCATTGCCCCAGTTGCTGCTATCTTCTGGGCTTAACAAGTCTGTCTCTGCCTGTCCACCTGGTTAACCCACTACATTTGTTACCTTTTTCAAAACTTTAAAATATTATACTCCACCACATTTAAATTGGTTGATAAATAGGACAGAGAATTATTGTATGTGAGCCATTTCTTTGCCTTACACACAGATCTGAAGGTGTAGGTGTTTTTCCATGCTGGTCTAGGACATCCAAGATCCTCCTTATTTCTTGCAGTACAACTGAACCCCACTGACCCACCCCCTAGATTAGTCTTAGAATTTGCTCAGTCTCCCAAGGTCATTTGAGTTAAGGAAAACCTCAGGCCAAACTAAATACTCCCCAACTTTTCATATTCCCTAGTTATAAGTAATCTAAATATTTTTTAAGAACATCTGAAATATGGCTGGTAATAGTCCCATTGCACTGAACACACATCAGACTGTATCTGGACTACTGTGTTCAGTTCTGGACCCCACCTCTAAAAGCATGATATTGAAAAATTATCTACATCCAGAGTTAGATAGCTTAAAGCATGATAGTTTTGGGGGGTTTTTTTAACCCTGAAGACCATGCTGATTTATTCATGAAACTGGGCCTGAGAAGACAAGAATTGGCAGTGGGAAAAAGACAAGAGAGCATCTTCAAGTATTTTAAGTCATCCTGTAGAGGAGGGATTAGACCTTTGCATATGGCCCCACAGGGAAGAACTAAGAGCATTGGGCAGAAGCTCTATAGTAGCAGATTTATCTTCTGTATTAGGAAAAACAGTAAGAATTAGAGCTATGTCAAAGTGGGAAAGACTATCTTGGGGTAGAATAGACTTCTCTTTAGAGTTATTCAGGGAAAGGCTAGATGACAAGTTGGTAAAGATGTCTACAGAAGAAATTCTAGTTTGGATTAGGTAGCTTCTAAGTTCCTTCCAGCCTTCTGACCCATGACAAAATTATGTTTTTATGGTTAAAGGAAGGAGGAAGGATGCCACTTTAATAATTATCCGCCTCCATAATTTCTCTTCCATTCTGGTACATAGTAACAGTTTAGACAAAAACCCAATGCATAGACTGTCCTGTTGATGTACTGATACCTATACTCTCCTTAATACTCATGTAAGTGGTACTCAGAACATTACCATTCGTACATACCTGTTAATATTTGAATTCCAGCCAATTACTAGCCATTTATTAAGTGTTTTTCCTATTGGGAATGAAAATGACTCCAACTCTTTCCACCAGACCATCCTGTCAACCGTTCTGCAATTAGTGGCTCTTACTTAACTTGTTGTTTATGACACCAAGGTCTTTGTCTCCTGTCCACCTCATCCTGTATTTAGAATCATAGAGTGGGAGGCAGCTAGGTGGCGCAGTGGTTAGAGCACCTGGATTCAGGAGGACAGGAGTTCAAATCTGGTCTTAGACACGTAACACTTACTAGCTGTTTGACGCTGGGCAAATCACTTAACCCCATTGCCTAGCAAAAAAAAAGAATCATAGAGTGAAGTTGAGAAAAACCCGAAAATTACCTAATCTGACCCTCTTATTTTACAAGCGAGGGAGCTAGCCCAAAGAAGTGACTTGCCCCGTCGCATATCTAACGTCCATACCCCTAATACCCAAGTGTCCTGACTGGACTACACCAAGGTTGACGGTGATGATCCAGGGTTCAAACTAAAAAGTCCTTGATGGCACCTTAAGCAGTAAAGAGTTGTAAAGAATATTATAAATAGTATATTAGATTACCCTGGGGGTTCACAGCACTTTGTTGTTATTGTCAGTTTTTGTTGTTCTTTTCGAAAGGTGTTCATGAAATAAGAAACCTTGGGAACCATTGCTACATGCTACTATATTATTGGGGTTTTTTAATCTGTAATTGAACTTCTCATTTGTCCATTTTAATTTTATCTCATTCTTATAATAGCATTTTTCCACTGAATTATGTTTTTCATTCTAGAATATTAACAATTAATGACAGCCTAATTTAGTATAATCCACATGAGAAACATACTGTTGATTATTTATTCAAATTATCATAAAAGATACTGAATAATCCTTAGTGCTAATCCCTTTGATATAGGCTTCCCAGACTGATCTCAGGCCTTTGATTTGATTTTCAAACCACAATCATATTCACCTATATGAGTAGTATAATGAGAACCATATTTTCCTAATTTGCCTATGAGAATTTGTTGTTGTTCACTCACTTTACTTGTGTCCAACTCTTTGTGACCCCATTTGGGGTTTTCTTAGCAAAGATACTGGAGTGTTTTGCCATTTCCTTCTCCAGCACATTTTACAGATGAGGAAACTGAGGCAAACTGGATTAAGTGAGTTGTTCAGGGTCACACAACTAGTGTCTCAGGCTTGATTTGAACTTGGGAAAATGAGTTTTCCTAGTTCCCAAACCAGTGTATTGTGCCACCTAACTATTGCCTATTCGAATACAGATCAAAATTAGAAACTTAATGAAGATTGATAATGTCATGTATTTCCTCTCTGTTCATGTGGTCTGTCACTGTCTTACAGAGGAAAACTATTTTATCTTTACGTGAATTTCTGTTTATAAAGTTATGTTGATTCTTTTTTTTCCTAGTAGCTCTAATATACAGTTGCAAACTGATTAGACAGGAAAAATTTTTAGATTTTAACATGAAAATAAAGTATGCATTTAATCACTTCTTTTGTTGGTGAAAGTCATCATTTTATTTATTACATATGCATTCTAAGACTGATACAGAGTCACAAGAGAGACGAGACCCTAGTGCTTCCAGAAAGTTGGAAGTTAATGTTCATTTATTAGGAATTATCACTGAGATGTTCATTATGGTTTTACAAACTCCCTCCAGTGACCCATGTATAGTTTAGTGAAGTCAGAAGCCAATATTCAGTTCTCAGAATCCTAATTTGGTCATATGTCACTTTTGACTTCACTATAATTCATAGCTTAGAAATGTTTCTGTTGTGGTAATTTTTTTTAAAAGGCATCAGACACTATTTGGACCTGGAATAATTCTTTTTTTTATGTAACTGATCTCTTAAAGTTTATCTTTCTCTGATTGTATCTAAACTGAATACAGATGATAGCCTGGACCCAAGCAAAGAAGTGGTACAGAGTCAGTGTTCTGAAACAAAACCACAAGTTATAAAGGTATTTTATAGCGTGTGCTATTTTCTTTCTCTCCTTTTTCTTTTCTTTTTGGTAAACTGATTATATCGCTGTGAATTCTTATAATACTCCTTCATTCTAATGCGTACTTTATTTCCACTTAATAAAAATAGCTGTGCTATATAGAGATTTCTTACAACTCTTATGAGGAAGATGCTAGAGCTAATATCTCCATTTGAGGCTGAAAATATAATTAGGAAGGTGAAACTGTTAATGTAAAGTTGACTATATTTTAGATCAGACAATATCCATTCAATGCTGTTATCTTTTTCTTAAGACATTTAGATATTTTAAAGCTTTCTGTTATAAATGAATGGTAGAAAAAGAGAATTTGGGAGTGGGGGCAGAAGGAGAATGAATTCAGTGAATCGTGAAGGGATACTACCAGTGGCAGGATACTCAGCACTGCTGGTGGAATAATCAAAGTATGCACAGAAGACAGGGAGTAAACGCTGAGTTGTTGGAACTGTTCATAACTTCTTAGAACAGAACTGATGCAACCTCACTTCCCTCCCCCCTTTTTTTCCTCTCATTTCCTTCTCAGGAGTGTGTTTACCTGTTACCTCAATTTCCATTTCTGAGGAGTATATTTACCTTTCTGTTTACTTTATCATTTAACTATGATAAATGTACTTAACTGTCTACATAAATAAAAATTTAAAGAGAAATGTAAATGGCAGATAAAGCTTTAAAAAAAAAACTCCAATACATTTAAATTCTCAGATAACTGAAAGAATAAATCTATAATGAATTCTCATGGTTTCCTTGGATGGTTTCCACTTTCATTCCTTGCCTACTACATGTTTAGGGAATGGAAACCAATTTTGATATTGGACTAATTAAAATAAGTTTTCATTCCCTAATACATAGAAGTAAAGGGGAGTTTAAGTGCCTGGAGGCTGTCTGTACTGAGCAATATAGCATACAAGTTTTACATGATCTTTGTATTCTGAAAGTTTTAACCTAGGCTTACATATAACAGCCTCCAAAAGTGAAGGAATAAAAACACTTTTATAGGTATGCATTTCACCTAAGTTAATTGGTTCTCTGAAAATGTGGTGTTAGGGCAGAACTGACTATGTGAACTACAGCAGGGTTTGGATTCTGCAGCCTTCTGGATGGATATAGTATGTTAACATTGTTGAAAAGCTGTATTAATAAGAGGAATATTTATATGTAGTATGTCTGTTTTATAATTTATCAGAAATGGAATAGATGTAGAAATGGAGTATGGTGAAAAAATGAGTTTGAAAAGTAAGTGATCCACTCTTACTTTTTTTTCACATTCTGAATAGGAAGAGAGTTCTGAAGGTACAGAAGAAATATGCCGAGAAAGTATTAAAAATATTGCTTCAAGGCCTGTGGCAGAAAAGAGTAAGTAACAAAATATGTTTATCAATTAACATAGGCAATTACCATAGCCTAAATTATTTTGAAAGAGGCTAAGGTTCTCAGATACCAGGTATACCACTTCTCTGAGCAACCTGTAATCTTTAGTCAGTTGTGTTTTTTACTTAACAAACACAAATCTTCACCTGCCTATGCTGCTCATCTGTTTCCTTAAAAAATATGGGAAACACTTGACTTTTTTTGTTTGGCTGTCTGGAATTGATAAATACTAGTTTCTAATTTGGATCCTTATCTGTGCAAAGTGAATTGCCTTGTATTGGTTATTAAACATAGTCATGCTAAGTTAATTGCCTTTTCCATGGTATAGACATGAATTGGATAGTTTGCTTGTAATTGTGACCACTAGCATAGATCTGCCTAAGCTAGGGAGGCAGTGATGTTGGTGTTGGTTAACAGGATTTCTTAGACCAGTGTATATTGCAGTATTTCCTCTGAGCTGTGCCTTTTCTACAGGTGAACATAATAGCAGGGAAGCTAATGACGAAAAGGCAGAGGAGAATGAAGAGGACAGTGTAAAATCTCCAGAGGCAAGTAGTCTTGTGTTCATTAAGAAATGTTTGCATTTTTAGTCAGATTTTTTAAATGTTTTGATTCTCAGAGAAAAAATGTCAGAATATAAATACATAAATTATGCTCAAATATCATAGCTCAAATTCAAGGTACTTCAAACACTAATGTGAAATCAATAACTAGTCAAGCAACATCTTTATTTTTGAGCATTTTATATAAGGAACTGTGCTAAATTCTTCATAAAAAGTAGTTTTAAGGAAATATAAGACACTAGTCATAGTGTCTAATATAAAATTAGGATAACAATATTTACACTTCTCATCTCACAGGGTTCCATTGATGAACATGAGGAATAGTAATTAAAATACCTTGTACGCTATTAATTAAACACCATATAAATGTAAATTACATTATTATTTTCAGGTTTTAAAGTTTTAATTGTTATCATTACTAATACCACACTTTGCCAAATCAATAAGGTTTTGAAACCAAGGTGGCAATTGTTAGATAAGTGCATTGAATATTTAATTTTTGGTGTAATAAGATGCCATTTTATAGAGTGGGTCTTCTGTACTGATCCCTTATAACACAGCAATCAAAATCTGTATTGATAAAGTCATGCATCTCGTGGCTGTTCAGCCAGATGCTCTAGTAGGAAGGAGTCTGGTAGAATATTTAAACCGCAACTGTCCAGAAGGCTGAAATTAGGGCTTTAGTGTTGTTCAGTCATTGTTTTGGTCGTGTCCAACTCTTTGTGATCCCATTTGGGGTTTTCTTGGCAAAGGTACTAGCATGGTTTGCCTTTTCCTTCTCCAACTCATTTTCAGTTGAGGATACTGAGGCAAACAGATTCAAGTGACTTGTTCAGGGTCATACAGCTAGTGTCTAAGGCTAGATTTGAGCTCAGGAAGATGAATTTTCCTGACTCCAGGCTCAACACTTTATCCAAAGGGCCATCAGCTGCCCAAAATGAAGGCTTAAGTATACTGAATTAATAATGTTTTTCCACATTTAGAAGGGAGGAAGAGTTGCAGGTAAAAGAAATGTTGAACAATTGAAAAAAAAATTTAATTTGGAAAAAAAAAGACAAAAAAAGATGACATCAGTGTTTCTAGTTCTAGTTTGTTAAACCACCACAAAATAAATCACAGTGAAAGGACACAAGTAAAGACTTAATACAGCTCCCTAGGCTTCGGAAGTTGGTATTTCCAGGACATGGTACTTAGAAGATGCTTAACAAATACTTATGGAGTTGAAAGTAGAGGTTTTGAAGTAGTGACCAAAAGGCTGTATTTTTCACCATTTTTTTTTGGCTCTTTTCACATATATTAGTAAAATTTGTGCAGCTAAGTGTTTTGACTCTACAAAATAACAGTAGTACTTCTTTGTACCACTGGTATTTCGGGCATAAGGTTTAGAGGTCAACCAGGTTACTATATTTTATTTGCATCAAATGTACTTAGTAACAATATATTGGAAAATGCTTGTAATAGCAGCCTTCTTAAACCAGGACTATTTAAGCAGGCCAGTGTAATCAAAGTTTAACCATGCAGACTTAATAAATTATTAAAACAGAGAGTTTCAGTCCCCTGCATCATATGGGCCATTTCTGTAAGAATAGAAATGAGTGATAGACCCACTTCTAGATCAGGCCTTATATAGCATTCATGGTCCTTCCTTATTACAACATCCATTAAGCCACCAGCTGTGTAAGACTGTAAAGATGGCTAGCCCTTTGTTTTAAAAAAAATTTTTTTTTCTCATATTGGTAGATGATAAATTTTGGTCATAACTGACTTGGACTAAAGTCAGAATTTGGATATGTAAAAGACCCTACAAGTGCTTTTTATCCTCTTAGATCAGTTTTCCCCATCATTTTCTTCTTCAGTATCTAAGTAGCAAGGGGTAGGTAGTTAGAAAAAATGACTTTGAAAGAATGACTGTAGACTTTTTTTAATTCCTCCCTTAGGAAGACCATCCTGTAATAGTTAAAAGGAAAAGAGGAAGACCTCGTAAACACCCTATAGACGCAACAGTAAAAATTAGTAAGTACTAATTTAAAAAAAAAAGTTAAGTTACTTGTTATGTTTTCAATCATAGAATGATTCAAGTTGATTTTCTAAATTACCTTTCAATTCTTTTTTCTTTTAGAAGAGGACTCCAAAACAGATACTGATACTGTAAGTGTTTTTCCTCCTTACCAACCTCCGTCTTACAAAAAAAAATAAAAAAACAAAAACCTGTCTTCCAGTAATTAACATATTTCTTCCCTTCAAATAAGTATACCACAATACAAAATTTTGTTCGTTTGTTTTGGGTAGGCAGTGGGGTTAAGTGACTTGCCCAGGATCACATAGCTAGTAAGTGTCAGTGTCTGAGGTCTGATTTAAACTCGGGTCCTCCTGACTCCAGGGCGGGTGCTCTACCAGTGCAGCATCTAGCTGCCCCCACAATACAAATATTTTGTATTGTTAGCATAGTGGAGTGAATATAGAGGGCTAGCTTCAGAATCAGGAAGATCTGGGTTCAAGTCCTACCAGGATCCAGACTGATTATATGACCCTGAGCTAGGTACTTAACCTTAGTGCCCTAAGGCAACCATTTCATAGTATGATTTGCAAAATAGTTGCTAATCTGCATTGGTTTAGGGATTTTCCTTACTAGATATTCTCTTACTAGATATTCCAATGAAGTTAAAAGTTTAGACCAGAAAATTTAAGTGAAACTGTGTCCATTAGCTAAAATGGAAAAATTCCAGGTGAATCCTCATGACTGTGAAAAAATAAAAAGGCATTCTCTTGACTGTTCTGAGCTAACAGAATTGGATGATGATAATTCATATAAAACTTTTACTTCTAATTGTTTCCTTCATGAAAGCAATGACATAATTATTTATTCCTCAAAGTATTACAGCTTTCCTATTCCTTTGTAAATTTCTTTACACAGAAATTTGAAAGGCAGCATGTTGTAGTACAAGGAGCACTTGATTAGATATTTCATATTTCTTTATTTACTAGCCAGTTGATCTTAACCAAGTCACTTCACTTCTCTGGGACTCAATTCCCTTGCCTATAAAATGATGGAGTTTGATCAGATAACCTCTAAATTCCCTTTCACATCTAAATTTATTATTCTAGAATAAAAGAAAAGTATGACTTTTTTTATAAAGTTAGATTTTTTAAGCTACTGGTTTCTTATATTAAGCATTTTTAATATACAGTCCTAAATTTAGGTTTGAATATGCTGTACGTATCTAGTTTAGTATAAATTATCAAAGAGGATTTATAAATAACAGTTCATGTTTGTGTAACACTTAAAGCATCAAAGCACTCCTTATCTATTCTCTTAGTTGATCCTGAAATACCTAAAAGATTTCCTTATAATACAGCAAGTTCTGTATCCAAAAACCTTATTTAAGTCATTATTTTTAAAATATTGAATTGATATTAATTTGTTTTCTCCACTACTGAAGCACTGGAACTCAGATTAGGAATTTCTAGGAGCAAAGCTATGTGCAGTTCTATTTGATAGATATTATGTTGCAGTTTCCTCTAGAATATTGTTTATAATACCTTTCTCCTCAACCTGCTCATAGCTTTTCTCTTTTGTACTCTGATACATTTGCCATATTGTGTTATGCATTTTTTTGGTAGACCATAAGCTTCTTGAGTTCAGAGACCATTCTTATCTAAATTTAGTGTCTCTGTCTCAGGGCCTAACAGTGCCCTACATATGGAGGTGGTTGTTACCTCTCAATGGAAATAGTCTGATAAAAGACCATTGCATTTTTCCCCCCAGTCTGCACTTACTAACCCAGATAGCAGATATGCCATCTCTTGGCATCATTTCTTCCATTCCTATTCACGTGCCACTGTTCACATGAGTGCCGATTGTATCAACTTGTCAAAGATGGGTCAGAGCTGTTTCTCTTAACTTGTGCTTCCTAACTCTTGAGGTTTTACCACTTGTGATTTTTCCATGAATTCAGGCAGTTCTGCATTCCTATGCAGAGCCTGTCTGTCTACTCTGTATTCATCTGGTACATCTGACCAATTAGAGAAATTAGAGATGTTATCTTTATAGACAGAAAACATTTCATCCAATCAACATTTAGTAAACACCGGTTATGTGAAATGCATTGTAAAAACTCCTAGGCCTAACTGACCTTTAAGAATATTCATGGTAAAAGTCATTAAACCTTTAGTTTTCTAGTCTGTATATGATTTTGTTAGAACTCAGTAATTGAGAGGGTTCCCTCCCTTTTTAGTTACAACAGCCTCCACCGAGGGACAAAGTGAAGCTTGATCACATGGGTATGTTTCTTTCAGCATTCCTCTTTGTAATGATGGGAAAGCTGTATGTTGTGGGGAGGGGGGAAATTTTAGCCTTTAATTTTATTCAGTCTTAATTAAGTTTCATGGTATAGTAAAAAGTTCCCTGGACTTGGAGTTAGAAGAACTAGGTTCAGGTTCCCACTCACCTACCTTGGTGACATCTGTGATAAGGCACTAAACTTCCATAACCTCTGTTACATGGAAATAGTGTTGGTTCTACCTACCTCATAGAATTATTCTGAGTAAAGTTCTTTGAAAACCGTAAAATGTCATATAAATTTAAGCAAGCTTGAATATAATAATAGCCTTTTGGTTTCCCTCTCTCTAAGGTAAGTATCCTTTTACTGTAAAAGAAGTTTAAAGTATACTCAACATGGTTTACCTATAGCTTTTCATTCTGCAGGTGAATAGGTTGAATATATTGCTCTATGACCATTTTTATATTTCACTGGGTTTTGTTAGCCCAATGTCTGAGTCAGAAATATCTGTTTTGAAGGATATCTAATCTCTTGGATGTGGGGGATCCCTCAAATAATGCAATTTACATACTATACTTGGCCTTTCATCCTTGTAGCTCTTCCCCATAAATTCTTCTCAGGGTTTCTACCCAGTATGGTATAGGTCTTCTTTTTCTTTTGACGGAATATAGATTCTAATGACATACATATGGTATCCATCATTTACTGCTTAAATAGCTCTTGCAGCATGGCTGTCCCACTACTCTTTTCTAGTCATATAGCTCTCTGATTATGTCTTTGGACATTTTTTCTCTTGTACAGTTCTTTAGTAATGTGTTGCAGCCTATTCATGCTCGTCCTGAGTTTCTGCATGAAGTATGTAGATGCATCTTCATGAAGCATCAAGATGTTGTTAGTATATACTTAGAGATAAAAACAACTTCCAAAAAAAGCATATGCCTTCTTTTAAAAGTCCAAGACTTAGAAACAAAACAGTGTTTCTGGTATTTTCTACTGATTCGCTTCATGCCTTCTACACTCTGGTTCCAACTTAACTTTCCAGTATTATCTCACTAACATTAGTCCCTCTTCTGTAATCTGTAAACTGGCCAATTCACTGTACCCTGAAGAAATCTCACGTTTTCCAGTTCTGAACTTTTGTGTGCACTATTCCATATGCTTCAGATGCTCTCCCAACATCTGCCTACTGACCTCTTCCCTGTTATTCAAAGCCTAATTCAAATGCACCTCCTCCATGAAGTTTTCCTTGGCTACACTTCCCAACTGCAAACTCAAAGTGTCTCGCCTTCATCTACTGTCATACACTTTATACCCTTATACATGTGTCATGGGCTGATCTGTATTATTTTTATTTGTGTTCATTTTATCTCCTTCACTAGATTTGTAAATTCCTTAAGGACAGAATCGTTCTGTCTCCCATAATGCCTAGCATAGTATATTGTACATGGCAGATGCCTAGTAAATGTTTTTTTCATTGGATGAAAGAATGAATGCATGTGAGGGGTCAGAACAAACAAAAGATGTAATTATAGACAGCTCCTCTTTATAGCTGATCATGACAGATAATTCTTGATGACTTTTGTAATATTTGTTTTCTAGAAAGAAAGGGTGAGATGAGGGTCTTCTCAATTAGATTTGGATGGGAGAGTAGAGGAAACAAGTTTTGGAATTGATTGTAGAGAAATGTCTGTGGTTGAGAAGGAAACCACTGTTCTAGATTTATGAAGAGAATTGTCAGGTGCAGACATAAAAATTTAGATACGACTTCACAATGCAAGTCAGAAATAAACTCATCCAGATGATTAATTTTTTTTAACCTTTTCTAGATGTAGCCTTACAGTGAGAGAATGAAATAAAAAGGAGGTGTTAAATTTAGGGGAAACAGTAAAACTGATACAATCTTGAGCATCTAATTTGAAAGACAAATATATTAACTCAGTTTAATATAAAAAATTAAATTATCCTACTGGAATTTTATAGCATAAAAGATTCAGTATCAAGAAAGATACATATAGCATCAGCATTTTTAATGTATTAGGTTGACAACCAAGTAGAGCATGGTTTGGAAAGGCATGAAACTAAGTTGTAAGACAGCTTTTTGTAGTATTCTAGCCTTTAAAGAGATTACTTTTTTTTCTTTGAGTATAGCTATGTAAAGACAAGATACACTATCAGTAAGATTTTTTTTACCACTTTTCATTTATTATTTCATAATATTTTATGCAATGATAAATCATTTTATATAAAGAAATCTTTTAAAAGCTTCATTGGGTTGTTGTAGGTTAGCCGTGTTGTGACTGCTTTTGCTAATTATGTTTCTAAGGATATGATTTTACCATAGTTTATCTGAATATCAGTAACAAAACATATAATAATAGTTTTCTACTTTGCCCTATTTTGATAAAGACTTTTAAATTTCTAGCATTACTCTAAAGAAGAAACAATCATTCTCAGTAATCAGTAATCCACTGTGAGAAGTCATCAGATGTATGAGATTTTGCAAATGAAAAATATTCCTAAAATTTTTGTTTCACTTAATCTGTTAAATCAAACTTAGCTTTTTTTTTTTAATAAATTTTGAGGAAAGTATAGCTCAATAATATTTTATGGTATTATTTACACTGAAACAAAATCTCAATTAAAGGAAAGTTATAAAGTTAAATTCTTCCCCTTTCAAGTCAATATGAACTTTGTCTCCATAGGGAAATGATAAATAACAAAAGAATTGGGGTTATTGTTTTTATTTTGTGGGCTCTCTGTATTATAGTGTCTGGCTTCAATATTGAACAATTCCCTTGTAGGAGAAGCCAAATCTTCATTATTAAAAAAGCTAGACTGTGCATATTTTTTATTAATACTACCTTGCTGGATCTTTACAGAATAATTAGTGTTTTCATGAGAACTAGTACCTAAACAATTTAAAATAATAAAGTATTAATGCACTAATTTCTTTGCTTGTCTTAAAGATAATTCTAATAAAGAGATAGCAAATGAAGAAGTTAATTTGGCCAATGTAAGTATCCATTATTTTATCATTTTTTACAAATGTATGTCTTAAGTGAAAATTGGAATTCCTTCTGAACTTTGGTCTCATTTGATTTGATTACACTTAGGACAATGGAGAAGAGAAAATGGTAGCAGTTATGCGTCGAAGAGGAAGAAAGCCCAAGCGCTCTTTCACAGGATCAGAAGAAACTGGTATGATTCAAACGAATTGGTCTTAAGTGGTTGAAAATTTTTTTTTATGTTCTTGGGTACAGATTATTTCATTGTTTAAAATAAGTTTTTATTTGTATTTTTTTTCATTGAGGGAAAAGATCCAATGCTTCACAGCTTGTATTAATATTACATAAATAGTGCAAATTGCTATAATCCCATGTCAGAATTTGGTATATACCAGATGCTTTTCTGCATACAACTGAATTTTCTATGAATTCTGGCTGTGAACTGCATAAGTAAACTATCTCAAATGTGTTTGAGAGATTGTTAAACAAGTGCAAATTGCAAATACTAAAACAAAAAGGAAGTGGAAAACCACTTCTTTTGCTTCCAAGTCCCTTTCTGAGTTGTCCTAAACTTAGTGACCATATCCTTGGGAATAGTATAGAACAACAGTTGAAATTCTGTCCAAGCAGAAACATCAGAGCCAGAAAGAAAACGTCAGAAATTAATGTCTGAAGCAGTTGAGGACAAGAAAGACCAAGAGTCTGAGGAGGAAGAAGAGGAGGAGGAAGAAGATGAGGATGAAAAGTATTCAAAAGCCACAACCAGATCAGCTACAAGATTAGAAGCTCAGAGGTAATAGTCTGTTGCAAAAGATGTCATAATCACAGAATCTGAGGTGAAAGGGATTCAAAGTCCAGATGAACTAATTTTTACCTGAACTGTAATCCTCTCTTGAAAGTATTCCTCTAGCCGTCACATGAAGTTCTCTAATAAGGAGAAATCCACTATTTTTCAAGACAGCTCATCCCACTTTTGAACAGCTAAAGATGTGCTTGACATTTACATTTTAAAGGACTTTCTTGGGTTCTACATTACTCATATCCTTTTAAAATTGGTCTTTTATTGGCTCTCTAGCACACTCCATACAGTGGCTGTTCTAAATCTCTGTTCTCTTTGTCCCCTAACTCCGTATTCTGCTCCCTCACTTCTTTATAAAGGAACCCCCCCCTCCCTGTGGACATAGTCTATCCTTACTTTTCTTATCCATGACATTATGTCATCAGATGTGTTTGAGAGTTTGTTAAACTTTTATTCTCTCCTTCTCTGCTGGCTCCTTCCTCTCAACCTACAAGCATGCCCCTGTTTTATTGCAGCCCTTTATCTCTTTACCTCTACTTCCTTTCTGTCTACTCACCCTTTAATACCTTAACATTGCATTCATGCCCACCACTATACTAAAACACCTATTGATTATTTCCTGTTTATTCTGTAGGTAGCTTGTTTGTACATAGTTATTTGCTTTTATCTTCCCTATTAGATTGTGAGTTTCTCAAGGGCAGGGACTGTCTCTTGCCTTCTGTTGTATTTCCAGCTCTTGGTAGAGTTCCTGGCACGTAGCAAGTGCTTAATAAATGTTTATTAATTAACTGACTCACTATGGTCATTAATGATGTCCTTATCACTAAATCCAATGATTTTTTTTCATCCTTGACCTCTGCATATCATTTGACACTAGTAAACAACTACTTGCCAACTCCTGCAACCCCTTTTCTATCATATCACTTCATCTCATAATGCTTCTGCTACCACTGTACTTACGTGCCCTCAGCACCACTTTGCCTAGACTGTTGAAATAATCTCATCATAAATTTTCCCATAGACTTTTTTTGGGGGGGGGGGGAGGCAATGGGGTTAAGTGACTTGCCCAGGGTCACACAGCTAGTAAGTGTTATGTGTCTGAGGCCGGATTTGAACTCAGGTCCTCCTGAATCCAGGGCTGGTGCTCTATCCACTGCACCACCTAGCTGCCCCATCCCGTAGACTTTTAGAGTGGAAAGGGATTTCACTGGTTTTCTAGTACATCTGTATCTGAACAACATACCATACATGTCAAAGACCTCAACTGAGGAGGAACCTACTTCCTGACTCCTCTTTTGGATAACTCTCATTGCTAGAAAGGTTTTTCTTATACAGAGCCAAAATAATTGCGCCAACATGTACTCATTGCTCCTAGTTCTGTCCTGTGGATCCAAATAAAACAAGTCTAATCCCTCTTCCTTTTGACACCCCCTTGAAATATACTTCCTTTGCCTACCCTATGTCTTGTCTTCTTCAGATTAAACATCTCCAGTTCCTTCAGCTGATGTTCAGGTGTTCTGATCTTAAGGCTCTTTAAGCCATCCTAGTTAACCTTCTTTTTTGTCCTCTCTAATGTCCTTAAAATATGACTCCCAGAACTAACATGGTATTGTACATGTGGCCTGACCAGGGCAAAGTAAAAGAGTAGGAATCTTGAAAATTAAGGACATATTTACCTTTTTTCCAGTTCTGTCCACCTCTCCCATTCTCTATGATATTTCAGAAATCATTGACCATATCTTAAAAATCACTGTTGACCAATGTGGGAATTTGTTTTGTTTGATTATATATATTTGTTACAAAGATTATGCTTTTCTTTCCTTCTCACCCAATGGGGAAAGGGTGTTGGGAAGAAAAGAAAATAAATGCTTTAAAAAAATAAAATTAAAAATATTTAATCACTGATGACTTGAACGCAAGGGGAACTCAGACACTGTCTTATTATCATATCTCCTTGGGTATTAGCTGCCTGTAAGCCATTTGTGTTCTGTCTTTTCCATTCTATAAAATTAAGATTGAGCATCTTTACCTTCTCTTGTCACTTATCATCCTATCCATCCCAAAGAGAAATCACATCCCTTCTTTGATTAATCAGTCTGTTAGCATTTATACACTTATTACATATCAGGAACTGTGTGGGATATTGGGAATTCAGAGACCAAAATTAAACAGCCCCTGCCCTGAAGCTTACTTTGATTTTCCTCTTTATCCCACTTTTGCTTTTTAAAATCGATTTTATTTTTTGTTTTTTGCTTTTTTCCCCACTTAATATTTTACTTTTTTCCAATTACATGCACTTTTATAAGCTTTTGAGTTCCAATTTTTTTTCTCCCTCCCCCTTTCTCAAGATGGCAGATAATCTGATAAAAGTTACACATGTACAATGATATTAAACGTATTTCCCCATTAGTCAAATTGTGAAAGAAGAATCAGAACAAAAGGGAAAAGTCACGATAAAGGAAAAAAAGTGAAAATAGTATGCTTCTATTTGCATTCAGACTCCATAGTTCTTTCTCTGGATGTGGATAGCATTTTCCATCATGAATCTTTTGGAATTGTCTTAAATCATTGTATTGCTGAGAAGAGCTAAGTCTAACAAAGTTGGTCACCACACAGTGTTGTTCTTATTGTATACAGTGTTCTCCTCACTACATTCATTATCATCTCATGCAACTGTTTTCAGATTTTTCTGAAGTCTGCCTGTTTACCATTTCTGATGAAACAGTAGTATTCCATTACAGTCATATACCACGGTTTGTTCAGCCATTCCTCAATTGATGGGCATCCCCTCAATTTCCAATTCTTTGCCACCACAAAAAGAACTGCTATAAATATTTTGTACATTTGTGTCCTTTTTCCATTTCTTGTGATCTCTTTTGCCTAGTAGTGGTATTTCTGGATCAAAGGGTATGCACAGTTTTATAGCCCTTGGACATAAATCCAAATTGTTCTCCAGAACAGTTGGATCAGTTCACAACTCCAACAATAATGCATTAGTGTTCCAATTTTCCCACATTTTCTCCAATGTTGATCGTTTTCTTTTTCTCTCATTTTAGCCAGTCTGATAGATGTGGGGTGGTACCTCAGAGTTGTTTTTAATTTGCATTTCTCTAATCAGTGATGATTTAGAACATTTTTTCATATGACTATAGATAGCTTTAATTTCTTCATCTGAAAACTGCGTGTTCATATCCTTTGACCATTTATCAATTAGGGAATGCCTTGTATTATCAATTTGACTCAGTTCTGTATATATTTGAGAAATGAGGCCTTTATCAGAAACACTAGCTGAAAAATTATTTCCCAGCTTCTGCTTTCCTTCTAATCTTGGTTGCATTGTCTTTGTGCAAAAACATTTTTAATTTAATGTAATCAAAATTATCCATTTTGCATTTCATAATGTTCTTTATCTCTTACTTGGTCATAAATTCTTCCATTTTCCATATATCTGGCAGGTAAACTATCCTTTGTTCTCCTAATTTGCTTATGGTATTACCCTTTATATCTAAATCGTGTATTCATTTTGACCATATCTTGGTATACGATGTGAGATGTTGGTCTATGCCTCATTTCTGTCATACTCTTTTTCAATTTTCCCAGCAGTTTTTGTCAAATAGTGATTTTTTATCCCAGAAACTAGAGTTTTGGGGTTAATCAAATAGTTTGATTACTGTAGTAATTTACTTCTGTGTCTTATATATCTAACCATTTCTACTGATCCACCACTGTATTTCTTAGCCAGTACCAAATAGTTTTTATAGTTGCCACTGTATAATATAGTTTTAGATCTGGTAAGGCTAGTCTACTTCCTTTGCATTTTTTTTTTCATTAATTCACTTGATATTCTTGACCTTTTGTTCTTCCAGATGAATTTTATTATTTTTTTCTAGCTCTATAAAATAATTTTTGGTAGTTTGATTGGTGTGGCACTGAATGAGTAAATTAGTTTTGGTAAAATTGTCATTTATTTAATATTAGCTCAGCCTACCCATGAGCAGTTGATATTTTTCCAATTGTTTAGCTCTGACTTTATTTGTGTGAAAGAGTTTTTGTAATTTTGTTCATATAGTTCCTAAGTTTGTCTCGGCAGGTAGACTCCCAAATATTTTATATTGTCTGCAGTTATTTTAAATGGAATTTCTCTTTCTGTCTCTCGCTACTGGGCTTTGTTTATTTTATATCCTTCTACTTTGCTAAAGTTCATTATTTCAAGTAGTTTTTTTGTTGATTCTCTGGTATTATCCAAATATACCATCATATCATCTGCAAAGAGTGATAGTTTTGTTTCCTCGTTGCCTATTCCAGTTCCTCAAATTTCTTTATCTTCCCTTATGGCTAAAGCTAACATTTCTAGTACAATATTGAATAATAGTGGTGATAATGGGCATCCTTGTTTCACCCCTGATCTTATAAGCTTCTAGCTTATCCCCATTACTTATAAGGCTTGTTGGTGATTTTAGATAGAGATTTACCATTTTAAGGAAAACTCCACTTATTCTTCCTGTGCTCTCTAGTGTTTTTCATAGGAATGGGTGCTGTATTTTGTTAAAAAGCTTTTTCTGCATCTATTGAGATAATCATGATTTCTGTCAGTTTTGTAATTTTTTGGTGAGGCAATTGGGATTAAGTGACTTGCACACAGCTAATAAGTGTCAAGTGTCTAGTCTGAGATTGTATTTGAACTCAGGTCCTCCTGACTCCAGGGCCAATGTTCTATCCGCTGAGCCAGCTAGCTGCCCCTGTTAATTTTGTTATTGATATGGTCCGTTATGCTGATGGTTTTCCTAATGTTGAACCAGCCCTGCATTCCTGTTATAAATCTCACTTGGTCATAGTATGTTATCCTCATGATAAATTGCTGTAATCTCTGCTAATGTTGTATTTAAAATTTTTGCATCAATATGCATTAGGGAAATTGGTCTATAGTTTTCTTTTGGTTCTTCCTGATTTAGGTATCAGCACCATATTTGTGTCATAAAAGGAATTTGGTAGGACTCCTTCTTCGCCTATTTTTCCAGTAGTTGATATAGTATTAGACTCAGTTAGACTTTAAATGTTTGGTAGAATTCACTTGTAAGTCCATCTGGCCCTGGAGATTTTTTTCCTAAGAATTTCGTTGATGGCTTATTCTGTTTTTCAGTTTCCTTTTCTATATGTTTACCATATTTGCCCCTGGTTTATACTTTTCTCTCTCCTTTCACCCTATACCTCCTCACCAGTGTTTTGCTTTTGATCACCACCTCCCTCAGTCTGCTCTCCCCTCTCTCACTCCCCCCCTTTTCTTTCCCCTTTCCTCTCCTATTTCCCTCTATAGGGTAAGATAAATTTCTATACCCAACTGAGTGTGTGTTATTCCCTCATTGAGTCGAATCCTATTAGAATAAGGTTCAAACAATACTCACCCACCTCTGTTCTTTCCTGTAATAGGTCTTTCTGTGCCTCTTCTTTTGATGTAATTTACCCTATTCGGCCTCCCCTTTTCCTCTTCGCGGAGACCAATCCTTTCTTTCACTCCTTAATTTTTTTTATATCATCACATCAAAGTCAGCCTACACCCTCTGTCTATGTATGTCCCTTTTAACTGCCCTAATACAGATATGGTTTTCAAGAATTACAAGTATCATCTTCCAGTGTAGAAATGTGAACAATTTAATCTTATTGAATGACATGGATTTTTGATGTTGTTTTCTTTCCTGTTTACTTTTTTATGCTTCTCTTGTCTTGTATTTGAAGATTGAATTTTCTGTTTAGCTTTGGTCTTTTCATCAGGAGAGTTTGAAAGTGCCCTATTTCATTCAGTGTCCATCTTTTCCCCTGAAAGATTATGCTCAGTTTTCCTGGGTAGTTGATTCTTAGTTGTAATCCAAGCTCCTTTGCCTTCCAGAACATCATATTCCAAGTCTTCTCATTCTTTAATGTAGAAGCTGCTAAGTCCTTTGTAATTCTGACTATGACTCCTTAATATCTGATTTTTTTTTTCTAGCTGCTTGCAGTTTTTCCTCCTTGACCTGATAATTCTGGAATTTGGCTACAGTATTCTTTGGAGTTTTTATTTTGGGATCTCTTTTAGGAGGTGATCAGTGGATTCTTTCAATGACTATTTTATCCTCTGGTTCTAGGATATCAGGGCAATTTTCCTTGATAATTTCTTGAAAGATGCTGTCCAGGCCCTTTTTTTGATTATAGCTTTCAGGTGGACCAATAATTCTTAAATTATCTCTCCTGGATCTGTCTTCCAGATCAGTTGTTTTTCCAGTGAGATAATTTTACATTTTCTTCTATTTTTTCATTCTTTTGGTTTTGTTTGATTGATTTTTGATGTCTCATAGTCATTAGCTTCCACTTGCCCAATTCTAATTTTTAAGGAATTATTTTCTTCTGTTAGCTTTTGTATCTCTTTTTCCATTTGGCCAATTCTGCTTTTTAGGCAGTTGTTTTCTTCAATTTTTGTCCTTCCTTTTCTAAGCCATTGACTTTCTTGCATACCTCTCATTCTTTTCCCAATTTTTCTTCTACCTCTCTTATTTAACTTTTAAAATCCTTTTTGATCTCTTCCAAGAAAACTTTTGGGGCTTGAGTCTAGTTCATTTAGGCATTTTGACAATACTGTCCTCTTCTGAGTTTGTGTTTTAATCTTCCCTGTCACCATAACAGCTTTCTGTGGTCAAGGCTCTTTTTTGTTTCTTGCTCATTTTTTGCCTATTTCATGGCTTTTCAAGTTGAGCTTTGCTTTTGGGGCACAGGGGGTGCTGTCCTAACCTTCTTGTGCTGGGGGTCGGGGGCCTGTTCACTGGCTGGGGCCAGTGCACTGGGGCCTCAGGTGCTGGCAGCTTGCTTACTGAGCTGGGGGTGGCCCAGCCTACTTGTACCTATTGGTGCCTGGGTTCCAGGACTATCAGTTTGCCTTTTGTGCTGGATCTGGAGACCTCACAGCTAGCCTGCTGTGCTACTGACCTGCTTAGCCAGGACCAAGGGTCCTGGATTGCTGATCTGTACTGTGGCTAAGAGCCTTCCGCTGATTTGCCTAGACCCCTTCTGCACTGTTCTCCCCCTTTGCCCAAATGAGATAGATTTTTCTTGAAGTCCTTCTAAGTTATCTTAAGCTGGAAAATTGTTTCTCTCCATCTTTTTATAGATTCTGTCACTCCACAGTCCATTGAGAGGTTTGATTAACATTGTTTCTGAGTGAAACTGGGGAGAATCCAGGCTGCTTCCTAGCTTCTTTCTGCCATCTTGGCTCCATCCCCAGGCTAAATCCATTTTAGATTTCTTTGTCAGTCCCAGATCATTTTGAGCTTTACCTCTCCTGATACTAATCACAAAACCATTTTTTCTTTACTCATTCACTGTTATGTGCACTTGCCTCCATCTTCCAAACATAGTTTATTTTTGTGTTGGTTTTTAAATCTAGGTTGGTCAGTGAGTTTCTTGTATCCACCTCTGTCTCCTAAGAAAACTCCCGTATTTCCCTTTAATGAGACTCTTTTCTCTTCTTAATTCTCCAGAGTTCCCATTCTCTTGGGCTAACTTTTTTGGTAAAATTTTAGTCCATAAGATCATATTCATAACCCTCCTCTGAATGTTTTAAGTCTGTTCTGCCCAAATGGGGTGAATTCAGACTTTGCCTGGCTTATTTGCCTCTTCTACCACAAATTCTTAAGTGGAATGTTCACTACTCACCAAGGTTACTGTTATGTCCACTCTAGGATCCATTTCTTTCGTGTTTATGTAAATCAGGTCCAGAATAGAAATTCCCCTCATTGGTTCCTCTACAATTTGAAGGATAAAATTAGTATTGTGCCAAGTCTTGAAAATCGTAGTTGTTCTGGTTTTGGCAGAGAGGGCTCCAGGACATGTCCAGACGATTGAAGTTCCCTATTCCTATTATATGATGCCTCCATACAAGCTTATAGTCTATTTCCTAAACTCATTTCTTTCTTTCTTTTTCTTTGGGTGGTCTGTTTTATAGTCTGATGACAATAACACTTCCATTTCTGCTTCCATTGATCTTCATTCAAATAAGTTCAAATTTGCATTCTTGCATTAGGATTTCTAGTTCATCATCCGTTTTGCCATTTTTTTTACTCGTTCGCTGTTATGTACACTTGGTTTAGAGCCATTTTTTACAGGTATTTGAAGGGGTTTTGGGGAGAGCTCAAGCAAGTCACTGCTTTTACTCCGTCATCTTGGCTCTGCCTTCTGTTATGTGCACTTGGAAGGCACACTATGGAAGTGTGTTTATTTAAGTATAGATAACTGTGTTGTTTTTCCTATTTGCCTTTGTACATCCCTCAATATCTATCACAGAGCTTTACACATAGTAAACAGTCAGTACATGTTGAGTTGAAATTAAATCCCTCATGATGCGACTTAAATTCATTAACTTTTATTCTTTAGTACAGAACAACAGTTCTGCATTTTCTCTTTCCACAATGCCTATACCAATTCACAGCTTCACCATCTGATCACTGCAACTCTCTTATTTTGTAGTTGAGGAAACTGAGGCTCAGGGCCTCAGGTATAAAAGGAGGGTTTGACTGGGTAGCTTGAGGTTCCTTCCAATTCTAAGTCTGTGATCCTGTGAAGATAGTATGTGTACTTTCAATTTTTAGCTTTTTGTTTCTTTTTATATATTATTTATTTCTTATCCTGAAATCAGAGTTATTGCTTTCCAAGTTTTCCATGTCCTGTTTACTTTGTGGACCCCAGAACAAAATCCAGTAGTTATTCTAGTTAACACCTGAGCAGCCCTGACTCAGGTCCAAGTTAGCACACATTTGTTAAGGGACTGCTCTTTTGAAGCCAATGTGCCAAGCACTAAGGGAATAGAAGTTAGTTAAGATATGGTCCCTGCCCTTCAGGGAGAAAATGAGGAGAAAATAAGATATGTACAAAAGTCATTGTAATGCAGTAATAGGATATAAATATTCATAAGACCTGTGCTATGATAAGTAAACCAAGGGAAGGGATCACTTTTGACCAAGGGGTTCAGGGAAGGTAATAAGAGTCAAAGATAACTGAGGTTTGAGTGTGGGTAGCTAGGAAGATGAAAACAGGAAGTCAGGGGAAAAAAACAGGTTTTGGTTTTTTAAAAATTAGTTCTGCTTTGTACTTGTTGAATTTGAGGTACCTGTGTTAAATTGCTAGAAGGCAGTTGAAGATACAGGTCTGGAACTCAGAAAAGAGAGCTGTGCTAAAGATAACAGATTTGAGAATCATGTATAATAGAGCTAATAATTGAACCCTTACAAGATGAGATTAATAAAAGAGAAAGCTTTGTTTGTTATTATAACCTCCATCAGTATTTGTTCCATAATCATTCCTCATTTTGCATTTTGTCTATTTTTGCTCTTTTAGTATAACCTTCTCCATCCATAATTTCATTCTCAGTCTCTAACCAGCTTCCCAATTTAGCAGTGTTTTGAGTTTTTTTTTCTTGATTCCACAGGCTGTTAGCAACCTTTTCCAGCTTGGATCTTGCTTCATTCCCATCATCCAGGGTTAATGAGAATGTTCAGGAACACCTAAAATAAAAGCACCACCTCACAGATTCTGCTTGTACCATGTAGAAATTGACCCAACTTCTCATATTGAATTATTATATTATATTGAATGATAATAGCAACAAGGTGTTTTGGCCTTTTCTCCAAAAATTTAAAATCCGCCCATTCACCTTGCAGCTAGGTTTTACACATTGCTAGTCATTTATGTCTACCTTTGCAAGGAAGCATCACTCAAGTCATCTAGTCCAGCTCACTTGACTTTAGTGAAGTAATGTTTTCTTATCCCCGATTTATAGAAAAGACAGCTGGACCAGAAAAGTTCAAATTTACCCAAAAGTTACATAACAAACAAGTGAACAAGTAGAAATTAAAATTCCCCTTTGTGTAATCCCTTTTCCACTGTGCCATATTATTTCCTTACCAAGCATATTCTGTGAGGGTTCAGCCACTAAAGTGTTCACACCTGAAATCATTGAAGTTCTTAAGGCATTTTATAAATATGAATTTAGTATTATTGTTGCCTTAAAGCAATGACACCTTCCATTTTTTTCTTCTTCATTTGATGGTTCTTTGAAAATACCTACCAGATTGCCTTATTTAGATTCACTTTTTACAAGTGAATTTTTTTTTCCAAAGTATTACACATATGGTGTGGTTTTGTTGCCTGATGAAGTATTAGAGCTTTTTTTCACAATTACATTAGGGATTTAAAGTTTCCAAAGTTACCCATATCTCTTTTGGGTTTTAAGAGCTTTGCTTTTTTTCATTTCTGGTGCCCTGGCACCCTCATAGTATACCTCCCTTTCTCAAAAGCAATCATAAGTGGCTTAGAATTTCAGGTTGTATTCATCCCTCGTACCTACAGCACAGTGTTTTTTTTTAATCTGTTTCAGAAAACAGCCAAGCAAGCCAGCTACACGTGCCACTTCCAAACTTGGCAGCCCAGAAACATTTTCTCCTAGAAATCGCCAAAAATTAGCAAAAGAGAAGTTGTCCACCAGGGAAAAAGTTAGTAAATCTCCCCCATTAGGAAGGTAAGTCTTTACTTGCATTTAAGTCACTTTAAGTCCCTAAAAAAAGTTGATGTTTTTTTCCTACAGTAGTGTTTCCTTTATTTAAGTTACTGTCCTCACAAATATTTTATCAGCCGCCTTTTGGCGTTACTGATTTCCAGTAGAGAAGAGAAAGGGGTTAGAAAATACCCTATTTATTACTTACCTCACAAAGAAAGCTTCACCAAATTACATCTTGGACTGTTTTCATCAGTGTTACTTGAGAGCCTTATTCTCAGGGTTAAATGACACAGGACAGGGAAGTTACTCTACCAGCAGTGAAGAAGTGGTGTTGTCATCAACACACTCCTCTCAGCTAAACATATACAGTGTTCCAAGTAAGTAGGGGAGAGTTCTGGAAGCAGAGGGGTTGTCCAGCGTGAATGTACTAATTACTAAAGCCTACCAGCTTCATTTAAGGTACCCAAGATAAGCTATGCAAGCAACAGTGAAAAAATCTGAGGCTTAACTGAAAACACAAAAGGAGAGCCTTAGATGGTTACACGTGCTAATTTCATGAAATAAATTGCCTCAGCATACAGTGTGATAGTATAGAGGACCTTGGACACACTCATGCATAACTTAGGAACACAGTATGTATAGCGTATGGTACTCAGAAATGGACTAGCATTAGACAAGCTTGTGAAACAAGGAAACAGTCATTTCTGTTAGCTATCGTGCTGTCCAAAGGACATCTTCTGCTTCCCTCAAAGGGCTCTATCCCCCCTCCTTGATACCAAGCTCATTCCTGCTTTGCTCACTTCTTCTGCTGGCCTATTATTCAGCTGACAGTAGCTCATATTTCAGTAGCTCTTTAAAGTTTACAAATCACTTTCCTCAAAATAGTTATTTAAATAGGAAACATGTCTCTTGTCTATTTTTTACATTTGAGGAGATTGAAGCTTAATAAGAGTATTATTAATATAGTTATGGTTATGCAACACTTTGAGGTTTGGCTGAGCACTTCCTAAATGCTATTTCATTTGGTGCTCACAACAGTCCTAACAGCTACCTACTATAGGTATTGTTATCTATCTTTTACAGATTAGAACCTCTGGCTTAGAGAGGTTAAATGACTTTCCCATAGTCACACAGCTAGTAAGTATTAGCAACCAGATATGAACCCAAGTCTCATCTCTGACAACATACCCACTTAACTGAGTATACACCAAGGCTCCCTCCCAGCCTTCTTCTATCTCTATGCTGTCACTCAGTAACCTCGTCATTTCCCATGGATATAATTATCCAAGCAAGTGAGTCTCTGATAGATAGATCCCTCATCTCTGCCCCGAACACATCAGCTCACATGGGTTTTTTTTTAAATCACTTTGTAGCTGGCATTATATCTAATACATTATATATCCTTAATCTTTCCTGCTACAGTCCTATATCATTACTACCTGTTGGACCTTTCTGATTAGATGCCCTTTAGGCATCTCAGACTCAACATGTCCCAAAAAAGAATGTTTCTTCAGAGTCCCTCCTCTCTCCAGACCTTCCTATTTCTCTTGAGGGCACAACTATTTTTCTAATCACACAAGTTTGAAACCTCAATCTTCCTGGATTCTTCACACTCCCTCTCCCAACATATCCAGTCAGATGCCAAATCTTGTCAGTTCTGCCTCCACACCATTTTCTCTGTTCTCAGTGAAGCTACAAACCTTAGTTCAGGGTCTCATTCCTTCTCTGCTATAGTAACTTCCTCACTGCACTCCCTGACTCAAGTCTTTCCCATCTGCAGTTCACATTGAGAATCAAACACAGACTCTTCTGTTTTGAGTTGAAAGCTTTACTACATGGCTCCAACTGATCTTTCTAGCCTTCTTCCACATCCTCCTCTTCACATGCTATGTGTCTCACCCCCCCAGCCTTCGTGCTGTCCCATCTCCCAGGTCCATGCCCTTATCACCACCTTGTCAAAACCCAAGGACCACCTTCCACATTAAACTTTTCCTGATCCCCCATCTGTTTGTCTCTCCTCCCCTCAAAAAATAACCTTATAATTTATTGTGCAGTATTTATAAATTCTAATACATAAGCTCTATGAGGGCAAAACTGACTTATATATGAATTTATATCCCCACTGCCTGCTACAGTGCCCAGCACCCAGTGGACATCGAATCCTTGTTGTTTGATTAACAAGAGCTTTCTAGAAATGTAATGGACTACTTACTAAAATATTAAGTCCCAAGTCCCTGGAGTTGAGGTGGAATCTGGATGGCTATGTGCCAGATAGGGGTTGCGGGGGGGGGGGGGTTGTTTTTTTTTGGTTAGGCAGTGGGATTAAGTGACTTGCCTAGGGTCACACAACTAGTAAGTGTTATATATCTGAGGCTGGATTTGAACTCAGGTCCTCCTGAATCCAGGGCCAGTGCTCTATCCACTGCACCACCTAGCTGCCCTCAGATAGTTTTTTAAGGAGATCTATACTTTAGGTGTGGGTTGGACTAACACACATTTAACTCCTGAGTCTGTGATTCCTTATAACACCTGGCATTGTTTTCACTTCTGGTAAAAGATTTTGCTCACCTCGTCTTTTTTTTTTTACTTTTTTTTTTTTAAGTAACAAAAATCTCTTTTCTCTCCCTCATCACCCCCCAGAAAAAAAAAAAAAGAAAAAACCCTTCTAATAACATAGTAAGTAGAACAAATTCCCACGTTGATGATGTTTTTAAATACATATATATGTATATTTATATCAGTCTATACACAGACTCTATGAAGAGGCTAGATAAGATGTTTAATCATGCAGCCTCTGGAACTGAGCTACCTCCTTCTTGGTGGTTATACATGCATCTGATCTGTCATTGTTGTTTCCCAGAGCCCACAAACATATCACATTGTTTGTAGTTATGCTTTAGTAGTACATTTTTAAAACATTTCTTCAGCTGACTAGATTTGTAACCTTGCCACTTCTGCTTGAGTTCTGCAGATAGATATTTACTGGGTCTTTCTGTGTGTCCAGCACAGCATTCACCAAACAGCAACTGCTGACAGATTGGTTATTTTAAATGTACCATCCACTTGGAACTTTTCCCCTTATTAAGACTCACTTCAAGTCATGTAAAGGAAAGGGCATCTATTACGCTCTTATTCTGTGCTGAACATTGAAGTTTTCCAACCAATTGTTCCTCACCCAGTCCTGCCCCAGCTTTTGGCAGGTAAGGAAGCAGAGGTTCAGACAGGGTGAAGGGACTTGTCTAAGGTCACCAAGTTAGCTATGAGACTCTAGGCTTCCTCACTACTGCCCAAAGCATCTTTAGACTGTTTATTTTTCAGTTTAATTCAGTACACACTTACACATTCATCCCCTATTATTATACATAAGGCACTGTGATATGTACTAAGGATACAGAAATGAAAAGCCAGAGTCTCTAGGTTCAAGGAGCATTCAGTTCACTAGAAGAATCAAATATGTGCAAAGATAAGTTTAATTATACAAGATAGAATGTGACAGAGACAAAGAAGAGTGCAAGGTAAGACTATTTCATCTGGGAGGATCTGGAAAGGCTTCATGGAAGAGACAATACTTGAGCTGATTCTTGAAGAGATTCTCTAATGCCCCATGCAGACATGAGGAGGGCTTGTTTCCTAGACCTTATGAACATCCTATGTGAATTTATAAAGGTAAGAAAGACCTAGATAAAATCAGAGGACAATTTTGTGAGAAACATAGATTTTATGAAGGCAAATAACAAAATTGTGCTGTAAAGGCAGGGTAGAGCCAGACTGTGTAGGGCCATAAATGCTAAGCTCACAAGTTTGTCTTTTAACATAATAAGCATTTATTCTAAAAGCTTTTCAGTAGAGGAATAGCATGTAAGAAGTTCACATGAAGAAGATTCTATATTAACTCTGGGGTTGTTTGTTGTTGTTTGTCCTTCGTTCTCAAAGAGAACCAATGACACCAGGAGGGTGATGTCTTGGCTTGCAAGTGAATTGGATTTAAGTGAGGCAGGGCTGTGCAAAGTCATCAATGTCCAGTGGCAAGACATGGGTCAGGACAACTGGCAATAGCCCCAGATGTAGTGGGAGACCCTGGCCTTTTTAAACTACAGTCTTTCTCAGTTTGTCTGAGGCAACACCCATTCATTGACTAAAGCCTAGGCAAGGATTGAGACAAACCTAGTTTGGCTTCCCAAAAGAATCAGTCTAAGAGGGGAAGACTCTCAGAGTTTGCTCCTTGGTAAAGAATGGAATAGATAGAGAGAAAGACTACGTAAAGAAAGGGGATTATTACAACAGACCAGACAGACAATGATAAGGTCCTAGACTAAATTAGTGGCAGTGTGAATAGAGAAAACATTGCTGCATTAGAGATATGTTACAAAAGTAGGATCAATATAGCATGGCAGCTCACTGACTGGGATAAATAGAAAAGATACCAGAGTCAGAGTTGATTCTGAAGTTTCAGGCCTTGGTGACTGGAAAGGTGGTAGTATCATCACCAGAAACAGGGAAATAGGAAGGTGGAACAGTTTTATTGAGGAAGATGATTTTCATTTTTGGACATAATAAGTTTGAGGTACAGCAAGACATCCACTTAGAAATATCCAACAGGCAGTGAGAGACTGAATCTCCAGGGAAAGAGGACTTTATGGCTTTAAAATACATCTGTACATAGAGGTGACATTTGAAACCATGGAATAGATGAAGTCCCCAAGGCAAAAACGATATAGAGAGGGATTGCAAAAAAGGGTCAAGGATGGAATATTTATTGCCGTATTTATGTGGTCAGAGAACAAACCACTAAAGGAGACTGCAGGGATTGATCAGGCAGGAAGAGAATCTGTACAGAGCAATATAATAGAGGCCATGATAAAAAAAAAAAATTATCAATAGAGGTGGTTATAATCAGCTGCATCAGATGCTATGTTATGGATACTGTATCCAAAAGGATGATAAAAAGTGATATTTGATTTAGCAGTAGATCATTGGTGATCAGTATTGTTATTTCCCAAGGACAATCCAGTTTCCCTAATATATAGAGACGATGCTAGTCTGTGGCAAAATGTTCCTCAAGTTGTTCACATTCTACTAGTAGGATAGACTATGTAAACAGATAAATATAACATGAAAATTTAAGGACAAGGAAGAAAGCCGTAACAACTGAGGAGATCAAGAAAGCTTTCCAGGAGGAGGTGGGACATGAGCTGAGCCTTGAAGGAAGTAAGGGATTCTAAAGGACAGAGGTCAAACAGTTGATGAAAACATTTCCCTGTTCTTGATAGAAAGATTGGAGATATGGAATATTTCATTTGCTGTCAGATTAGGTCACTGTTGGTTGTTTTGTTTAACTTTTTCATTATTACATGACTTGACTCTACTGGAAGCAGGGTAGGAAATTATGTCAGGAAATGATTGTAGTGTAAAAAAAGAAGGCATCAATAACTTTTTTTCTAAGTTAGTGATATGGCCCCTTTTTCTTCAGCTTTGCCTTTTAGGACCTACTCTTGAAAGCCCCCAAATGAAAATGGCCTGTTTTTTCCCCCTAAAAAAGGCCATTATTCACCTTTGAGAGGCGATGGAAGTGTGAATGGTCATAAGTAAATGGAGGCAGTGAGCAATTGCTCTTTCCATGTGTCATCATCATCACTATGAGATCGTACTTGAGGGGAGTGATTGTCTCAGTTTTATATTTGTATCCCCTTTTCTTAGCACAATGCTTTACATATAGTAAGCACTTGATAAATGCTTTTTTATTCATCCATTCCCCATTTTCGTGTCTTTCCCCATGCCTGGAATGCCCTCCCTCTTTACTTCTACCTCTTGGAATCCCAGGTTTTCTTCAAAATTCAGCCCAGGCACATCCTGCACAAGGCCTTTCCTGATTATTCCAGATGCTAGTACTTTTCTTGCATGTACACACTCCAGTTTCCGTCTTTCTTCTCTGTGTCTATACATATTATCTCCCTGTCAGAGTGAAGCTTCTTAAGGCTGGAGACACTCTCACTTTTTTCTTTGTTTTCCCAGTGCCTGCCTAGTACTCAGCAGGCATTCAATATTTGTTGATGACAAAGTTTGTAACTCCTGTTTGCACTCAGTCCCTCCCACAATATAGTCATATTCCTCAATGAATCAGTGACTTTTACTAATTAATTGCCTGGTGAGTTCATCTGCCATTATCCAAATTTTCCCCAGGAATATTGCATTTTTGTGAACATTATATCATAAATATAGCAAAGTTCCAAGACTGATATAGTGCTCAGTGAACCTGCATATCATATTGATGTGTCTTTTAGGTGGCAGCATTCATGAATAGATAAAAAGGCACTTAGTGACCACTTACTCTGTACAAAGAACTGTACTAAGTATACAAATATAAAAGCAAAGCAGTCTCTACTAGCCTCAGAGAGTTTATAGTCTTGTGGGAAGGTTAACACATATGAAGAGTGGTCTCCAGAGAGAGAAATTTTGGTTTGAAAAGTCACAGGGTTGGTGAATGGATAGGGTATCAGAGTTACGTACCCATGTTGTGTTTCCAGAGCTGGAAGGGAGCAGGGAGTAGGAGAGAGAGGAAGTTAGAGAAAAGGCCAGGGTATAGAGTGAAGGGTGGCTGACAACAGCCTGGACATGGGCCATGAGAGGTATTCATCAGCCAGAATATTTTGGAGCTGAAAGGATTCAACTTTCCATGTTGTGGTCTCCAGGCCAGAGAATAGCAGCGGTAGCCAGGGAATAGATGACAGAGATGTGGGAAGCTGTTAAAGAAGCTAGACAGTCATGTGTGACTGTGTCCAGGTCTGACTGGGTTGGCCCCCTTTGCCTATAACAATCTTCTCTTTGATTTGGAGCAAAATTCATACTGATGCCTTTTTTTTTCCAGGAAAAGAAAAAGTGATTCTAGTTTTATCTCATTTTTATTTCATCAGTTAGAGGTCAACAGTGATCACTTTGTAGTCTGTATAGCAAAATTCAGTGATGACTTTTAGTTCTTTATTACCTCTGACAGTCTAGATTTTCCTTTAGGAAGCCTGATATGGAGCCTTAGTCTTCTCAGCAGCATTTGCCTTACAGCACAGAATTCATAGCACTAAACTTGTTATCAGTCATCAATCTGCTGATTCAGTCCTGTAGCTAAAACATTACCTCCTATACAAAGAGGCCTTTCCTCATTTCCCCCACCTCACCTCCAGCTGTTAGTGCCTGTCCCCAGAAGTCACCTTGAATTTATTTTGTATAGATTTGTATGTATGTCTTCTTGAATGGAAGCTCCTTGATGATAGGAACTGTTTGATTTTTGTTTTGTATCCCCACCCCTGAGCCTGGAACGTAGTAGGTGCTCATTAAATGCTTAACTTGAATAATAATATTAAATTAATGTTTATTCTACCCTGTAACACTGTTAGGAGCTGAGGGAGAGAGAGAAAATTACACAGCCCCAGCACTCCAGGTCCATAAACCTTAAAGAATCCAACTCTTTGATTTTATAACCAAGGAAAACTGAAGCCCAGAGAGGTTAAGGGACATATATCCAAAGTAACACAGCTAGTTGGTGACAGAACCTGGCCTAGAATTCAAATAAACTTTGCAAATACTGTATCCTGACAAATATCAGACTCCAAAAGTTGTTTTCCATACGTTCTCTCATTGTTTCAGATACTTACCTTTGACTTTCTTTAAAGTTTTCTATTTAACTACTTAAGTGACCTTGGGCAAGTGGCTTTCTCTTTCTGGGCATCAGTTTCCCTCCCTGTAAAATGAGGATGTTGTTCTCTTTGATCCCTTAACACTCTTTCAGCTCTAAATCCTTGATCCTCTCTGTAATGCAGATCAAAGGCACAGCTTTCCCCTCCTGCCAAGCACAAGAGAGAGGCCAGTCCACCAGTGGTCCGAACAAGAGGTCAACAGAAAGTGGAAGAACCACCAGCGAAAAAAGCAAAACGGTCATACTGAGCATTTTCTCCCCTGGTCTGAAAAAGTGGTAAGAGAGGCACCTCTCAAGGCATCCACTTTTTCAGAAGGAAGAAGACATGCATGTGCTGTACATTACCAGACACAAGCTTTGTCTTGTTATGTTTTGAACAGCTTTACAAAACTCTTGTTTATAGGAGATATGTACATTTATTTCAGATAAAAGAAAATAAGTTTACTTTGTATCTGAATTTAAAACAAAGTAGTTGTATATTTTAACATTCAAAGTTGGGATTTCCCAATGTGACAGACATCACAAATGCAAAAGCTTCCAACCCACCTGGCACCTGGCTGCCTCCTGATAATCTTTGTACAGTATATAAACATGTAAAAATAGGTTGTATTTTACTCTATGTATGATGCTACTCAATGATGAACACTTTATTTATTTTACAGAGAAGACTTATCTGTGAACTTTACTATATATCTCTGTTTATTTTTATTTTATTCTCTCTTTTTTTTTTTTTAATAAAAACAGGTTTTAAATGCTATGCACTCATCAGTAGGAATTGTTTCAGGCCTCTGCCCTGAACTTATCTGAATATAGTGTGGCAGAAGGTAAAGAATTATTTCGCATGTATTCAAGTAAGTAGATTAGTTAAAGAAAGGGACTCAGTTGTTTTTCTGTTCACAGTTGTGACTATGTTTAAGGAACTGTAACTTGTTTTTAAAATACATTCACATATGTGACTTTATTACCAACCTAAGTGAAGTAAAAATAGTTCTAGTTTAGGAGAATTCATGCCATCTTCAGCAGAAATTTTTCCAGTTGAGATTCAACCCAACTATTCTGTGTTATTTCGAAGCTTACCTTATTCTTTCAGTATTTGTCCTTTTCAATGAAGAGAGATCCATTGAAGATGAAAAAAAACCTTTTCTTCTTATATCTGTAGAGCTTTGGCATTTTATGTTCTGTTTTATACACAGGTATTTCAGAATAAAACCTGGTCTTATGGCCAGAGCCTTTTTTTAACATGTTTTAACTCCCATAAGAACAAACTGTCCAAGCTAAGTTTTTCATAAGATTAAACTTTTCTTAAGATCAAATTTGTGTCTTGCAATGATGTAATAAGTTGCCAAATAATCTGAGATTATTTTACAATGTTGTGTTCATATTCTTATGTTTTATAATTAAAATTTACATTCTGTGTGGTGTTTTTTTTTTGGACTCTTATGTAAGGTGGATATTTCTGTCATTTTACATGGTTTCTTACTGAGATTTTATATATAAATTATAAAATGTTTCCCAAACCGTGAGTTGTAAGATATTTTTCTGTTTTTAAATTCCTCCGATGACTCTTTGGATAGCTAATAAGTCATAAAGTGACAGTACAGCCCTAACCTAACAAACATAGGCTAAAAAATTTTTTTTTTCCCTTATGACAAAATGTTTGACCGAAACTCCATAGAATTTGTAGAGCTAGAAGGGACTTTAAGCATCATTTAGTGCAACCCCTTGATTCTCTGAAAAGAAATGTGAGATAAAAGTATACACAAAAATGCTTTGTAGAACACCACAATAAATGTGAATTGCTATAATAATTAAGAGACACCTTTAAGAATATTTTGCTTTTAGTCTACTTCACCTGTCTGGATGTATCACAGAATCCTAACATATTTTAAAATATGTACTGTTTTTATGATTTTTCCACAAAGACCACTGAAAGAAATTTTTCTTTATAAACTACCATTTTTTAGGTCCTCAAATACATTACTATAAGCACCCTTGCTTTGCCTTGAAAATAAACTGCTGAATAGGAAGCTCCCTGGTCTCCTCCTGTATGCCCAGAAAAATAGAGTCAAGTAGAAATAAATAGAATTTAAGACATTTAGAGAACTGAGCTCTCAAACAGATCTGCTTCCTTCTACCACAGAACTATAAAAGAGAGCCTATAAGAATCAGAATCTGCAGCTCCTTCATTTTTATAGATGGTGATGCTGAACGCAGTGACTTGTCCAAGGTAGCAGAGCTGATTACTGAGGCAGGAGTAGGACTTGGTCTCCTGACTTAAAATTCAGTATTCTTTTCAGCATGTCCCAGGATAGAACCAGGAATCTATCTGTCTGGTTGTGGCCTACCCAGGGACACATATTGATGGGTGGCAAATGCCTGCTTTTCCAATTGTATACAAAAATGAGTATTTCCAGGCTGTCGGACCCTAAATTAGTATATTGCGGGAATAAAAATAAAGCCATACATATCCAAGTTAACTCTACAGTTTATTACTAGTATACAAGCTGTTGGTGGAAAATTCGAAAAAAATAAAAGGACTGCATCAATCGGCTCAACTACCTATCCATACCTACCCATCTAGTTTCTCAGTACTTATGATCTCTAAAAGGCAAAGACCCCCTTGTGGTATTTCTAGGTAAAATTTGTTTGGCTATTTGTTGGTCTTGTTTTTATATTTAAATACTTTTTTCCTCAACTATTATAAATGTTTACACTAGTTGACTACTAAAAATTATAATTAATTAGACCAAGGATACAAAAGAGGAAGAGAGGTTTACATTATTTGTTTACAGGCATTTATGTGATCTAGCAAATATGATTGAAAAAAGGTTTTGTTTTGGTTTTGTTTTTATTAATACTTTATGGAGCATCCTGAAATTTCAGTGGGCAAATGTTAAATATTTTTCTGAAAAAAGATTATAGTTTCCAAATCTCATCAAGGTATAATGCGAAATGCCTTACTCCAAATGTAATTGTTCTTAACCATTCAATTATCATTACAAATGAAGATGCTTTCCCCATATCCACCAAGAGATTGTATATGAAAATCTTCCTCTCCCTTCTTAGCACTTCTTAGTGATGGTGTAGTCTGGTCTCCAAACAAAAGCAACCATTTAAAGCACTTTAAATCTTTACATTAAGTTTGATCCACTGATTGCAACTTCCTTAAAATGAATTTTGCCTATAAAATAACGTAATTTGTAACTTGTTTTAGAGGTTTATTTTCTTTTTATCGCTATCATATTTTACATTAAAAAAATAGTTTTAAACTAAGAAGGAAAAAAATCAAGAGACTTGTACAAGATCAGAAGTTTTAGCCTACAGAAAAAGGACTGAATATTTAATTCTGAGGTCCAGGAATTGTTTTCATTTTTTGAAAAACAATTATTGTTCCACATGGCAGGAAAAGTTTTTGCTATTGTAATGGATATTATTATAAAATCCATTCTCAACAAAGATATAAAACATATCAGATGCGTGGATGATTCTAAATGTGACAAAACCAGCAAGACACATTGATATTGCTCCTTTCCTTGAAATGTTAGGTCATTTATGAAGCAATAAAACCCATAGTATAATAAAATATTTGCTAATGTAAAAAAAAGTATGCTTTATTATCAAGATAAAGGTTAAGATTCTTCAGCATTGCAAAGGTCATCTTTCTTGGAGTGTTCTCCATTACCTCATCTCTCAATGCTAACCCAGGCCATCACATTGATTATACTTTCCTCCCTTCCCTAATTTGACCCCTGGGTGAATCAATTTAACTCTCTACTATCCTCTACTTTCATTTCCCTTTCCCTCTTTTCCTGTCTCCAGTCATGTCTTCTAAACCCCATCCTAAACCTACTAAACCCCATCTTAAACCTTCTAAACCATCACATGCCTCCTTCACTCCTCTTCATGCTGCTAAACAGAACTAGAGGCAATCATCAAACTCTGCTGACTGGCTATGAGTTTATACTAATTAGTGTTACTTGGTCCCTCACTACAGCAAGGCAGTTTTACCACTCCAGATTTCCTTATCTCACCACAGCAGCTGTTCTAAACCTTTTCTTCTCTTTTCAAGCCTCCCATGACACTTCCCATCTCCCACCCCATACTTCGCTGAAAAAACTGAGACCGTTCACCGAGTGCTCCCTCTTGCTCTAAGTGCCACAAGAATAGAGTGCTAGAGCTAGAGTTTAGGAAAACCTAAGTTCAAATTCTTCAGACACTAGCTTGTGTGACCCTGGGCAAGTCATTTAACCTGTTTGCCTCCTTTGCATTTAAGACAAAGATAATAATAGCACCTACCTCCCAGGGCTGTTGTGAGGACCAAATGAGATAATATTTGTAATACTTTTTGCAAGCCTTTCAGTTCCACATAGACATTAGCAGTTATATCATGATATTGCCTTCCATGATCTTCAAACCAGTTTCTGATGATGAAGTGGCCCTTCTGCTTGCCAAAGCCAAGTCCTTTGTATTCTTCCTTGATCCCATCCCTCAGATCTCTAAAAGCACTGTCATCCCTACTGTCTCTCTAATCTGCCAATGCTCCTTGTCTACTAACTCCTTCCCTGCTTCCTACAGACATGCCCTGGTCTTCCACATGTTTAACCCTCATTTGATCATACCATTCTACTTGCCATCATTCTCTATCTCCTCTTCTCAGCTAAACTCCTTGAGAAATATATCTACAATCTACCCCATGCTTTCACTTCCTCTCTTCAAAACCCTCTGTGATAATAGCTTCTTACCTACATCATCATTCAACTGAAGGAGTTCTCTTCAAAGTTACCAATTATCACCAAATTTAATCAATTTTCATCCTTTTTAACCTTTCTGCAGAATTTGACACTATTGATCACCCTCTCTTACATAGGATAGTTTTTCTTTTTGGGGTTTTCGTGACTGCTTTACCTTGATTCTCCTACCTGTCTGAGCATTCTTCAGTCTTTTGCAGGATTATCATCTGTGTTATGCCCACTAAGTGGGTTTCTCCCAAAACCAGCCTGGACCCTCTTTCCTTTCTATACTATCTCAGGTGATGATTTCATCAGTTCCCATGGCTTCAGTTATCTTTATGCAGATGATTCCCAGATCTGTTTGTCTAGCCCTGGTCTCAGATAAACATCTTTCTGCTGGATATAAACGATTCCATAGGTATCTCAAACTCAGTGTTCCCTAAAATAACTTCTCTGTCCTTGATCTCCGCAAAACCTTCCTGTCTTCCAAATTTTCTTATTTACATCTAATGTGCCACCATTCTTCCAATCACTCGGGTTAGGATTCTCAGCTTCATCTTCAACTCTTCACTTTCATCTGAAATATGAAATCATTGCCAAATTTTGTCATTTCTTTCTCTGCGGCATCTTCCCCATACATCCTTTTTTTCTTTATTCACACAACCATCATCCTAATTCAGATCTCATAACCTCTAGCCCAGACTATCATTTCCTAATTGGTTTCCCTTCCTCCCTCTCCACTCATCCGCTAAAATGATTTTCCTAAAGTGTAGGTCTAATATCACTCCCCTACTCAATAAATTCCAGTGGCTCTCTTTTACCACTAGGATCAAATAGATGCAACAAAGTGCTGGTATTTAAAGCTCTCTATAACCTGACTTTGTAATTTTACAGGCTTCTTACATTTTACTTCTCTTTAATCCAGTGACACTGGCCTTCTTCTTCTACCTCCCTTCTCCATGCCCTTGCATTGGCTGATCTGAATGCCTACAATGCTCTCTCCCTCCTCACCTTCACCTTTTAGTTTTAGTTATGCTTCAAGACAACTCTAATCCCTTCTGCAAGAAGTCTCCCTCCCCCTCACCCCCAGCTTCTAATGCCATCCCCTCTAAGAGGACCTTTTGTCTTTCGCATTGGAATGTTAGCTCCCTGAGAGGGGAGGACTATTTTGCTTCTCCCACCCCTATCCTCAGCACTTAGCACAGTGTCTGCTAAGTAACTGATAAATGGCTTGTTGATTGATTGGAGTTAATCTTTATTATAGCACTGTTGAACCACTGCTTTTTTCTTCGTCAGTTATTCTAGCACATGTCTTTTGTTGATTTGCCTAGCCAGATGAGCTGCCAATTAGATATCTGTTAAGTTCTTGGCACACAGTAGGAGTTTGATAAATGTTTGTCCTCTCCCCCCACTCTACCCCAACTCAATTCTGTTATATATGCCCCATTATTTGAAGGACTCAAATATAGAGCTCATATTGGACACTACATTTATTTCCTCTCTTTAAGCCCTACAGCTTCTCCATCTGAATTTATATTTAGGCCTTAAAGGTTAAATCTATAGCCATTTTCAGTGCACTTGAGGGAAACAGGAAAATAATGCATTTTATTTTATTTTCCTTTGTAAAACCCTATTCTGAAGCCTCCTTATGACATAAAGGTGACCCTGAGTTCTTAAAGGTTCTTCCACTGGAGTGAAAACTCTGATGAAAAGGTTTTGAGTAGAGGCCCAGAGATGTACTGTATGTCATCCAAAGACCAACCTAAGTAAGCATGGACAGGCTCAGAGGAGTCTCATGAAGACTATCAACTAAGGCATGACGAATTTGTCATTTGCACCAGTGAAGGGGGACACTCATACTGGATCCTTGAAGTATCCAATTTATGAAAACCTTTATATCTGAGGTACAAGTTTTATTACCAGCAACCAGTTGTCCTCAAAACCCAGATAAGACATTGATGAAAATCATTTTCATCTAAGTCAGTTATTCATTTTCAACATCTTAGCAATATTTTAGTGATTCATTAATACATATGTGTAGCATCCAAAATTTTAAATCTGATTTTTTAAAAAATAAATGCCTTTCTGATGTCTTCAGGCCAGCTTTTTATTTACTATGTCACACTGCCTCTAACCTTTAAATACGTATAATACAAGTGGATAAAAAGAAAACATCAAGCAAACTACACTACCATATTAACACCCTCCCTCCCTCCATGGGCAATACCCTCTATATGCCTGGAACTTAAGGGTTGGTTCCTCAGATGATGGTTGCTTTGCTGTCTTGGGTTCTAAAGTAGAACTCAATATTTGAGTTCACAAGAACCCATCACTGTATTTCCCAGTAACAGTCACTCAATATTCACAATTAGCCTAAAGCAAAGCCATTTACTAAGATGTCACAATAAAAACAGTAACTACAAAACATTCTTCTCACCAGCTATCTGGGTCACATTCTGTAATAAATATACACAGTGTCTGTAAAGAGAATGGGCACAAACGTGAAGTAGAATAGTAGTGGGGCCCATGTTTAGAGAACACAATTGCCAAGGAAATTCAACTTGGGAACTGTATAGCCTGGAAGTCCTTTGCATGTAGCATCTCGGCTGGATGGGTTATTCAGCTAAGTTCCCAAGGTCTGCTCCTCTTCAAGTTCAGTGTCATTACCAGTGCTAGCTCCCTCTGCGGTCCATGGCCAGCTGTCTCCTCTGTTGCCAGGAGTTCCATTCCTCAAAACTGCTTCCTTTCTTAAATGACTGCCTTTCTGAACAAAGTGAAAAACAAGATAGTTTTTGCTCTCACATAGTTTGTATTCTATTTGGGGGAAGAGGAGAAAACATAACATACGAACAGATATGTAGAAATTAATTTCAAATAGGGTTCAGGACATCTTTTCAAAAGTCACACCTATTCTTTGAAAGAAGCTAGCTTATGGTGAGGAGAGAGGGTGTTACACACGTGGAGATCCAACCCCTACAAAAGCTTAGCGGCAGACGAAGTATCTTACGGGGGACAGCAAATACAGCAATTTGACTGAAATGGAGTGTAAAGAATAGTCACATGAAATAAGCTGGGGAATTTATGGAAACTGGATTGTAAAGGGTTTTAAATGTCCAACTGAGTTCTTTCCCTCCTGGCTTGCATGGTCTCAGCACTGTTAAGGTAAGGTTGTTCCTTGCCTCTAGACTCAGTTGGGTTAAAGTAAAATTACACTTCTGGGAGTGGAATAAAAGGAGCTAATTTGTTTTTTATAAAAAAAATGCCAAGAATATTTTATCCTAATCCTTTTATCGTAGAGTTGGCACATGTTATAGTAAAGGGGGGGGTTACTGGATTTGGAGTCGGGAGCTATTAAAATTTTTTGAGGAGGGGAATAAAATGGTTAGATTCGTACTTAGGGACATCAGTTTAGCAACAGTACCAAAGATGGATTGGAAAGGGCACAAACCAGAGGTAGGGAAACTGGGAGTTACTGCAATAGTCCAGATGAGAGGTTATAGAGCTTATAATCAAATAAGGTAAAAGGAGATATACTAAAAGGACAATTTTACAAGTAAAGCAAGATAAGTGCAAAGGAGAGGTTTGGGCCAGGTGCCATGAGAAATCTGAAAAGAGAGAGGGCATTTTCAGCCTGGGAGACTGGAGAGGCTTCATGAAGGAGAAGGCATTTGAGTTAATCATGGGGGAAAGAAGGAACTATACTAGACATTGGTTGTAAGGAGGCTTAGTTTTCAGCAAGGAGAATGGCCAAGACAAGAAAGGAACTGAAAAGTAATTCAGTAGGGTTGGGACCAACAGGAGCAGGGTGAGGACACAAAGTTATTTCAGAGCCAGGCTGTGGCAGCCTTTCTTTGAGTGTCAGAATAGTGAGCTTCTACTTTCTTCAGGAAGCCATGGAGAACCGCTGAAGGTTTTTGAGTGAGAGAAGCAAGATCAAAGTGTTACATTAGGGAAGTCACTTCACTAGCAGTATGAAGGATGAATTTGAGAAGGAAAAGACATCAGACTATCAGTCTATTAGACACGTTCCCAGTTATGTTCTACAAAGTCATCCAATGACTCGAATGGAGATGGGGGGAAAAAATTTATATCTGATTAAGCAAAACAATCAATTGTTTAAGCAGTGAATTTTCAACATGCCGTTCTCGATTTTTTTTTTTAAAGTTTCCTTGTCTGTTGAATGGGATCTCAACTTGTTGCCCTCTAGGGTCTCTGCTCCTGACGTTCTAGGAGGGTTCTAGGAACTTGCAAATGAGAAAGAGACTCCGCAGTGAGAAGCGACGCTCTCTAGGTGGCGCGCGTCATCTACTGCAGTGCTCAGTTCTCAGCTTAGATTAATAATAGCTTTAAAGGAACCTTAGCTATAAACACTCCTTCACATACCGCACCTGAAAGTGAACGGAAGGCCAAAAGTGCCTTAAAATGTCTTACCTGAACTACCCCTGGGCCTCTGAGATTTGTAAAACTTAAAAGGATGTTTGGGAAAGAGAGAAAGAAAGAAAGAAAGAAAGAAAGAAAGAAAGAAAGAAAGAAAGAGACAGAGAGAGAAAGAAAAGAAAAAAGAAAAGAAAGGAAAAGAAGAGAAAAGAAAAGAAAAGAAAAAAGAAAGAAAGATTAAAAAAAAGCCATGATGGGGAGAGTTTATTTAAAATGTTGATGAGGTTAGGCAAAGTGCCTTGGGGTCTGTTGTGAACAAACACCCGGGGCAGTTGTGTGTATACTAGGTAGAGGATTATCAGTCTTAGCTAACAGCATCCTTTTGACCTACCAGAGTATGCCCCAATATTAATTTCTCTCTTCTCTGCATTTCTTTGCTATACCAAGAGGCTGGGAGCCAGCATCTGCCTCTCATCTCTGTGAAGCCTCTCTGTGTTTTCTTCTGTATGTTTCTTACTGCTTGTCTATCTCGGTTTCTCTATGTATATCTCTGTCTCTGTTTTTGTATCTCTGAGGGTTTCATGCTCTCTCCAAGTACTTGTTATCTCTTTTTTTCCTGTCTCCGTGTATTTGTCCCTCAGTCTCTATCTGTGCCCTTATCTAAATGTCTGTGTGTTGCCGAATGTGCATCTCCCCTCCTCCCCTCCCTGACGCTTCCGGTGTGTTTTAGGACGTGGATATCCTGTCTTGCATTAATCTAGGGGTGTCCAAGAGTAACGCAGTCCCACAAGGAGGCTTGGGTTTCCGGCTCTCCTGAGCTGTGCTGGTGGTACGAAATGACCGCTCCCCTAGAGCGCAAGGGCAGCGCACTGTTGTTGACTGCGCACTAAGGCGAGGAAGGTAGAGAATGGGCCCTGTGGGTCGCACGCAACACTAGCGCCTCTGGAGCCGGGGCAGAGCGGACCGAGCTCCAAGTATTTTGCTCCTCTACCCTTGCTTTCTCCGGGATTTACTGCGCCTGCCAGCGACTCCCTGGCATCCTTCCCCAAGGCCACAGGACCGTTACTTCGGAATTCAAGGCACAATTCAACCAAAGCTCCACAGAGAGGGGAAAGGGGGGTGTCAACAAATCAGGACCATGTTGGGAAAAGATCTGGCAGCAAACAGAGAGGAGAAGGTGGGCCAGTAGGTTTCCAGTAGCTGCAGGAGGCAGATTTCACTGGGAGGCCCCAAGAGCTGCTGCCGCTCTTACCCTCTCTTACAGTGTATTTCTTAGCAGTCCCGCGGAAGCAGCCCCTTCAAGGAGAGGCCCTGGTGGCACTTGTACTCAGAGCCAATAAATTAGCTTCCAGATCATAGGACAAACAAACCCTAGAGGCTCCTCCAGCGCCCGCCAGTCCGCTGTGCCCGCCGCGGGAGGCGGGAAGGGGAGAAGAGACTGCAGAAGAGGAGAGGGGGCAGATGTAGGAAAGAGAAGAGAAAAAATGGGGACAGAACAGAGAAAAGGTAAGAGAACTAAGATGACAGGAGGTGCAAAAGAAAAGTGGAAAGGCAAGAGCCGTAAAGGAGAGAAGACACAAGATAGAGCAAGAAAAGGACAAGGAGAGAGAGAGAGAAGAAGAGAGGGGGACAAGAAGAGAGGGCTGGAGAAGTGGAGAAGAAGAGAGGGATGGGGTAGGGTAGAGAAGAGGGGAAGGGAGAAGAGAGGAAAGCGAAGAGAAAAAAAGAGGCGGCGACGTTGCCTACTGAAGGGGCTCTTTAAAGCTTCAGAAAAGAGCCTGAAGAGCAAACCAGACCACCCAGGCCGCTTGAGGCCAAGGCAGCTCCAGCTGCATCGGAGAACCCAACAGCAGCCGCAGGGCCAGGGGCAGGCAGGCAAGCGCAGGCTGGGATTAACCGTCCTCAAACAGCTCTGTAACCTTCTCATCTATGATCCTGCTTACCTCCCTTTCTTCTGCTCACTGTCCACAGACATTCCCACCGCCAAAGGATTGCTCTTTTTCAGAAAAAGTACCCATAGCCCCCAGCACTCCGGCAATGCGGTTCCGCCCCTAGTTCAAGCAGGCGCCGTTGGGCACCAGGGCCTGGCCCCGGCTCCACTGGGCAACCCTGATAAATCGGGAAAGAAGAATTACAACCATTGTAAACTAACCGCAGGTATTTCCAGCAGTTTGGACTTGGAGGCTTGCAAAGCAGGCTTTCGTGGACTCTCAGTTTCCCTAGAGCAGAATCTCGAAAAATTCTTCACCCCACTCCCCCGAAGCCCTGGGATTTTATTCTCTGCAGCTCGTTCCTAGGCGAACCCTCCCTGAGTGAGCGTGCACTGCACACACGCCTCCCGTCCTGGGTGTCTCCAACTCACCCAACATCAGCAAATAATCCCCATTCCCCCACACTACCTTCCCTGGGAATCTTTGTTTACACACGCCAAGAAAACCCGCAACATGCACTCACGTGCATCTGGGTAACCACTTTTCCCTCCCCCAGCCTACTTTACTGACGCTGCACTGGACTGAGAAACCCAGGGGCATTATATACATACAGCAAAAACTATATTTTATGGCTATACGATGACTCCAAACAGCTTTTGGAACTTGTAAATGGGACGAATGCGTTTACACCACACGCTTGGAGCTTGCCTACTCCAAGATATCTTCTGTTGTGTTCCTTAAGGATCCTGCCAGTCACGGAGAAATCCTTAAGCAGAGGCATACACACCAATACAAAGTTTAATTCCCCAGAAAAACACTTTTCTCTGCTGGGAAAATTCTCCGCTAGTTCAATTCATCAATTCAGAGGCTTTCTGTGGCTGCAAATCGCCTAACCTCCCTATACAACTTCATGGTTAGAACTCCATGGCTGATCTTCTCACAGTTACTAGAAATCAAATCTACATGCCTGTTTCAGCACTCACGGAATGCTTCATTCTTGTTAAATCCTAATCCCTTAAAGCAGTCTACCTGTGCACTGCACACAACTCCAGACCTGTCAGTCTGCTGCATTTACAAAAACCACCTGTCGATTTCAGTTTTTCCCTACTCCCCTCCCCAAATACCTTGGGGTATAAAAATCTGTTATAATCCATTATCTACTCCTGCTTCAGTGCCGTTCGGTACCTATAGCTGAGTGCCAGTGCTAAGGGAGGAAGAGGAGAATATTCTTCATCTCGACATTATACATTCACCCACACACACATCCCTGGCACCGTTCTGATGCCACGAATTGCTTCTGAAGAAATAATTTCACTTCGTTAAGGTTTTTTTTAATGCAGTATTAAAAATAGATAGCAATAATCAAGGTGCATGTAAATGTTTTGGAAATATAAGAGGCCCCAAAAATCTTTTTTCAGTGTGGAAAATGTGAATAGTGGACAAATTTTTTACTCAAATACTGAACCTGACAACCTCTCTTCCTAAAAATGTTGGGTAGAAGTAACTACGATGTCAATTACGGACATCAATAATCCCAGCATTTTGAAGAATTAGCACCGTCCTAACTTTTAATTTAGCTAATTCTTCAGTGGTTGTAATGTCACATTAGATTCCCAATATTGTCTTTTGGAAGATAATAGTATTGCTTAACCAAAATTGTGTAACATTCATAGGTAATACGTAAATGCAATAGTTATCAAAATATTTCTGCTTTTTATTTGGTTTCTTTGGTAGATTTAAAATGTACTTTTTAAAAACAATTTTCAGTGTATCCAGTGTATTAGAATAACGGAAAACTATGATGCCAGTTCTTAGCTATTTCATTTTTTTTAATTTTAAGGCTAAAGGTGTTCAACTTGTATGGAATTTTACGTATAAGGAAAAATCTTAAGAGTCGTCTTCTAAAATAAAACTAAATAAACTCAAACTGACGTGCAGAATTATTCACCCGGTGAGATCACAGAATTCAGTTTCAGGGTGCTTTCTAGAAGATGCTTTCGCATTTTATGGTGTACTTATTCCTACATAATCCATCTTTTTTTAAAAAGATTTCACTGATTAGCGCTTTACTTATCTGAGTACCTTTCCAAACAACTAGAAGAATGAGAGGATAGAATACGCCTAGAACTGAGTCACAGGAAACAGGAAAAAGGGGGCGTGTTCTATTTGTTGTATTTATCGAATCTTTTAGAAGAGATAAGTCGTCGCCGCTTGTATCCACATTTCCTTTAACTTATGAACACGTTTTGAGTGAGTTGATTTCATTGTTTCTTATATGCATTGAAATATATTAGTATATATATCTAAAGAAAATTTAGTTTATAATACAGTGCATTTATAAAATGATGCATAGCTGGATTAGGCTGCGGGACCAGCAGATTTAGAAAAGAAGGGGTTAACCCCTAACCCAAGTCTTCCTCTCCGCAACTTGCACAGTTCTGTCTGTTAAAATCAACATTGCCCAGCTGGAGCTGGCCAATCAGCTGTCTGCTTGAGCCCGGCCCTGCCCAATGGGAAGGCGTGGGCCGCAGCTGTCACTCATAGGTGAGCAATGACACCAGTGCTAGGAGAAAAAGGAGAAGGAAAGAGAAAAGAAACAGATAGAAGCGGGAGGGGGGCGGGGAAAGTGTCCTGCGCTGCCTGAATCCAGCTGCCTCCACCACCGCAGCTCCAACAGCCACAGCTGGAAAAGGAGACCCGCGAGAGTGCAACAGAAAGCGAGTTCAGGAGAGAGAAAGGAAGGAACGAGGAAGGAAAAAAGCGTCCCGGGCCGTCAGTCCGTGCAGAGCTCAAGAGAGGACTGTTGCCTGAGTGTGGCACGTTAGAGCTGCATCAGCCAGGCCTCCTGCTCTCCCCACCCCCATCCCCCACACGCGCTACCCCTCCCTCCGTAGTCCGTCCACTCCTAAACTGAGCAAAGAGAGAAGCGGCAGCAGCCGCGAGAGACATGAGATTATCCAGCTGAGCGGAGAAGATACTCTGGCACTGGATTTGAGGGCGGGGTGGGGGGCTGGAGGGTGGGTCGGACCTGGGAGGGTGGAGGGTGGGGGGGAGCCTTGGAGAGTGGGAAGCAGGGGGTGTGTGGGGCGGAGGTTTCGGTGACAGGGAGGGAATCGTGCAGAGGAGTAGGCTGGGGGGCCCTCCAGTCAAATTGGTCATTTTCTTCTCGTCTACTAGCTCGCTTGCTCTTTCTCTCTCTTCGGTCTTGGATCCCCCGACTCTTCCGGAGCAGGGGTTGCTCCCTGCCCCGGGCCTGGCCCGCTGCCCCTCGAGGGGCAGATGGCTGTCCGCAGCGGCAACACCTTGACGCCTTTCTCCATCCAGGCGATTCTTAACAAGAAGGAGGACAGGGTAGGACATCCGTGCTTGGAAGGGCGCCTGCTCCCGGCTAGGGGAGCCGCGGCCCCTGCAGGCTCGGCCGCGGCGGCTCCAGCCTGTTGCTGGAGACTTTTTGGAGAAATGGACTCGGGTACTGTGGGGGGATCTGGGGAGACGCTCCTGCCCTCCCCGGCTGGGCCTAGGTCTGTGGCGGCAGCCGCAGCAGCAGCAGCAGCAGTGGCTGTGGGGCTGACAGCGGGGAGCCCGAGGGGCTGGGACTCGGACTCTGCTCTGAGCGAAGAGAACGAAGGGGAGCGGCGCTGCCCGGCGGAGGCTGTAGGATTGCCCGGGATGGCCAGCGGCGCGGGACGCGCCCAGGAAACTCCCTGCAGGGGGCAGCCGGGGCCAGAGGCTCCGGCCAAAGACCTGGAAGAAGAGCCCCCAGGCCTGAGTGACAGTGAGATGTCAGCCAGCGTCTCAGGTCTGCTTGAATTTCTTGGTGGACAATGGGAGGGAAGATGAACTGGGCTTGGGCGATGGGAGTGAGGGAAAGGGGACGGGGGGGGGAGAAAAGAGACCGTATCCTGGAGCTGAAATCCAGGAACGAAATTTCACGCATGGGCTCGGCACCGGAGATTAGCTGGGGCAAGATTTAGAGGAGTAAGCAAGTTCCCGCTGGGTAGCCTCGGAGCCAGGACCCCCTCCCCACTTTCCCTAGTGGAAGGGGATCCCTGTAGAGAATTGACAGTCTTTTTGGAGCTCTCCTCTCCTCATGTTCCCTCCTCCCCATCAGCTCCAAGCACGTGTGCCCTGGTGAGCGAGG